>NC_071611.1:65424927-65724927 GCF_024509145.1 Vidua macroura
AAGAAAGAAAGAAAGAAAGAAAGAAAGAAAGAAAGAAAGAAAGAAAGAAAGAAAGAAAGAAAGAAAGAAAGAAAGAAAGAAAGAAAGAAAGAAAGAAAGAAAGAAGAAAGAAAGGAAAAAAGGAAAAAAGGAAAAAAAAAGAAGGAGCCCCGCATGGGGTTTACAGGGAAAAATATTAATTTCTAATTCTTCCCTGGCATTTTCTTTTCATAATCACTCTTTCTGATAACAGAGTCCCACAGGTTTTGATGGATCTGCTGCTATCACATTAAACTCTGAGACTTTTGGGGTGTCCCAGTGAGGAAGGGGCTGGAATTTCAAAGGAACCAGTAGCCACATGTTCCAGCTGGGCTGCAGCCAGGATTTCAAAATCAAACTGAGCAGCAAAAGAATAATTCTTAAAAATGAGGAAATGTGGGTGCCTCTTTGGGGGCTTTAAGAAAAGTTGGACTCTTGACACAAACCCAGTATGCAATTACAAAACACCCCACGGAATCAGCTGTCTGTTTAACCCCTTTAGGTTTCTCAGAAGAGAGAGAGGGAAATGTTTTAAATTATGCCCTTCAGTTTGCAAGTCATTGACTTTGTGCATTTCTGGGAAGGAGTACAAGGGTTTGTTTCTTGCAATGGCAAAGAGTTAGATAAAGTTTCAGGTGGCTACTAATAGATTTCACAAGTTTTTAGTGGTTACCAACCTCAGTCAGGTCTGTCCCACATCATCCTGCATTAAAAGGTGTTTCTCTCAAATTAACCTGGTCCCAGTAGGTCAAAGGCCCATATGTCCAAATGCTGCTGTGACTACAATTTTCCTAATCTAGCTACAGTTTATGGGTATTAAACTTTTATCAGGATATGGTTATAACTAAAATAGCCCAGTACTAGAAGGAAGTTGGAAACAAAGATCCACCCAGCTGGGAGCAGTCTGATTGCTTCCTAAAATAAAGACCAAAGCAAGAATAAGAGAATTTCCTCAGTTTTTCCCAGACAGAAGATTTCCAAATCACTATTCCAGCACTCACTGGGTCAGTAACAGTACATATACAATTGTAACAGCAGTTTCTCAGGATCCACACTAATAAAAAGGATTATTTTATCAGACACATTCTGAATTTTCTGAGTTTGTTAAGCCCTCTGACATCCTACAGAGGAAAAATTAATGCAAGTTTTATTTTGTGAAAGCGGAAACTTATTCAAAGTGCTAACCCAAAGGATAGTTAAGAGCCTGAAATACATGTAGGGTCTAAGTAGAATGGGACAGCTTGAAGGATAAATGTAGTGTAGAAGTGATAGGCATGTTTAAAATAATGAAAGATGTAATGAAGCTGAGAAGGTAAGGATTTCATCTGTTGCACAGTGGAGAAGCTGTGGAACACACAGTGATTCCAGGCAGCCCACAAAATGTATATGGCTGCAATTTTAAAATAAAGACTGAAACAGAAAAAGAAGTGTACTTTCAACTACCTCCTATAAGGCAGGAAATATGGAATCCATCACCATGCAGTGCAGCAGAGGCTGAAAGGATAAAAGGCTTCCAAAAGGATTTTTACAAGTACATAGATGTTAGTACCAGAGTTGGTCTGGAGATTTCTAAACCTCCAGACCTCAAACATTACTACATGCAGCAGGGAAAGGACCACTTAGTGTGTTCACAAAAAAAAGAGTAAGTGCTGTAAGAGACAGACCTTCTGATCCAGCCAAGCAAGCCTGGGAAAGGGAGCAGACACCAAACAGAAATAAGCATTGGCAGCAGCAAGTTTCTCTTCTATAATTCATATTTCCTCAGCATGGCAGTCCCCAGGCCTGGAGGTGCAGTAATTCTATCAGAACCACCACTACCAGCATGAAAGCTGCTCCCCTTCTTTTCTGTTGGCCTCTACTTCATGCCAGGCTGAAAAGGTCTATCCTGGGTTGTGGAGCAAGGGGGAATTTGGCCCTGTGTGCTTTATTGTTTCCTCTGAGGTCTGACATGGACAAATAACTGGTGTGGAGTGAAAAACCCCGATGTGTCCCTGCCAGGTTTAAATGTTGGGATTGCTCTCAGGGGGCTGATCCAAAACTCAGCAAAGTCAACAGCAAAAAACTCCTTTGCTTCCAAGGGGGTTGGTGATGGGTTTGTGCTAGACAGGAGATCTCAGAAGACGTGTTCCACAGACAGATGGACAGGGAAACATGAGATGATTAGTAAGAGCATTTCCGTTTCCCCGTTAAGCAATGGCTTAATAAAAGCAGTTTTCAAAAATATTTCACAATAACCAGTGGATGTTACACTGGTGGTTACACATTCAAAACAGCTCTGCAGGCATCAGCAGATGAAACTATTTGGCTGAGTGAATGGAGCTACAAACCAAAACAAACAGACCCTGGCTTCAAGTGGCAGCAACAATCTTGCCATTAATTTGTGCTTTTTCATAATAAAATAACACCAGGCAACCCCAGAAAATCCATGTGAAGGCACCTGCCAGCTTCATCAGCAAATATCCTTCCAGACTGTGATTGCAGGGCAGGGCTTTCCCTGTGGGACTGTGAAGTGTAAGTGTGGATAACCCAGTGGCTTCCTGCTTGTGTCCATTTATTGGGGCCAAGGTATGGGGTGATGCAGGGTTACTGTCCCTTATTTGAACCCATAGACTTCAAGCATCAAGAGATATTGGGGGGACTTCTTTTCAGAGATGGCAGGTGAAGGACCCTGTGTCAGAGGCACTCTGGAGGATTGCAGGGATGCTTGAGACATGTCCCAGCTGAAGATATGGACCCTGGCATGCAGCACTTGTCAAGTCAGCAGTGAATATGCACAAGAACCAATCCTCACTGCTGGTCCTCACTTCCTGGCTTTGGATGTCTTTACCATCACAAAATGGTCAGAAAAATTCTGGGACTGGGGGCTGCAGCCGCTTCTTCCTTAGATGTTACATCTGGAGGTGTCCAGACCTCAAACATCTACTCTCTCAGATGTTCACTCTCAAAAAACACCAGCATGAAATAAATTCCATCTCTCCCAGACAAATGATGAGTTTTTTTGTTTGGTTGGGTTTTGGGGTTTTTTTTTGTTTCATCTGTTTTTTTTTTTCTAAAGGCCAGGACTCATTAAATTCTCCAATAAATTTTCTGTCAGGGTAGCAAGAGGATTTGTTTACCAGAGTGAGTTTCTTCTTCTTTTTTTCTTTATTTCCTTTCTTTTCCTTCCCATCTTTTATTTTATTTTTATGAAGTATTCATGTTTGTTTCTATGCCCTGGGGGGAAGCTCAAGCCATTTGGCTGTTTAAGATAGCCACAGCCAAACTGAACAGTGCTGCATCTGTGATGGGGGAAAGAGGCGTCTATTTACAGTGCTGGGGATGTAAACTTGGAAATAAGCTTTTTATTTTTAACCTGGAATGGAGCTAAGTATGGCTGCAGACTTTTCTCCATTTAGACTGTGGGCCTTTCCAGTAATTATGGCTGAAACCCAAGTCCTGCTGACGTAAATGGGATTCTGTCCACTGACTTCAAGAGGACCTAGACCAGGCCTAGCCTTGAGGAACACAGCCAAGACCAGGGAAAGCCTTCTGCTTTCCCCCCCAAGGAAAAACACGATGAATTTACAGGCTCTTAAGAAACACTCTGAACTATTCCTTCTCCTCCTACCTGCTGCTTTGGGATCATTTTAGGGTCTATCTACTCCCCTTCAAAATCTCTCACCACTCCCATGAATGCACCTCACCTGTGACACCTCCCAGTTCTCAAAACCTGTCATAAAACCCCTGGTTGTAAAACCCCTGGAGCTGTGCTAAAATTTGGCAGGATGCTGTCTGCCCTTCTGTGGCATCCACACCTCTGCTGCCTTGTCTTTCCAGTTTTTTACTCTGAAAAGTTTCTGAGGCCAAGCTTAAAGAAAATATATAAAATTAAAAAAAAAAATTAAAGGGATCTACTGCATACTATCTTGTTTTCTAGTGTTTAATTTTTTCACAAGTGTTTGCTCTGCACACAAGAGATAAAAATTACAGGCTATTGGTGCCTGAGCTGGCTTCTTTGTTGATGCCAGGTGAGTTTTTCTAAGAGCCTCAGCAAGGAAGGAGGATCTGCAGCAGGGCAAGGCAAGGGAGGCAGGGTTATAGAAGTCATTCACCTTCCTGCCCAGCCCAATTAGCCCTGAGACACAGCACTAATTACCCTGGGTGAGGTGCCACACCAGTGTTCCTCTCTGTGAGCACACATCTCACTGAGACCTCTAACACAGGCTGCCAGGAGAGGCAAGCCTTGGCTCTGGAGGCAAAGGGGTTAATGGGAAGATTGATCTGCAGGCCTGACAGCTCAGTGGAGCTGAAGATTTGGGATGTGAAGGAAATATAGAGGGGGTGAGGGAGAAGAGGAAGGCTAGATAGATGAGAGAGTTGAGAGCAGTCTTGGTTTTTGTAGGATTTGTCTCCTGCCCCCTCTGATTTCTGTCTTTTCCCGTTGCCACTGTCTCATTGCCACCTCCCAGATCCCTGCTGCTGGAAATGGGGCATGAGGTGAGAAGATTTCTTCTGGCAAGACTAATTTGAAGATCTTGGCAGAGCTTTGGGGAGCCATCAAGGCTGTCCAGCTATCTGCTGCCTCCAAGAGCCAAGCATAACTTTCCAGACACGGCAATTAACCTCCTGACACCATCAAAGCAAGCACGCTGCTCAGCCCATAGCCAAAGCCAGAGACAGGCACATCCTGCTGTCCTGAGGACTCTGCTGGTCTTCAAACTTATTGAGAAGAGGGCTTCTCTAAGAAAAAGCCATATTCAGAAGGTGACACAGTGGGATTCTGGATTGCTCTTTTGAAATCCTTTACAGCATTGATATAAGCCTGGGAGGTCTGCAGTCCATGATAAGCCCATGCAAGCCTTCCCACATCTGAAAGGTTTGGAAGCAGAACCATCTGCCTGCATCATTTCACCAAAAGTTTAGCAGAGGTTAGTCCAAAAATGATAAAAAAATTGCATTATTATAAGCTTGGTTTTTCTTTCTCCTTTATCTGCCTGAGAAAGTCATAATCTCCTGAGAAATAAATACACCAATCTGAAAGCAAGAAGAGAAAAAAATTACTTTTTACCATTTATTGAGCCCATTGACTATTTCAGCACTGAAGAGCACTGAAGAGAAACTAAGTTCAACTCATAGAACTGTGAAATGTGAGACAGTGAAATTCTCTAAGAGGTTGTGGAGGGTTGGGGTCAGGAAGCCAAGGTGAAGCTGGAACTGAACCCGGAAAGTGGGAAAGAGTACCAGGATGTTCTAGAGCTTCATTAAACAGGAAAGGAAGGGCACAGAAGGTGTTTTCCCCACTCCAAACAACACTGGCACACAGGTGACAGGGGATGGGGAGAAGCCTGAGGTACCCAACCTGAGCTTTTCTGCCTCAGCCTCCAATGGCAGCCTCTCCTCCCAGCCCTCCAGGTGGATGGAGAGCAGGATGGGCCCTGGGGAGCAGAGGCTCTGCCCCTGGAAGGAAAGATCCTGCTCAGGGCCAGCTGAGGAACCTGGAAATGCTCAGCTCTGTGGGACCTGATGGGATGGAGCCCAGGCTCCCCAGGGAATTGGCTGGGGGAGTTGCCAAGACACTGTCCATGACTGGAAAAGTCCTGGCAGTCAGGTGAGATCCCAGGAGGCTGAAAAGAAATATTGCGCCTGTCTTCAAAAAGGGTGGAAAGGAAGAGCCTGGAAACACCCAGCTTAATTCCCCTCTGTACCTGGGGAGGTGATGGGACAGACCCTCTGGAAGCTCTGCTGAGGCTTGTGGAGCTCAGGGAGGTACCATATACATCATCTGGGAAATCAGGTGGCAGGGATTTACTGGCAGTTCTGTGTGAGGCTGGGTACAGCTTGGACCATTTGAGAAGCTTTGGTGCCAACCTCTGCAAACATACTGGTAGAAAATATTTTCCAAAGAAGGCAGCACAAATCAGTGGACGTACCTCAAAGACAATTCCACTCATGGTGTAGTGTTCAGGAGAGCTGGTTGCAGGCCAAAGCAACAACAGAATGCATTCCCACAAAACAAAACAAAACAAAACACCAAAGCCCAAAAGAACAAAAAAGCCAAAACAAAACAACAAACAAACAAACAAACAAAAAAACCAAAACAAAACAAAGCAAACAAAAAACCAAAAAAAAAAAAACCAAAAAAACAAAAAACCACCCCAAACAAACAAAAAAAAGCCCAAAAAACCACACAAAAATTACAATATTGGACTTATTTCTCAAGTCAGATCAATGCAAACTATTTTGCTGTCAACAAAGTGGTGTCTTCCAAGAGAGAAATACACCATTGAGAATCACCTTGCTCAGTCTATATAAGCCATGAACATCTCCTGGAATTTTTCATCACTCTGGAGTAGCAAGATTGAAACCAGAATTCTAAAGGGACTACACCTTGTACATCTGACAGAGAGGCTGCAGAAGCTGCACCTTTATAAAGTGGGCAATTTGAAAATAGTCATGTACTTAGCCAAAATTCTTATTCTTATGGTGGTCCACCTTGAGTAAATCCATTAGTCAGCCAAGTCTGCTGTAATTTTCCACATATTCTTGTTCTGCTTTGGATTTACACCTGTTCATCAGAGATTCCAAGACCAGAATCTGGCCCTGGGTAGCTGTCAGTATAGGCTCATGTGCTCATTTGTTGTTTCATTGTGAACAAACTGCTTGCAGAGCAAAGGCCAGGCTGTGTTTTCAATTATGCCATAATATACCTGAATTATTGCCTCTGCCTTCATGGGCTACAAAGTCAGAGCAAAACTTTGAGTGAAGTCCCAGAGGTATTTTAGGGTGGGCCTGTTTTTCATTGGCTTTTAGAGAAAGCAGTAGTCAGGCTTAGGGTGGGAGAAGTAAATGTATATAAACCCACCATTGCTTCTCCAGCTCAGAGACTGTCCATGGAATCCCAAACATCTGGAGCTCATTATCATGCTGGCCTCATTGAAATAATTGTTTAATTATCTTCCTTTTCATTTTCTCTTTCTCTCCTCCCTTCTGTTTTCCTCACCACCCAATTCCAGGATGCTGAACTCAATTTGAAAAAACACCTCCAGAAGTGAGCTTCATCCATGGGAATTTTGTCTGTAGGAAAATATTTCTATTCAGTCCTAAACAAACATTCTCAGTGTTCATAGCATCCCACCACCAGGAAGCTTCTCCTCCTTACAGAAAATAAAACTGTAATTTTTTTTTTCCCATTAGCTGGTCACAAATTTTGAAGCAAGCAAGGTAAGAAAGACACATTTATTTGGCTTATAGTGTGCATGCATGTGTGTGTGTGTGTATGTGTATATATATCTATTTTGTTGTTGTTGTTGTTTGTTTTCTTAAATTTACAGGAACTTCCAAACCTAAATCCATGGTCAATCTAGGTTCCCACTTGACTGGGAACTGAGAGTGCAGGTCTGAAGCGTCTTATCAGCACCTTGTTAAGGAACAGAACGCCTTCCTCCAGTGGAGGATGGAGAAAAGCAGAAAGTGAATAAACCTGCCCAGAGTGAAAGCTGGAACAGTCCAAAAGGCCACGTTAACACCACCAGAGCTCCAAACAATACATGTCCCAGAAACACCAAATGGAACATAATAATTATTTAATTAATTAATCAATTAATATTTTTCTTTTTGGCTTTACTTAAAAAAAAAAAAAAACAAACCAAAAAAACCACAAAAACAAACAAAAAAAAACCAAAACCAAAACAAAACAACAACAACAACAAAAAAAAAAACCCAAATAAAAAGAAGGGAATGAGGATAAAATACTTTTTGTTGCATTATGACAGCTGCAACAGCTGTTAGGGCGTGATGACACAGCTTCTATCTGGAGCAGCAGGCCAGAGCAGAGCAAAACCTCAGCAATGTAAACAGAGACCTAGTGAAAAGCATATAGTTTCACAGACACAGCGAAGCCAAGCCTCAAACTGCAGCACTCTTTTTGGAGTTTTCCTTTCCATCTGTCACCATGGCAGATGGAAGGTGTCTGTCTGTACCTTTGGGACTGTCTGTTGGCTCAGGACCCCCTCAGCTGCCACACCGAAGGGTCCAAGAGCAAAATGGGAATGTGCCTGTTCTGATCCATGCCCCACCACTACCATCTCCTGACACTCAGGAGAGATGAAATGCCTGAAACTGGAGAAATGTAGAGATCTCAAGATTCTCTACATTGTCCTCCAGGCATGTTGGTTTTTCAGTCTGAAAATTTGCAGACTTTTCAGTCTGCCCGTAGTAAAATGCAGCTGGATGATTGCTGCTTGCCATAGGTTTTTAGGTGGAGATAAAGCATTTTAGAGTTGCCACTCTGAATTAAGCTCCCTCAACACAGGGAGGGTGTTGAGAGCTGGTCCAGGGCCAGATTTTTTGTGAAGGAACAGCACCCAGCACACAGCTCCCTCCTGGAGAGATCCATTCTCTGTTCTGCTTGCTGCAGATCAACACTCTCTAACCGCCCTTCACCCTGCAGAGAAGACAAATTGTTTATCAGACCAGGGAGGTTTTCCAGTGTCAAGCCTCAGAGCTGCCCTCAGAACTTAAATTTTGGTTGCCAGAAGGGGTATTAACCTTATTTATTGTCAGTTATTATTGTCATATGATGAAATACATCCTTCAGGGGAGACCAAGACTGAATACTTTAAGCAAAGTCTGTTTATAGTGAGAAATTAAAGCCCAGCCCCCGAGGAGAAAAATTGAAATGTAAACAAGCACAGAAACATCATCCAACAATCTGGCTTATAAGAGAGCAGATGAAAAACTGTCCTTTATCCTGTTAAGTTTCACCCCTGATGACTTTATTTTGGGCCTACTGTATCTATAGAAATTGCTATCATCCTAGGAAGTTATTATTATTTTAATTCTGGGAAAGAATTTGAAAGAATCTCAAGAAAGTAAATGTTTCAAAAGCCTGGCATGGCATCTCTTACAGGGATAAACCTTCAGCTGATATTCTTCAGCTGACCAAAAAAAGCAAGTAGCAGGTGTGGAAAAACATGACTGGTGTGGAAAGGGTATGTAGAAATGGATGCTTCCTCTCCAAATAGATGGTTTGGAGATGTCATTGTAAGATAATATTTGTAGGCACCACTGCAAAGAAAAATGGTAGGTATTTCTTCTGCAACACCTCAAAGTAAACTGCTGATCTCTTTGCAAATAGGTAGTGTAGATATTAAGGATGATACTGCTGGGGATTAAAAAATTAGGAAAAAAAAAAAGCAGCCCAGATAAATCTGGATTAAAAAAAATCATCAAGGATGAAACATCATGATAAGCACAGCTATTTGTTTACTACTACTACTACTACTACTAATAATAATAATAATAATCATAATAATAAATCAGTGGTAAAGTTGCCTGCCAAATTACAACCTGCTTCTTTCATGGTCTTCTAGGCTCACAGGCAGAATATCAGGCTGGACCCTTGGAGTGCTACATTTGCTGCCAATTTGAGTTTGTTTTTACGTCTGCGATGAAATCAGACAATAGTCTTGGTAATTGGACCTACAAATTCCATGTGCAACAAGCAACTGCATGCTATACCTTAACTGTGGAAAAAAAAAAAAGTCAATTTTCAGTCTCCCAAAAATTCATTAGTTATGCCTTAGTGTCCTTGGTGATGTAAATATGAATACCTATATATGAATACCTATATTTAATACATTAACAGATGTAGATCCTGAGGAAATTAAGTTTTGCACTCATGAGCATAGTGCCAACATTGCACATCTGAGCTGTGATCCTGTGCCCATTCACAGAACAAATTTTCTTCAACAGCATCAAAGAACTATTTTTGCATTAAGCATGATGATTCATTCATTCTTTGAGAAGAAGCTGCTAAGCTAAAGACTTCAGTGTGTGTCTGCATCTCAGATTACCAATAATATCACATTGATAACTGATATATTTGAGAAAATACACCTCTGCTGATGTGTTAATAAAACCTCAATCCAGCACGGCACACATGCATCTGGTGAGTTAAAGAACATGTCTGCTGTTTCTTGAGCTTCCAGAGTAGCGATAATTTCTTCCACCCAGACCTGTTGGCCCCTTTCCACAGCTGGGTGTAGCTCTAAGAATCTTGTTACTTTACATCAAAACTCTAAAACAAACATGATCTCCCTTTATATATCTGTAAAGTATTACACCTAACTAGGGGCCTTAGTCACTGTTATCATCTTAGGTAAATAAATAATAATGTTATTAACAATGATGGGCCAATAAATTATGTGTATTCAAAATAAATGTCTGAGACCTTGAAATGTGGGTGTTTCCTAAAGTAGTGGAATTCTTGGCCATGAGGGTATTTCCAGAGAGAGCTCTGATGCATCACTCTCTCAAAATATCTTACTGCTCAAGACTCCTGATTCGGACTTTAGATGCATTTGCATTTCAGCTGACAGATAAAATATTATGCCTCGGGGTGCTTATTTTATTTTCTGAATTTGGTTGCTTTTTGCTTTTTTTTTTTCTTTGTTTGTTTGTTTTGGTTGGTTTGGTTTTTTTTTCTTTTTTTTTGTTTTTTATTCTCTTTGATTGTTTTGTTATTTTGTGTTTTTGGTTTTTTTTGGTTTGGTTTGGTTTGGGTTTTTTTGTCTTTTTTTTTTTAAACTATGCTTTCTCAGTGTAGTTATATTTTCTTTTTCCTTTATTTTCCCTCCTTTCAGGAATTGGGCAACACTGTTTTGCAAGTTTCTATTTTTTCTGGAAATCTCTCTTATTAAAAATCATTAAACAAACCACACATATAAAGTCCACTCCACTAAAGGTATCTTGGTAAAATAATTTTCCTTTTCAGAAGTTTGGAAGAACCAATTGCTTTTGGAAATGTCTGGGTTTACTTATGCAAAAATACAGTCTGGAATACTGCACAGCAATATACATAGCAGGAATCCATTTAAAACAAACAAACAAACAAACAACAAACTGCAAGTCTATGTGTACTTGTAAACAACATACTTTTCATGGAAATCACTGGTATTTTGTCAAGGAAGTAAAGATACCTGCTATTTTTTTTTTCTTTTGGATGAAAATTGGAAATGCTTCCATCCAAAATGGCACAAAAGCCCAACACTCCTCCACAGCTCAGTGGGAGCAGCAATTCAGAATTCTTATGTTCTTATTTTGGGTGATCTGCTGTACTCTTCATCTAACTTGCATCCTCCTGATGCACCATGGGCAATGACTTTTCTGGTGCCCAGAGACCACTAGAAAACTGTGAAAAAAAAGGCATTTAGGTATAGTCTGGCTAAAGGGTAAAGACAAACAAAAAGTAGAGACACAGAGACTTGTGATCCTGTAAGAACTTTCCCTCCTCTCAGGGTGTGAAATGGGACACAATGCTAAATGTCACTGGGCTTTAATTTCTGATACCATTGCTCGCTGGAGTTGGAGCTGCTGAGTGCAACTGAGCAAATGAGAACTGGAATTATACCAAATATTGACAGATTATTGCAGTCCCAGTCACACAGAGTCCGTGCAAATTCATTTTATGCTCCTGTCTGTATGCCTGACTTGCTCAAAACCTTTGTCCTCCAGTCTTTACTCTCCTGGGTGTAGCTTTTCCATAGATGTACAGGGGAGTTTCAGGAAGTTCTGGAAAAATGGTTACTGACTTTGTAAAAGTTGTATCCTGCAGAGATCTTCTGTGTGTTTGACAGAGACCAATCTTGCCTTGCCAGGACACAGTGTCATTTACCCTTCAGTGGCATATAGCACTGATCTCCAAATTAATTTCTAGCTGTACATCTACATTCCATGTGTATTTCTAAGTTGTTTCAAATCCAGACCTGTCAGAGCAGAGATATACCCCTGACCCTGTAATTTAGGAAAGGAATGTTGCAAATCTGTGAGTGATCTAGAAATGGTTCTTACTGTGATAGGATACTACAATAAATATGTTTGTCAACATATGCATTTCTTTTTCTCTCTTAAAGTTAAGCTTACACCATAAAATTTCAATTTAATTTTTTTTTTTCATATTTTCTGTGGGTACTTTATGGCTCAAAACCCTCCCAACCCCTAGCTGGTGCCACATCCTCCCCATGACAAAACCTGACCATTTTTCACCAGAAAAATGGTGCAGCATGGGAACAGCTTATCCAGAGGGGCTATAAAATGTCTATCGCAGACCCAGTTAGACAAAAGTGGGATGTTCTGAGCTAGCAGTGGTGATAGTCTCATTTCCAGAGCTGGTTTGGACCTGAGACACCCAGAACAACCTCTCTTTAGTTGTGTGAAATGCTCGTATAAGAAGGCGTGGTAGCAGCTTCTGCAGCAGTGCCAGTGATGCAGACCAAATGCACTGGTGCTGTTTAGGTACTGAGATCACTGTAAAATCTTTTAAGTGACAGGTTGAGTGGACTAATTTCTCTCTGAGCTAGTCTTGCCAAATTGTGACTGTCAGCACTGACATAGCAGATGTATGTCAAAAACTCTGTCAATCCCTGTAAAATTTTCCCTGCTCCTCTTCCCTAGCACCCATTTTCTACAGCAGGCTTTGAACTGGCACCACAAACGTTGATGCAAACTCTGGCAGGCAAACCTTCTCCTGGGCAGCTGTTGCAATATCTCAGTTGGATATTCCTGAATTTAATGCTCTCCTTGGTTTTCTTACTTTTCCCTGCTCTTGCTATAACTCTCTCCTCCTAGGTTAATCCCTCCTTTTGGTTTGCATTTTAGAGTATTCCTCTTTTCCCAGAGAATGGAGAACCTGTTGGTGTCACTGAGGAAGGTTTTTTAATTTTCCACAATCCTCAGACCCCCATGTTGAAAACTGAGTGTCCTTTCCATTCACAACACAGGAGGAAGGATTTTGCAGCTCTTGGCCTCATCATGCAGCAGCAACCTAGGCAAAGTGATTTCAAGGGGGAGACCACCTGCCAGAAGAGCAAAACACAAGCAGCCCAGAATATTAAAACCATTTGGGACAGGACTGATGCTTTTATTTTTTCCTTGAACAACTTTTTGTGCATGGCAGTCTGGACACATGGTTGGACACTGAGATACCTTCACAAGGCGAACAATAACAGATGCTTTTCCTGATGAAAGCAATTTTAAAACAGCCTGATTCCTCCAATTTGATTTTAAGATTGGATAATTCAAATTATTTACCTTCTGACATCATAAAGTAATTTAAATGCTTTACACTGTTATGCCAGCATTGGAAATTAAAATACCAAACACCTAGCAATAATGAGACAGTTTAACATCAACAGGACTGTGAACTTTTAAGAGAATCAGGAAAGGGTTTCCCATTCAGATTCAGCAGAGGAAGCTGTCATGGTGATCAGTGATAAAACACTAAGGAAAAGGGGCTGTACTTGAGAGAGAATTCCCTCCATTCTGCAGAAGCTGCTCTCTGAAGGATGTCGGTGCCTATTTTTAGTCTCAAAGTGCCAGTAACATTTTCAGACAACAAAAATCATTGAAGGCCTACTGTTTATACAAAGAGTAACATTAAAAACATAACCAAAAAAAGCCCATTCACACAAAAATTGCAGTGAAAACAGTGAGCTACAGAGATGAGATTGAGATGAGATGAGATTGAGGTGAGGTGAGATGAGATGAGATGAGATGAGATGAGATGAGATGAGATGAGATGAGATGAGATGAGATGAGATGAGAGGCTAGATCTCCTGACAAGCAATACAGAGTAGTTTGCAAGTCCTTACCTTTTTTCTCTGTCCTCTACCCAGAAATTGGGTAGAATAAACCAGAATCTCACCCTCCTTGTCAGCCACGCACAGTGATTGCTGTTGTGTGCTGCCCTTTTTGGTCTAACAGCACAGAAGGTGACTCTCTTGCTCCATTTAGGGAGCAATCCAGAGCTGGCTCCTCCAGCCAGCAAAGCCAAGCTGTCAAAGGCAGTCTGGGTCCCATCTGGCTTGATCTGGATACCACTGGACACATCATGGTTTTTGTGGAGGGGAAGAGGGAGTAGAAGGCTTGGTTAGGCTTTCTGTAATTACTTTATTTTGATACGCCTCTTCACTTCCTGTCTTGGAATGGGAATGGAAAGAAAACTTATTGGAAAAAACAAGAACTTCTCTGAGGTGAGTTGTCACAAGAGGAAGGCTGGTCCTGCTGTTATTTCAGGCTTAGATGCCGAGGAGGGAAAGCTGCAGTTCTGTTTTCCACCTGATCTCAGCTCAGGTTTTCTACCTAAGTCAGCACAGAATGTGAATGTGTCCAAGACCAGAGAACACTGGGAAAAGCAACACTTGAGCATCACTAAGTCCACTGCAGTGGTGTCAAAGATCAAGAACTATCAGCCCAATGTTCTACAGATGTCAACTAATAGAGATTACTCTATCATGTACCTGCTGGTCTGTTAAGGTGCCTTTGTTCCAAGTAGAAAACCAAGGGGCTTGGACTGAGAATCACCGTAATTACATTAGCCTAAGAGCAAAATGAAAAGCATCAGGATTTGGGACAGAGATTAGTTATATGGAGATGAAATTAGGGAAGTCACACTGAGGGGTGGTGTCTGTGTCACAGAAAAGGGTACCTACAGGCCCCTGACCTCACACAGGGCAGCAGCAGCATCTGTTTAACTAAAAAAGTTGCCTGGCACTGTGACCTTGCCACGTTTTTATCATTAGGCCATCACTGCTGTGACAATGCTGTGTTTAACACTGTCTCTGTGGCTATCCTCTGTGTTTTTCCTTCCTCTTTAAAGCATGTTAAAATTTTCTCCTCTAATATATACATGGGACAGAGGTTGCCTGTGTATGGATGACAAACCATCTTTGGTTCTCCTGAACAGAGCTTTGCTCTGGCTAGTCTGTTACAAAAACAGTGGTTTCTTTCTCCACAGAGAGCTCTGTAAACCTTGATTTCATCTTCCCCCTGCATCCTGTGGGCTCTCAGTAACCATGCACCATTTATTCTCCACTCTTCATCCTCAGAGGTAAGGCTTGGGTGCCAGCAGCCCTAAAATACGGCCCTTGCTACTCCCTGGAGAGCAGAGAGCCTCCAGCACTGCCATATCACCCTGAAATCAGTCTGCACAGCAGGCAAGGGGGGATAATAAAACAAGTTTTAACCCGCTAGAGGACAAAATTAAGAAACTAATACTAGATTTGGAAAATGGATAGGAGACAAAGCCATAACATGCTTTTTTTATCTGCCTGTGCCTGGACCTGTCCCAACCTCCTCTTGGCATTCATTGGGGAAGTGCTAGTGAAACACATTTGCAGCTTCTTAGCACGGGGACCTGGTTCCTCATCCTGGAACTGCTCACCTGGGACAAAATCTCTCTGCAGACAGATCTCTCTCCTCCAGCATCCCCCTCAGTAACAAGCAGCTCCACAGGGGTTTCCCATAGCCCAGACCCTGCCTTATTGGCTCATTTTTGGGCAACAGTTTGGTGAGAGTGGTGCCAAAGGAAATTCCCATGCTGTGTTTGCCTGTGGAATGCAATTTCATGCTGGGTGGCCAAGGCTGCTGCCACCCTGGCAGCCAGCAGATGAGCCAGTCACAGGCTGTAGACAAGTTTGGCAGAGCTACAACAGCGCAGGAGCTGAAATGCATCCGAGTTGGTACATGGCATTTTCTACAGCCTATGGCTCTGAAACCACTCCAGCAGTGACACTGAACCCACTGTTTCTGTAAGGAGCTGGGATAAGACCAACCTGCCTCTTGGTGCTTTTAATTTGTCTCTCTCCAGTCACTTAACAAAGGAGGTTAATTATGTTGACTCCCCTTTACAGGTGGGAACAGTGAGGAAAACACAATTACCTTGACCTGGAGCATCAAGGAGTGGGACACCCTGTCTTGTCTCCTGTCACCTCAGGACTGATTTGAAAGGTTTCATTGGACCTCTGGGGCTCTGGGCAGCTGAAAATGTTTAAAATAAACACTGTCTTCCTCTCAGTCATCTGGCCTGACATGAGTGTGAGGAAGGAAGAGGTGTATAAAGAATGAAGAGACCTTCTTTGGTGAGATTTCTCACATCTTACCTAACTCCTTTCAAAATAAAACTTCCCTGAAACCCCACACATCTCCTCATGCCTTGTTGGAGCAGGTTTTTGTTCAGGACATGTGAATGTGATGCAGGTGTCACATGCTCCTCTTGCAACCTGTGCTGACCCTCAAATGGGGTCCTGACATTTAAAAAAACCTCAATAAATGATGCGGACAAAGCTGTTGGGCAAGAACAAAATGCAGCCTCTGTCTCCAGTGCATTTCCCTGTGGTCCAGGTGAGCTTGCAATGAGATATTTGGAGATATAAACCATCTCTTAATGTTTCTGCCAGTGTTTCAGTAGCTTTGCTTGTGACCAGGGAAAGTAAGGGACCACCACTTGCTGCTGGGGAGCTCCTCAGGGTCCCTGAGAAGTGGCTGGACTCCAGGTGCAAGCCAGCAAGTAATCCTCAGCAAATTATCATTGCAGGCTTTGTTGTATGACCAAAGAAATAGTTTATATCCTCTGTGAGCTTACAATCACCTCTAGAAAAATAGTACCACAATTCTTGAGAAGGTCTTTGTTACAGAGAGATGCTATGCCACTCTTTGGAGATGGATCCATGTTTACAAAGTGCTTACAAAAGAAACCTCCAAACTCTACCTCCAGAAGGGTGAGGCTCCTGGGAATCAGCTTTCATAAGATGTACAGGGGAGAGAAATAAATCACATCTGGAAGAAAATAAAAAAAAAAAAACCACCCATAAAACATGAATAAGCATAATAATTTTTGCCTGATTTTCTTTCGTTTTGTCAATTTATGTAACAGTGTTGCCACAAACTCTTTGCCCAAGACCTGCCCTTCCAAGGCAGTCCATAAAATTCCAGTGAAATCATCTACTTTGACTACTAGTCCTGCACAGATGTGCTTGTTACCACACCACCCAGGCTGGGGAAGCACAGGTGTAACTCCCTCCCACTCTGGGACAGAATGCAGGAAAGAGTCTGGGAATGGCAGGGTGTACAGCTGGAGATCATAGTGAATTTTTTATAGCCACCCATCCTTTAAAAAGACATGCTGTTGCTCTGGATTTTTAGCTCTTGAGATGCTCCACCTGAGGCTTTCTGAAAAAAAAAAGAAAAAGAAGAAGAAAAAGAAAAAGAGAAAATCAGAAGTTAGTAAGATATCTGAAGCTGTAAATACATAAGGAGATCCACCAGGCAAGTTAGGCAAACAGATTTATTGGCTTTTTTCCTTACTCTGGACTTGTAGGAGTTCCCAGGTTGGCACTTTTAGTATCTCAGTAATCACAGTTAATACAAGGGGAGTGAACAGCAGTGCCTGGTTGTTGGTATGTGAGATATAGGGACCTATTTATACTGTAGGCCTGATGCACCACCTCTACTTACTAATTAAACAAAAATATAGATCCTTTATTATTTCAGAAAGATGGGTTTGGATGTCAGATGAAATCTTATGCAACCACTTTTCCTTGGCTGCACTGAGGGGCAAGACTTTTTGCTCTAGAGGACAGTGGTCCCTCACATTATAGATGGAGAACTGAAGAGACTGGCAGCATTTGTCTTGCATCACAAAACCATTTTTTGAGGGTCATCAAAGTTTTCTGCCTTTCCGTGGTCACACAGGGGAATTCTGCTCCACATCATTGTGGTGATATAAATTCTGCACACAGCTCCTTAAACAGGACATTTTCCACATTTCAGTAGGAAACATTACATATTACATACAAATTTCTTACCATTCTTTTAGTCTTTTGAGATGCCTTCACCTAGCTCCTTCATTTTACTGGATGACCTTAGTGTCATGAAGCAATCAATGGAGTTTAGCAAATGCTGCCTGCTGTGAAACAACATTTCTGGACAGATTTCTTTCTTCTACATTCCTGTTTCCCTGCCCTAACAGGAACTTTGGTAGTTGTTGGAAATAGCTGGAGCCAGAGTTGGCACATCACTTTACCCCTTCTTATCTCCTTTCAACATAAAGGCCGAACATACATGAAATGTAGTTTTGTCTCAGGGGTTTTGTGAAGGTGGTTAGACCTTGCTTTTATGCATTTTGAAACAAGCCACTTTAAAAATGCATCCATCAGATCCTTGAAAGGTCATCAGACATGAGATGGAAGACATCATACAAGTGATCAGGCTGTCAAGATACTTAAAAAATGTGGGAAGTCTTTGGAAGATAGTAACACCCAATTGTCACTGGAAACTTCACTTTCTCCCTCAGATATCACAGTTTTAGTCCTTTATGAAAAAGAGAATGCTAGCAGCCTTAGAGAGAAAAAGATGTTTTCTTGCAGAGCACCAGTCTATGTTTTCACAAGATGCAAGTGTAATCTGAAAGCATGCTTCAGCCACAGAATTCTCTTTTAATCCAAGGATCCTGAGTGCAATTTTTAGCTTGTCATCCTTGGTCAGTGCAGAAGGCACAAATGCCTTTACTTACATCAGCACTCCAATCTGCACCACACTCCTCAGAAAAAGCAGAAGAGAGTGAATCCTCCCAGCACTGCTCACGTTGCTTTGGATAACACATCTTTCTTCATTCCACTGCTGAGAGACAAGGTTTATTGTGACAGCAACACTGTTTATCTTACCAGGATTATGCCGAAGCAAGTTTAATTGTATTAGCATTAAAACATATCAGCGCTGGGAGTGACGCAATGTGTTTAGCATCAATATAAAGGTTGCTATGTTTTGTGCTCTCAGCTGGAACTGAGGCAGCAACCGGACACTGGGACATATGGAACACATTTTGGGTTTTATGTTCATGTCTCTCAAGGAGGATTAGAACACTTGCAAAGATTCTTTATGTGCTTCATGGCAGGCAGCGATGGTTTGTGTGCAGCTGATCAATGTTCCCTCCCCCTTCTCTCTGTTTAAACCTGAATCTGAGCGCTTGGGAATTCTTCAGAGGCTTGACAGCTAGTCCTAGCTTATAAACATTGTTCCACATCTGAGTTATAAGAGTAGCATGATGTATACTGCCCCTCATCTGTGACTATTGATGGGTGTTAGATATGCTAGGGTGAAACCATGCAAAGAATCTGTGTTTTTTATCTGCCTCCTAGGGAGTCCTTGATTAGCTAACAGCCTTCACTGCTGAAGAGCTGCAAGCTCAGGAAGGCAAAGTTTCTTTTTCACTCCCTCCTTTTGCCATGCTTAGAAAACCTCAAACCTTTATTGGCCCTCCTCACTGATCAGTGCATCCTTTTTGATGGAACCATCAGAAGACACGAGATGTCCAATTGCTGATGATTTGCACCAAGATGAGCCCTCACTTCCTGTCCAGGTATTTGGAAACCTCCTGCTTTATTAATGGTACTATTTTTTTTTTTTTGTGAGCTCCAGTCCAATTTCCCTCTTATTTAAGAAACTATTTGCAAATTAATATGCTTACAAAGCTGAAGCAGACACTGTGTCTGAGCCACATGTGTGCAGTGGGGTATGTCTCCCACACACCCACAAATTTGAAAAGATGGATCCCACTACCTGGTAGTCATGGATCATTTTGAAATTACAGGTCACCAATGTGCTTCAACCTATCTTCTCCCTCAAGGCAAGACAGAAATGAAAGTCTCAAACAGCCCAAGAGAGAAATGCTGCACTATGGACTGAAATACAAACAGCAGGACAAGTATTGTCCGTAATGTTGTCATACCTATCTGTGGTAGCTTTACCATCCTTTTGCAACAATGATCCTGAACCGTTGAAATTATCTTCCATTCTCCTTCCTTGAATGTTAATTTCACTGAGAGATGTGTTCTTTGAACAAGAACACAAGGCACCAGGGTGTGAGAGTAGGGAAGACTGCAGCAACAACACTGAAGCAGGGGGTTCAGTCCCTTCAGAGGGCAATGGGTCAGCCCCCTCCTTTGTCATCTCTACACACACTCTGAAAGCTTTTCTGGGCTCTATGACTTACTCTGGTGCTAATCACTTCACTCAGCTTTGGGGGATGTTAATGAAATACTATGGAACTGTAAGATGTCAGACACATATGTTCTCCTTCTGTTTTGTTTTGGGTTGTTTCTTTTTTGTTGTTGTTTTGTTGTTTTTTTTTTTTTTTTGCTTTTTTTTTGTTTTTGTTTTGGTTTGGTTTTTTGTTTGTTTGTTTGTTTGTTTGTTTGTTTGTTTTGGGGGTTTCTTGGGGTTTTTTTTGTGCTTTGTGCTTTAAAGTCAAGGAAGCTGTGAGCATCCAGTTTTCCTTCAAGTGAAGGCTTACACAACCTGGTCTCATTTCCTTCCAGGGATGGGGCATCCACAGCTTCTCTGTTGTGGTGCCTCCTGACCCTCACAGTACAGAATTTATTTCTATTATGGAACCTAAATCCATAAGAGAAATAAATACTCCCAGTGTAAAGCCATGACCCCTTGTTCTATCACCACATACCCTCATGGAAAGCCCCTCACCAGCTCTCTTCCCTTAAGGTACTGGAAGGTGCTTTAAGGTCTCACTGGAGGCTTCTCTTCTCCAGACTGAGTAACCCCAACTCTCTCAGCCTGGCTTCACAGCAGAAGTTGTTCCTCCCTCTGATGGCTTTCATCTGAACCTGCTCCAACAACTCCAGCCATGAGAGCTGTCATAAATATCCTACTTATCTTTCATCTGTCTTATCAGAGTTTACAGGAGGATCTGCTCCTGAGATGAGACTGACTGTCCTGTAGTTCCTCAGCTCCTCCATATTCCCCTTTTTAAAAAAATTGAGGGTTTGCTCTCCCTTTTCCAGTTGGTGAGAACTTCACCAGTCTGGCATGGTTCCTCAAATATCATGGATGGTGGACTAGCCCTTTCATCTGCCAGTTTCCTGAGAACCTATGAACACATCTCATCAGTTCCAATGGACTTCCAGTCATCCTCATGTTCCTTAAGTGCTATCAAACCTGATCTTTTCCTACAGTGGGTGGCTCTTCATCCTCCCAGTTCCTGTCTTTGCCTTCTGAGACTCAGGTGAGGTGAATTAAACACTTCCTGTTGAAGATTGAGGTAAAAAAAAATCATTGAGTACCTCAGGTTTTTCCATGTCCCAGATAACCAGTTCTCCCTTTTTATCTGATGAGGGCCCAAATTTTCCCACGTCTTCCCTTTTTCACTGACAAAAGCTTTCCTTGTTGCCCTTGAAGTCCTTGGGCAGCTTTCCTAACCTGATCCCTGGCTTCTCAGATAACTTTTCTGTGCCTTCCCGAGCTACCTGTCCTTGTTTCCACCCTCTGTGGACTTCATTTTTGTGTTTGAGTTTGTCCTTTTTCATCCACACAGCTCTCCTGAGATTTTTGCCTGCCTTCCTCTTCATTGGGCTTGCATTGCTCCTGAGCTCAGAGTAGATCTTTGAATATCAACCTTTTTTCTTGGGCTGGTCTTCCCTGCACAGGGCTTTATCCCATGAGATTCTCTACCAAACAGATCCCTGGAGAGGCCAAAAGCTGCTCTCCTGAAGTCCAGGGCAGTGACTTTGCTGCAGACCCTGCTCATTGCCCAAAAAAAGCTTTAAATCCAGCCTTTCATAGAACCATGGGATCTCATGGTTGCTGCAGCCAATGCTTCTCTTGAGCTTCACAATCCCCAGTGGCCTCACGCTGACCAAGGCCCAGCACAGCAGCTCTCCTCATAATTTCCTTTGTCACTCAGAGAGGGAAGTTGTCATCAGCACATTCCAGGAATCTCCTGGTTCATTTATGTCCTGTTCTGTTGCCCATCCAACAGATACCAGGGTGGTGGAGCTCCCCATGAATGTGATCGTGAGGCTCCTGATTTTTGTCCAGAGTGGGCTCCACCTGCTTGTTGCTGGTGGAGTGCCCTGTGGCAGACCTCACTGCAGTGTCACCTGTCCCTCACCCTCCTTTAATCCTGACTCATCAGTTCTGGGTTGGCTCCTCATTCATCCCCAGTCTAGCTGGTCACTGACACAGAGGGTGACACCCCCTCCTTGTCCCTGTCCTTCCTGAAGATCTCTTATCTTTCCATTCCAACAGTCCAGCCATATGATGCCAGTAAGATCACAGCCTCTCTAACTCCAATTTCTGATCGCTGTGCTGTGTCTGTTTACACAGTGACATTTCAGTTTAGCTCCCCACAAAGTGATTTGCTGTCTGGACTGCAAGGTTGGAATTCCTTGGTGCTGCTCCTCAGGTGCTCTCCTGCTGTCCTGCAATGCCTCTCCAGTCTCTGGACACCTAGCACATCAAACTGACAGAGGTCTGTTTGATTTTGGTTCCACTCTCCCAATAATCTTAATTTAAAGCCATTTTCTCCATCTTGGCATCTTAATATTTCCCTCTGGCATTTCCCTCCATGCAGGCAAAGCCTCCACTCTCAAGAGCTTTTCCTGGAATCATATGGCTAAAGTAGGGAAAGAGAGAAATTTAAGATTTAAGGGACATAAGCTGTCTTTATGTCCCTTGTAGAAGGGGTAGAAAATCAAACATATACTTTAGCACAAGAGCCAGTCAGAATATTTTCCCCAGTAGAAATGTACAACTTTGGCAGCTGAAGCTTTTAAACTGGAAACATCTTATCAGAAAGCCAGAATATTTCAACAGAGAAATATTACTCATAGATTTCACAATCTATTTGCCTCCTCCAATAATCCTCCCTACTCTAGGCTGCAGGGCCAGGGTATATCACTGTCATTCTTTATACCAATGTCAGCCCTTTTTTTTTTCCAAAGGTAGTCTTTAAAAATAGCTTCACCATTTCTCAAATAGATTCCAAAATTGTGACAAGAGAATAATCTTTTCTTGAATTTTATTTTAGCTGTGAAGTTCTCCTTTGTTTCACATCTCTCCTATTTTTGTCACATTCAACTGCAGCTGGGGAAAGCCACTGAGAAAAAGCAGAAGCTGCAGACTCACCCCAAGTCTGAAAAGTGGTAGCAGTTATTACTTCTGCTCTAATAAAAAGAGTCATATAACTCCTCCTTCTGCAAATCCAGCCTGCAAGGACAGCAGGTCAGATATTGTTTTATCCTGCAGAGATATCCTCTGGACTGCACGTTCAGAGTCCCAGCCCTTCCCTCTCTTTTACAAATCCCTTTTCACCACTGAATGGCAAGTTCTGTAAAAGCCACAAACTTCCAAGCTATATGTAGCATAAGGCAGCTGTTTGTCCCAAAATCCCACTGAGCTGACTACAGTAACACACAAATTACAAGCTTTACCTAGTAGCAGATAACCCACCGAGCAATTTCTGGCTTTGAGCTATGAGAGTCAGTGGGGTTCACTCTTGCAGCTGCCTGCACTTGATTCAGTTCTATTTTTGAGCCCTCTTGTAGTTTTGGAGCCCTTGGTTTGGAATTGCCTGGAGTTAGAAAAGTCAAAGGAAAAAAGGTGCTCACTTCACCATTGTGACTTTACCTTTAAAACTAAGCATCCAAGTGCATCCCACCCAACTTCTCTTGTTTGTGAATTCAAAAGTATGCACATAAAATGCCCTTCCTTAAACCCAGAGATGGGCTGAACAGGGAATGTGAGCTACTGTATCATTGCATACCCTTTTCTTTTTTCCTCTATTTTTTATTAAGTTGTGTAAATATCATTGAAATAAAATGGCAAAGGCTTCCACATTCCAATGTTGGAAGCTGCCTAAGCAACAGAGACCTTGCAGTACAAAGTGGAACAGGCTCCAGACCACCATTAACAACCTGAGCTTTCATGGTAGATTCCTGTTTAGCTCATTAAAATTTTGACTCACAAGTGAAGGGTGGCTCCACAGAGCCCAGCAGAGACTGGGCAGAGATCCCAATTTATCTGAGGATCATTCTAGTTGAGCTGATCACATCACTGTCTTCAATCTGCCACAGATTGAAAAGGCTGGATCCTGAAGCAGTAATGGGCAAACTCTTTTTGTTGTTATTTATGAGCCAGGAAACTCTCATGGGCCCTGATGTTTCCAAATATTAGACTAGGAAATCTAGAATGGTCAAATGTCCCACTTTTATTGATCTTCAGACATTAATGATGGATAGATTTTGATGAAGAGGCCTCTTTTAGTAAGACCAAGCACCTCTCTGTAACTAACCTTCTCTTCTTACACATGAAAAGTTCCAAGGAGACTCAGAACCTCCCCCCCACCCCCAGGACTTCCATCACACTTGCTAACCTGGCACAAAAGCTTTCCTGACCTGAGGGGCTGAAAGTATACCTCAATCTTACATTACTCAGCCTCCTGTTTGGTTTTTTGCAACCTGAGTTTCATGATGCTCAAAAAGACAAAGAGGTAGCAATGGGAAAACATTTCTGTGGCTGAGTGTGGCTTTTGGTTCACATATACACTATGCAGCTGGATGCCACAGGCGTGCAAATGATCCAGGGCTCAGTTTGCATTTGAACATTGAGAAATACACTTTATGGAATTCCACCTGTCACCTCCACCAAGACACAGCTGTCCTCAGGAACAAAGTCCAGCAAGTCAAGAATTTGTGTATTGGAGTGACAAACCCTTCTTATGTGCAGTACAGCATTGGGAAGGCCAAGCCAATCTGGCAGGTGCTGGCATGATGGTTGCTTTTTTCAGGTTCTGGCTCTTCTACCAGTGTTTTTCAGTGTGTTGGAGGTGTAGCTCAGGAATTTTTACTGCCCCAGTCAGTCACCAAGTGGTGCTAAGATGGGTCCTGACACCCTGCAAGAAGAAACACAAGCCATGGACAAGCTGCTTCTCCTCTTTGTCGCTTGGTCACAAGAAGAACAGAAAATTATTTCATTTTGTACGAACAGGGCCTTGCTTTGCCACCATTTACGCCACCTTATTTCCCACAGATGTTTTAAAGAAAAGGAATGAACTCTTCTTGGTGTGGGGACTCTCTGGCATTGAGAATTGCTACAGTTTGGGTTTTTGGTGTCCATTTCACTACCTCTAAGGAGATATACATGTATGACATCCTGTATAAACCTAGAAGAGCTGCAAAGAGTCATGCAGACACCAGAGCAAGTCCTGCATGTCTGGCAGCAAGAACCTGCACCTGTTCTACTTGCATGCAATTGAGACAGGGCTGTTAGGCTTCATTGTGTGAGAAAAGGGAGCAGAATCTGAACAAAAGGGGGAAATCAAGTTATTCATCTGTGGTTGCACAGCAAAGCTGCAGTAAAGCCAGATCACTCTTGTCTGAGTTCATACTTCGATCATTTTCCCACAGGGCCATCCTTCCCCCAGCAAACAGCTTCCACAGAGCTCACACCATGCACACAAGGATATTTATCACCAGAGAGGATAATAAAACACTCACAGAAAGGCTGAATTCCAGACTTGATTACAAGGAAAACCAAGAGCTCTTATGAATGCGCTCATGAATGCTGAATATCTCACATTGCGTTATCACAGTGCAAACTGGACAGCTTTTCCCTAAAAGGAAAGTTTGTGGCCACACAAGGATTTGACGTGGGAAATGGCAGGAAACACTGCCTCATTATTTATTTTTTTGGCTCTCTAATATTTCTGCATCACCAGATGTTAGGCTTGTCTAAATTCACTAGCCCAAAACTAAATAGACACAAGCCCACCAAGTACTGCCCTTCGCCCATCCCCCCTCTTTGTGAAGCCCACATCTGGTTAAATCTATAGGTACAAAGGGTACAACAAGTCCAAGAGAACAGCAGCAGATGTGCCATAACCTCTCATATTTCTTTACTGCAGGGGCAAAGAACCAAATGAGTTCTGATGCAGGTTCCTCAGAGATGCAGCATGTAAAAGTGAGGGTGCTGGCAGGACATCTTCTTCGTGGAACAAGCCTCCAGTGAAGAAATAGATCTCATCAACCTGGAAACAAGGTCATGGTTTTGAGGCATATTAGTCGAGTATATCACTACAAGCACTGACATGCAAGGGAAAGCAACAATTCAGTATAGGTACAAGGTCTCAGACCTGCTGAGGTCAGTTAATAAAGTCACTGTATGGCCAGGCCTGTTTGCAGCAGCCAGAAATCCAGTTTTCAGAGTTCCAGGCAAATCTCTACAGTGGGATTAGGAGGGGGGGAAACAAAGAAACAGAACATGACATTATATGGTACAACATATTTCCTCTAAATGCTCCAAGTGGAAAGACTGGCAAAGGTTTCCACGAGGTGTTAGTAAGTCTCTCAGCAAATAACCAAGGTAGCAGAAGCAAAATTAAAACATGCCAGGGGCAACCAACAGGTTTTTGTTTTGTCTTGGTTTGGTTGGTCTTTTTCTTCCTTTTCTTCCTTTTAATTCTCTCATTTCACTCTGTATTAGGCAATTCGTTATTTAATTTGAAGCAGGCATCATACGTTAGTCTCCTCACTTTGCACATTGCATGTTTAGACCATCTCCTTCATGTGATATCTTTTTTTCTTTTTGTCTGCCTGTATTGTTTTAGCTGCCAGAGTAGAAATCCTTTGCCTCTGATTTCCAGAAAATCTTGATCCCTCTTTCTGCTTGAAGCCAGTTGAAGCAGCTGCTGCCCTGACTGCATAAGCAAGAGGGTAGAATCCTCCAGAATCAAAGACAACTTCAGACGAAACATCTGAAAATGTTTTAGGCACGATTTTCAAAACATCAAAGAAAGTTCTCAAGTGGCTCACCTTGAAATTACATGAAAATGCGCTTGTGTATGCTACAGAATGCCTTCCTTTTCTGGAAACATGTGGATGTTTCCTCTGGACTAAAAGAGCAGCTGCAAACAGAGAGTGAATTGCAAGGTCATGTAAATCCAACCCATCCACCTGCTCTCTCTTTTTAGAGCTACCTCCAGCTATGGCAAGGGTCTGAGGTGGGTGTAACTCCCATGGGACCTGGTCCAGTTCTCATGAAGGCAGTGAGAGCTTTCCACTGGCTTTTATGGACTTTGGGTCCAGCCCACGCTGGGGGAGCTGGAAGGTGCAGGTTAAAATATCCCCCCGTGTGTTTCCTTTTACACACACACAGTAATTCCCTCCTCTGTAGCTTGTTGGTTTTTTTGCTTGGTTTGTTTTTTTTTTTTTTATTTTGGGTTTGGTTTTTTTTTTGTTTTGTTTTTTTTTTGGGGGGGGGGGGTTGGGGGTTTTTTTTGGGTGGTTTTTTTTTGGGGGGGGGGGTTGTTGGTTTTTTGGTTTGTTTTTTTTTTAATTCAAGCTCTCTTGTATGCAGTTACTACCCCGAGGCTAGAGCAAGGCTTTGAAAGTCTACACTTCTGGGGTTCTGGAGTTACTGTTGGGTACAGTTTGTCTGATTTTTATCTTGGAGCTGTTATTAAATCCCGTGCCATGCTCCAAGAGTTAGAAACCCTACTAATTTCAGGGAGGTGAGAGTTCTCTTGCCCCAAGCCAAGCTGAAAACCACAGATACTACGTGCTGCTTCCAGAAGATGCCTCTGACTCTAAAGCAGGGCCTGAGACTCTTAAAACTTATTTTGCCCCCAGCCTCTGCAAAGCACTCTCTGCTGAGTTCTAACGAGATCCTTCCTTGCACAGAAATTGGCCATGCTGGTTGGTTTATTTAGGCTTGTATTTATAGAGTGTGACAGAGCTGGGATAATGATGATAATTGGGTTTGACACAGCATGAGCAGAAAACGTGCAGAGGAAAGGAGTGTCTTCAGATGAGTTTCATCTTGGGTTTATCTAGAGACAAGGAAGCTGCTGTATAAGGTTTCCTCTGCCTTATGGCCAGTAGGATCTGCTACAAGCTTGCAATAACTCTCCTCACAAAGTGATCTGGATTAAGAGCATGTTTGTTCAGGTGTCTGCAGCTACAACTTAGAAACCAAGACACAAACTGCAAAAAAGAAAAAAAAAAAAAAAATCAAGTTATTTAAATGAGAGGGGGGAGTCATGGGCAGTTTTCCAAGAATATCTGGGAGATGCCAGGCACCTAGAGGTCAAGCCTTACCTCCACATCAGAGGGCATTTTCCAGCTTCTTCCCTGGCACCATCTGCAGGACCAGGCTGGAAGTGGCTCTTCCTGCCTCCAGGTAAACCCAACAACCACGACCTGAGAGAGGAATAAAACCAGTGAAATGCAGGCTGATCACTCATGTTTAGGAGCCTACCTGATCTTCCAAAGGATGGGTCTGTGGGTAGCTTTACAGGAATACTGCAAGCTCTGCTCCATGGCAAAGTTCTCATGCTGAAAAATCAGTTTAGGTCCCTCTCCTCTAAGAAAAATCTGGTTTTAAAAATGAGTTAGCAGCTTTAAAACAGAAGATGTTTTTATTCTTTTTTTTTTTTGTATGTGTGAAAGGCTCTGCAAATTGATTGGAGAAATTGACTGAAGAAATTAAGACATCTTCAGAGGGTCCTAGGGCTCTGTGTCTGCTTGTGGATTCTGCTCTGTATATTCAGCCTTCTTTTCCAGGCTGAACTGTTGACATGTTGCACAGTAGAGCTGTGATGCTGTGAAGTTGCCAGGTGGTACAGTTTTGGTGACTCTGAAACCACTGACAAATTCAATTTACAATTAATGAGTGCTTTCTTAGCCCAAAACATTTTCTTCTTGCTGAGAATAATTCCTCTCTCCCTGCCCCACCTCCCTCAATCCCCAGGACTTTCTAGAATAAAATGTGACATTCTTGGAAAAGCAAGCATTGACACTTGGATAATTTTAAACAAAATTTGGGAAGTTTGATTTAAGCTTCTTTTTTTTTTTTTTTCAACTTGAGCCACTTTTGGAAGAAAATATGTTGATTTGAAACAGTTCAAAACAACAAAAGCAAAAGTATTTTGTTCAGCATCACAGCTTATTCAAATTAATCTAAATTACTGCACTGCTTTTTACCCCCATTGCTCCTTCAAATGCTAAATAATTTACATTCTGGTTCAGGTGGAACTTGATTTTCTCCTTGATGACTTTGTCAGCTCATTAAAGTGAATAAAATCCCTGATATCAGTCACCTTTTCATAACAGATTGGCATGGAGAATTGTCCGCTCCACCCTCCTCCCCACCAGCTCCAGCCAAGCTGTTTGACCCCAGCAGCCTGGAGGGAAACCAAATATTCCAAGACAAATAGAGCAAATATTCAAAAAAGAGCATGGTCAACACATAGCAGAGCTATCATATCCCCCCAAAAAGAACATGTACATTACTGTGTACATCTCCCTCTGTCATTTTTATTTTTTCTGTGATTATATTCTAGTTCAGTGTCAGCTTCCAGAGCAGCCCCTGACTTTCTGTGGCTCAGCCACAGGACCCAGGTGGATGGAAGGAGGGTGTGAAATGTGACAACAGAGACTCAAGGATGGAAGGCAAAGCACCAGCCCTAGGCAGAGCTCCAGCTCCGTCCAAGGTGGGATCACTTAGAAAGGAAATAAGGAGGAGGTCTGGGAATCACAAGCAGAAAATGTCATGTGGAATGTGTGAGTCACGCAGGAAAAATGCGTCCGTGAAAAAAGGCAGGAGGACAGAGCAAAGCCCCCAAAGACCGGCTTGCAAAGGTCAGCTGCATCCAGAGCAGCTCAGTGCCAGTGCCTTGCCAAGGAAGCACAGAGGAGGATTGCCAGGTTACACCCCTGGAGGGAAAGGAGGAGAGTGGAGAGAGCCAGGGAGGCAGAGAGGGAGAGAGAAAAGCCGGGAGCAGGGTGCCAAGAGCTTTGCAAATCAGCAAGCCTCGGTGGAGTTACGTCAGTGGAGAGACCAACCCAGCAGCTAACTAAAGACACACGTCTCAGAGAGCAAGCCCTGCCTCAGACACCAAACGTACAGCTATGAGCAAGCCTGCAGAGAGGGACAAACCACTCAAACGTGTGAAGCGCCATAAATCAGACGGGTCTGGACTTCTCCTGTCTGGATCCTCAACAATTTACCTTAAAAATTGCCTTTTCCATTCTCTTCTATCCCAAAATCCCTCTGTGCTGAGGCGTACCAGAGCCACCAGGCTTCAGGGGAGAGCTGGGCATGGCACAGGGCTGGCCTTTTGTGGAGCAGCACAAACACTTCTCATTGCACACCATCTGATTTCTTTGCCCCTTTCCGCACACGTGGGAATGTGCAAACCACTCTGGTGCACAAAGATGCCTTTTTCTAGCCCAAAGATGTGCCACAGCCCTCCACTTTCAGTTCTGAATCATGCCCAAAAACAGCGGGTATTGTAAAATGCAGGCGAACCTGGTGGGAAGAAATGATGATGTCTGACTCCAGTTCAGAAGGCTGAATGATTTCTTTATTATAACTATACTATAATACATTAATATACCATTTAAAGGAGATATTAAAACTAGAAACCTACTAGTTCTAAATATCATATCTAACTTCCTCACAACTCGTGACCCTCTCTGGAGAGTCCAGACCCAGGTGGGTTGGATTGGCCATCAGGCTCAAACAATCCTCACCAGAATCCAATCAAGCAATCGCCCCAGGTAAACCATTCTCCAAACACATTCCACATGGGAAAAACAAGGAGTAGAAATAGAAATTGTTTTCTCTTTCTTTCTCTCTGTGCTCATCTATGAAAATTCCTGAGAGAGAGAGAAATGTGCTTACCACAAGCGGGAGGAAAGGGACAAGGATTTTGAGGAAGTAAATACTTTTAATGCACATTTTAGTATCTTCACAGAACCTTTTTCCACTGTTTGTCTGTTTCAAAATTGCATTTCTCTTCTGCTTCCCAGCTCCAGTTTTAAAGTCTGGGTTAACGAGAACTTCCAAAGCCCAGTGTACATCTCCACGTGGACACAAGATACTGAAAATTGCTGTTGGTTCTGCAGTTTCCTCACCCTTGGTGCATTTATGCTGAACGGGAATTATCAGCTTCAATATGGAACTGTTGGAGCAAGTCCTGGGGCTGACCCTGAGGATGAACAGAAGGCTGGAGGAAAGACAGAGAGAATTGGGTTCGTTGGAGAAGACAAAGCTCCAGAGACACATCAGAGCATCCTTTCAGTACCTAAAAGGGGCCTACAAGAAAGATGGGGACAAACCTCTTAGCAGAGCCTGTTGTGCTAGAACAAGAATAGTTTTAAATTCCAGGAGGGTCAATATAGACAAGTTATAAGAAAGAAGTCTTTTACCAAAAAAAAAACTGGGGCGCTGGCAGACATTGCCCAGAGCAGTGGTAGATGCCCCAACCATGGAAATGTTGGAGGTGAGGTTGGATGGGGTTTTAAGGTCCCCTCCAACTAAAACTATTCCATGATTACAACAGCCCTTGCTTTATCTCCCAGGTGAGGGCTCCCAGTCATGTCCTGCTGAGTAGGGGAATGGTTTCCCACCAAGCTAATGGTTTGTAAACCCAGTAATTAGTAAATGTAATCTTTTGATCCTAGACATTTTCCTCCTATCTTTCATTTCCTTCCTTTTTTTCACATCCTTCACACAACCCTTGGAGGAAATCTCTCTCTCCTAAGGATACTAATGGAAATGCAAGTTTATTTTTCCCCTCCTTTCTTCTTCCTCAAAACATGCTCAACTGGGCCCTTATCCACCACTGAATTAAGCACTTGCTTGACCTCAGTTCTTTGAGAACAGTAGCTCAGAAGCTTTGAAATCAGTGTGTACACAAGCCTTTGCTGACTCTGGGCCCTCAATTTGTTACTCTCCCACCGTGTAATTAATTCCTGCAAAAATTGGCAGCCACAGGGATCAACTAATTCAGTTGTGCTGTGCATTTCCTGTTGCTCTTGACTGGGAAAGGAAAATATAACTCATGCTCATGACAAATGGAGCCTGGAAGATGATCCTCTGTAGGAATCACTTCTGTGCCAGGCGCTTTTTACAAAGGCTCAGTCTCTCCTCTGTTTGAAACAAGCACGTCTTTCTCTGCAATTATCACCTGATGGTTTCAGTGGTTTTTGGGGTGCCTGTTGAGGAGTAGATGGCCATGGGGTAACCAGATGAGAGAGCTGTGTGGTGCTGAAATGGTAGAATTCAGACCCAGTGAGATTATTAACTGGCTCTGTGGTGGACAACTCTGCTCCTCTTTGCCCACAAGCAACAATTTTAAATATTGTGTTAACTCCAGTGTGACTGCAAAGGCTTTTGCCTTCAGATTCGACAAAGTGCCTGCTGAAAAGATATTTTAAAAATGCCAATCACCACGGCATTGGTGTGAAATCTCTGTTTTAAAGACAGTTAAAACCGAGATTCGCAAAATCACCAAAGGAGGGTAAATCAGAATAAACTGGTCACTAGTTCACATTAAAAAGGCAGAACAAATTAATGGCTGGAATTGCCAAGTAGATGGTTTCAAGCACTCCAGAGACATCTCTCTTTTCAAACTGCAGTGCCCTTGGCCAAAATTTTTAATGGATTCAAAAGGAAATAGGCAAATTTGTAAGGAGTAAGTTCATCAGTGGCTACCAGCCCTAATAAACTGGCCAGTGACTTTGGAGACTGATGACTTAAACCCAACAGAAAATAAGGCATGTTTGGAAAGGGATGTTTTTAGGATGGTTTCATGGGAGTTTCACATCAGTCAGTTCCTGGAACTGACAGCTTCAGGACACAAATATCCAGTCTGCAAAAAGCTTTTGGTCTGACTTAGCATAGCATTTGTTATGTAAAAAAGCCATTCCATCTGAAGTATATCATCAGGATAATGGCATACACCAGATCCTTTTACCCAGCCATGAAATATCTAAGAATATGTCAAAAATCAAGCAATTGCTCCCCACATAACCCTGTTCAGGGTGATTCATCTGTCCCATCTCCTGTACACACTGGGAATTAAGGCACAAAGACCACCTATAAATAGATTTTGTTCCCAGATAGCCATCATATATTAAATGAGTTTAATACTAGTTGTCTCTTCCTTCTGAGACACTCACCCTGTGTCCCAACTGCTCAGAGTGAAATTCCACCAGAGAATGCAACCTTTACCCTTTGCATGTATTAAAACAATCTTGTGAGACTTCTTTTATTCTGTTAAAATAAAATATTCCACTAAAGTTTCAAGGAAAGTTCTGCTTTCCCTTTTTTTCCATTTGGCTTTTTGGGAGAGAAGGAAAAGTGTATTTCCTCTGGGCCATCTTCCTTCCCCTCTCCTCCAAGTTTTTCTGACACAGAGTTATGATTCATGGCAGCAGAACGCCGCTGCTGACCATCTTTTTTCAAACATACTTATATTTTTAGGACTCCGACTGTCTCAGAACACCGTGGTACATTGTCCCCTTCAGGTTTGGAGTGTATTTGGTAGGCAGACATTGGGTATTTTGCAGGGATCCTCATTAGGGAGGAGGAATTTGCACTCGGATACTCTCAGAATATTCTGAGTTTGCACTCAAGATATTCTCCCCCTGTCATTCAAGCAGTGATGAGTGAAGTGGAGACAAACACTACCCACGCTCAGGTGCCCCATGTCAGGGCACAGGACACTGTGCTCCCTTTAATGTGTCTTTATAACAGGCTTGTGTAAATGTCTCTCTGTTGGTAAAACAATCACACCTCCAGCTACCGTGGCTCAATGAACACAAAACTTTGCGTAAGCCACCTAATTACATATGTCTCCAGAAAATCCTGTTGGCTTATCCAAACACAGAGAGACATCCAGTCACTTTCTGCAAATGCCTTCTTGTGACAGAAGTGGTTTCCAGTGATCGCTGAAAGGAAGTTAAATAGAGCCTGGGTTCATGGTGTCCTGGGGTGTTCTTTTCATTCCTGCTGCTCGTCATGATTTCTCTGAGTTCTGCCTGCCTGAAAGTGCATGGAAATGCCATCAACCAAACCTGGGGTGACTCTCACACAATAGGCAGGTGAAAAGAAGTGTAAAAATCTTTCAACAAAGGAAATATTTCTTCAGGTGAACAGGCAGATTCACAAACACCTGCAAGTGTGCACGCATCAGATCATCTCCCACTCCAGCTTTCTCTCCTTCAAGGCTCTGAATGAAGTTTGTGTAAATAGAAATTCTGAAATCCCAAGAAATGCCAAATATTTATTTGCTCCTTCTTGCCCCTCCAGGCGATTGTCCCATCACCTATATAAATGCAAAGCCTATTACAGAAAATGTGCTGCATTTTAGGTTCCTCAGCCACAACACTCCCACCAAAGCTGTTCTGGGCCACCCACCCACCCTTAGGAGTGGTAAGTAATCTACTTCAACAGAAGTATTCAAGAATTTTCAGTCTTGGAAAAGAGAAGAAACTGAAGCTGCCTACTCTTTTTTTTTTTTTTTTTTTTTTTTTTTTTTTTTTTTTTTTTTTTTTTTTTTTTTTTTTTTTTTTTCCCAGAAAATAGTTGCTCTTTTTGGACCGAAGTTTTTAATCTTCTTTCTTATTACCAGCTCCATGTTTCATATATAGCTGTACCAACCTCTAAGGCTGAAATGGTGAGTAAGAAACCCAGTGGAGGTTAAATGCTAGGGAAAAGGTACTTTGAACCTGTCTGAAAAGTTTTCAAAAGAAGATCTGTCAGTTTAATGCTGCTGGAATATGAGTCATGCAGTTCTTTGATGCATGTCAATTTCTGTCAGAGAACTGAAATCATTCAAAGACCAACACAAGTATTTTTCTTTTTCAAACTTTATCTTTTCACATCTTCCTTTGCTGCATCTTGATTACCCCCTTTTGTTTTTGCATGCCATAATATGAGGTAAACACTCCTTCAGTTTTGACAAAACGAGGCATTTTGATAATTTAAAAAACAAGGCACAATTAAGTTTGAAAGTAGATGCTTCCATAAAACAGCAAGATGAAAAATTTGTATTCAAACTTCCCATGTGATAGAAATCATATTTTCTGTCATGCTGTCAAATACTGTTTTCCCTGTCAATATTTTCCACCCATTAGATGTATTCTGCAACAAGAATTCTACTTTTCATTTTCACATTCACTTTTTTCCTTCTCATTCCCTTTCCTCCTTGTAGTAACATGTACATGGCTGTACAAATCTGCAGTAAAATGATGGTTCAGATTATCTGTCTCGCCTGTGATGCCATTTGCCTTTTTCAGGGAATTTTCTGGGTGTTCAGTACCCACAAGTCAGTTTTTCTGGCTTCAACCAGCAGCATCCAGCTTGCAGAAAAATCTTCTCTTTATTGCTGCCCAGTGGGATTACTGTGGTCATCTCCTTCACCCGTTACTTCCTTATTTTCCACCATTTCCGTCTTTCCTTGCAGAAAGAGTATTTAGAGTATTGGAGTATTTAGATCCAAAAGAAAAGCCCCATGAAGAGAGAACCTGAGGCTTGGTTCAGTCCTCATGGCCATGATTTTTCTACGAGATTTGGATGGATATGCTCACATCCAAGTGACAGTGGAGGACTGCTCAGGAGCAGGGGTGAGGTGCATTTCCCAGAACCCAAAACCACGCATGAGGCTGGTGAAGAAAATGAAGAAAACAGGCAGGATGATCCAGAATCCAGTCATTCTCCGTGGACTATTTCTTCACTGCCATGCTGATGACCTAGAATCTCTCCAATATTTGCTCTTCAGCCCCCCTCAAATGAGACCTGACCACTGAAACAGTTTGATCAGGAGAATTTTTTTTTTTTTTTAAGTCCACATGAGGAGCTGCTCCGAGATCAGGAATGCCAATGACAGCAATAGGAACAGGCAGAGCCCTAAAGCAAGTGCTTCTCTGTTTGATTTATGAAGCCCAGGCTGGCTCCATAATGGCAAGCCAGAGGGAAGTCAGAAGCATGGATTTGTCAGCACCAGCCACTCCCCACGGGTGCCCCTGAGGGCAGAGCAGGTGCTCCTGAGGTGGCACAAAGCCCTGGTACCCAGGGCAAGTTCTCCTGGCTACCTTTGTGATGACTTTCCATTGCACCAGGCAGAATTTTTGGCCAAAGTTTACATCTCCCCTCCACAAACTGAGGACTGCAAACAGTTCAGCAGCACAGATAGCACTAAGGGAACAACCAGCTGAATAACAAACACATTATTCTCCTGACTTCGCTTGGTCATAAGCAGCCAAAAAGCACGAAGTGGGCAAGGATATTGTTTCTTTTGCCCTACCTCCAAACAGCAATGCTTGTTCTGTGTGGAGTCCAAGAAGAGGAAGACAAGCTGGCAGTCCCTTGTGCTGGCTGGCACCCAAAATCAGATCCGTTCCGTGCCATCCATCCTCAACAAGCCAAATGAATGCAGGACAGGTTTCTTCTGCTACTCACTCCTCTTTTTGCATCAACACATGCATGACATGTATTTATCCTGCAAGAATGACTCACAGTGGGATTTCCCACTGGTGTGACTGTTCCTGGACACAGGTCTGGGACAATGGGTGCAGCCAGCAAGGGCATGGGCAGTGCCAGCTGTCTTGTCCTGGTTTCTGTGGCCTCAGAAATACATCACGTGATGACAATCAGCTCTTTCACCAGCAGGCTTGAGTCTGAAGGCCAGATTTTGCCCACAAAGCATACAGGAAAGGAAGCACATGTCCCTCTTCAGCCACATCACAACCTACAGAGGAGATGTGACTTCCACCTTGTCACCACTTCACTGGGGTGACTGGTTAAGTCTTAAGAGTCTGTCACAGAGAGGTGCAAGTACAAATACACATAATTGGAACTTGGAAGGACAACACGGCCAGGAAAAGTAACTTCTGAATGATTAATTGTTATCTAAATATTATAATGCATCCCTTCATTAACACCACATGACACCACATATACGACTATATTCCTCAGCTCTCCACCTGGCTCATGTTATATGTAACAAGGGGTGGGGGAAAATAAGATTGGGCTATGTATAAGGAGTGTAGGAATTTTTCCTAGTTAGGAAGACCTAAAAAGATCAAAAAGTTGACAGGTTACTCCTCTGTCCTTCCTCCCAAGTGAAGGCACCTTCTTGTTAAACTTCTGGGTATGGTTATTATATTATATATATATGTGTAATATATATATATATATATACACACTATATATATGTATACACAATATAATATATACATATAATTTCTATATATTATATTATATTATATGATATTATATTATATTATATTATATTCTTAATTATATATTATAATTAATAATTATTTTTATAATATTTAATATATTATATAATGTATATTCTATAGTATATCTATAATTAATATATAATAATTAATACTATATTATATTATTATTTAATATTATTTATATATTAATTATATATTATTATATAATAGTATTTTTATTATTAGAGTTCTATCACAACTACCTAATTTACCATTGACAACTCTGAATCTCTTTCTCTTCCTTCAATAAACAGCATTATTTGTGACTCTGTGATCTCACAGGTTCTTGTTGAATATGACCAGACTTGTAATGATAAATTTATTATCAGAAATTAAGCCCAGCAGCAACCAATCCTCTGAGATCTCTGAGGACCAGCTGGAAGGCAAAGGGGTTTATTTTCTGCCAAATTTCTACACCTTTAATGTAGCTTTCTTATAACCCAGCTGAAGGGACGGACACAGAGAGAGCAGCCCTATATTCTGTCTTACAACACATACTTCCTTCTCAAAGCTCCAAAGAAAAGCTCATGGATCATTAGCCACTCAGTCAGGCACTCACACTTTTTTGCCCTAGGCATCATATTTCCAACCTACCAGGACAAAATATGGCCTGCTCAAGACTGGCAGGCAACCCAGTGCCACAGCCTAGATTTTCTTCCCTGTGAAAGACACTAAGTGGTCAGGGAGTCCAGCTCCTGCAAGAGTCTCATTTCCCCCATCAATGCTGGCATCTGGCACTGCCTTTGACAAAATAAAAGGCCCAAATAAAAGACAGAGAGCTCCTGTTTGCCACGAGGGCTTCTTTGAGCAGAATCCTCAAACTCAAGCCAGGATGCGTGTTTGGTGTGCTGCAAGTTTTGGCAATCTCTTGTTTTTCCCTAGTGGGCTCAGCACTTGTATGTCTGTGCCCTGAGCTCATCTTTGGCAATGTCTGCCCCAAAATGCATTTGCTGAGCTCTATCTTGCCTTGTATTATCACTCTTCTGTGCCCAGAACCCCCAGTGGAACTGCTCCACCTTGCTGGAGCACTGTCATCTGTGTCACTGTCACCAAACCCCAATGACTCCTTGGTGGAATGTGTTTGGGAGTGGAATTTCTAACAGCTTCCATCTATCTGGATGCACTGAGAGGCAGCCTCTGCAGCTGAGCTGTGTCTAGCAGGGGTGGAGGCAAGGTCTCTCTTAAGCATGTGAGATTTGTGATTCAGGATAGGGTCCTTCCAGGAAGTGGAGCAGCTTATCACAGCGTGAAAGCTAGCTGACAGGCTCTGCCCAGGAGCCTACAGCTGTAGCAGCTGAAGTGGAGCCATGTCCCACAATGCAGGGCTGAATGGATTTATTTCAGCATCCTCTCACTTCACTCCACATATCACTATTTCTTGCCCTGAAGAGGTCAGCTATGCCCCAGAGTCTGCTTCTCCACTCCACACACCTGCCTAGCTTGGAAAACTGCATTCTGCTCCATTGTACAGGATCTTTCTTACACAACTTCTTAATTCTTCCAGCCTCCACACGAGCGGTTTCTTACTTTTCCCTCATTACAAGCCTCCTTCATGACACTGCCTAAAAACCTCCCAAAAACCAGTCAGGGAATACAGTCAGCTCTTGATCTCTGGAGAGGCACTCAGCTGAAAAGTGGTGCTACCTAAGTGTGCTTCCCCCAAAATGCCACCTGCTCAGCTGCACAGGATGGTGACACTCACAAGAGCTTACCCAAACACTTGAATTCCAGCAGCTGGAATTCCAGGGAGCTGACATCTCACCTGGTGAAGGAAGGTGTCAGGCAGCTGTGGCAAAAAAGGAAAACTCAAGGCTGAGAGTAACTCCACCAAAACAAGAAGAAAATGGGAGAGCAGGGAAATGTTAGATTCAATTTCTGCACTTTCCAAATGAGTGGGAGATTTCAGCTCCAGCCTTGCTTCTCATGCTTGGATGCTGCTGGCTCAAGCCACAAAATAGATAAAGTTTAAAGTACCCTCTAGATCAGATAACACATACTTTGTACAGATGATGCTGCACAGTTTGGCCACAGCCAAGGACAGCCAGAGACTGTCTTGTGCAGTGTTTTAACCACAACACAACCCTGATTTAAACCACTTTCCTGCTCCTTTCAACACCCTGACAAAGCTGGAAATCCATGGCAGCACATACACTGTGCAGTGATTTTAACAAAAAATTGTATACAGATACGACCGAGATGTTTCCAGCCGATAAAGATAAAAAGTTAGGGCAAAAGCAAAAAGCAAAGAAAGTTCAATCTGAAAGTGCGTGTTTGAATTGGACTGTTTGGACAGTCCTAGCCTGACTTGGAGGGAGCAGGGCAAAGCCCTTCTCAGTGCTTATCTGCAGAGCTATTCTTGGCTTCTCCATCTCAGGTTTTAGTTTGAATATCTGCAATTATTTACCTACAGCATGTACCAATTTTTTTTTCCCTCTTGTTGAACAATGACTAATTGCCTCATGTGAAGACAAATATTTAAGTATGTGTGCAGGAAAGCTTTTCCCTCCCAGACAGATAGCAAGCAACACCATAAAAAGCCTGGTGATCATATGTGGGGTTTCAGATGTTTTGCTTAATTTCTAAGCTCTGTGAGGTTTTAAAAGCATCAGAGTTCTCATGTCAAGGTTTTAAAGCACAGACTGACAGCCCGAGGTGGCCTTTTCAATACAAACTGCATGCAAACCTCCCTGTGGGTATACAGTTCATAAAAGCCTCAAAGAAGAAATTGAAATAAGAATAGATTTATGTAAAAAGAAAAACAGGAACTGACTAATCAGCAAAATTTCACAACTTTCTTCAGCACAGAGAAAACATAAGACATTTGCAACACTTGCTGCTTAAATAAACTGCTCAAAATTACTGCATAAAGTTGTTGGTGTTTTTTGTTGTTTTGTTTTGTTTTGGTTTTGGTTTTGTTTTTTGTTTTGGTTTTGGTTTTTGGTTTTTGTTGTTTTTTTTTTTAAGGGTGAAGCTTTCCAAGTTACCTTGCCTTACACTTTAGTCTTTTGGCAAACCAATCACACTGCCTTTTCTCAACAATACTGCCCAGGGTTTTGGGAAGAAAGCCTAAGAAAAAAGCTCAGGATTAAATGATTGTTTCATTGTACATTGTACTGTAAAAACTTAGACATTTACTTAATCTTAAATGAAGAACAATCTGCCCACTATTTGTTGGCAGTTCACTAAAATGCAGTTTATGTCTCAGAGTTTATTGTCTGCATCACAGACAATAGCATAAGGTCTCTTTTGTGATCAGATCTTTTATCCATGCAATACAGGTGCAGACAGAAAATCCGTGCATGCCAAACAGCATCCTGAGAAATGTTATCTTTAAGTAATAGAAATAAAATCACAAGGAAAAAAAGAAAAGTGATCTCACAGTTAAATTGGCACGTGCAAAAGCACATAATGTTCAGATGGAAGTTTTTATTCAGATAATTTCCAACTGTAAGCCTGGTCACCTGACTTCTGGGGAAGCAAGGCTTGTACAATATGCTAAGCTTAACACCACTTTCTCAGTTTTTCCCTGAAGAGGATTCCAAAGAGTTTGCAAACTCATCAGCCTGAAATTGCCTATTTTACCCCAGAAAAATTTATATTGGTCATCCAGGCACCGTTCCACCTCTTCCAGATGTTGCCTTTCATTTTCATTTTGCGTTGCATTGTCTGAGAGAGAAGTGACATCAGGATGGTAATATAATACTGCAGAACAGCATGTCCTGCTGTTGGCTGTAAGTGATGCAAAATAAAAATCAAAACAAAACAGAAAAAAAACATAGTTTCAGCTGTGGATTTAATATCTGTCAGCACATGGACTTTTTACTTGAAATTAGAAATAAACTTTTTTTTTTTCCCCCACTTAACTTAAAGCATCTGGGTCTGCAACGGAAACAAATAGCTGTTGCCTCTTACATATAGCACAGGACTTGGTTTTTCCAAAATGTCCATGAGATTTTAACAGTCAGGACCTTCATCACATGGCTGAATATTTGGCCCAAAAATTGAAGTGCTTTCCTTTAAGCACTTTCCAGTGCTGCTCCTACCTCAGAGACCTGAGCCTCAAAGATAAAATAAAAAGGTTTAAGTAAAAAGGTTTAAATGCTTGCTAGCTTGGAAAGCTTCGTCCACACCCAATTTTATACCCCCAGGGAATAAATACACATGTACAGGATGACTTGCACTTCTTCCACCAATATTGGGAATTATTGCTGCAATCACAGATATCTGAAATTATTTTTGCAAACAGGAGACCACAAACATAAGTTGTGCTGCCCTTGTTGGCCCAGCACTGAAGGATCCTACCAAGATAAACCATATCTGCTGAGCACAAGGCACGGTGGTCTGCAAAGCATCCAGTGCTCGAGGGAACATCTCACTTGCAGCTGTCTGTTCCCAGCATGGTGTGATTTAACTTTAACAGCACATTCACAGGTCAGGGCCCTTCGTGCAGGAATATGGGAAAAAGCATAGCTGAGATAATCTAGTCCCAAGGCAACCCAAACAAACAATAATATATTAAATAGAAGATACCCTTTAACATGAGAAATCACTCTTTATTTCTTGCTACATGTGGTCACAGCCCTATCCCTGACATTCCCAACAACAGAACTGGGGCTTATGCCTCATGGAGACACCAAAATGGCTTGTCCAGGTGAGTTCCTTGTTCAGTTTTCATGGGGCACCATGGTGCTCTTCATTCTTTCAACATGAATTCACCCTGAAGCTATTTGAGCCCATCACAGAAAGTGTCTCCTAACACAGCTCAGTCTCTTTGTCAAGTCCAGGTGTAAAATTATTCTTGCAGGATGTTGTGGTCTTGTACTTCACTCCCCTTGAAGTTAACAGCAATTTTGTTGCTGACTTCAGTAGATATCTGGCCAGAATATGAAAAATCCAATGATTTGGGAGATGAAAACTACTCAGAAAAAACACAGACTTCAAGCTTGCCCAGCCTGAATATAAGTTTTATACCATAAAATGCCCACTCCAACACTGTGCTGTGCTTTGGTCACATTACAACACTGATGCACCTGATATCAGCTTTTTCAGGAAGTCAGGACTGGAGTAGGTGCCTGGAGAAAGATTTTCATTGCTCCTCCAGTGTTGACCCTTCTCTTTGCAAATGCAGGCCACACCCAATAAACTCCAGACCAATAAGATCCAGACCACGGTCTGTGCTCAACATTAATCTAGAAAAACAGCCTGAAAATCTGGAGGAGGGTTGAGGTACAAAACTGCTGCCATGGAACATTCAGGACCCAAAGGATTTGCCTGAAAATAAACCACAGCAGCAGCTGGAGCCCTTGCCAAATACAAATGCATCCTGTCTGTCCCCTCCACCTTTGTCCAGGTAAGATTGCCCTGGTGGCCCCTTCTCCATTCACATTTGGCTCTGAAGGTTATCTTTACTCCTGAATGATCTATTTACTTTTCACTATCTTTTTTACTCCTTAATGATCTTTTCTGCTGTTTGTGGCAGGCAACATCATGAATGCAAGTCTCTTCCCTCTGCCCAGCCTCTCTCAGGAAGATCAGGGATCTGCCAATCCCTGCTTGGAAAACTACAACCAAATATAGATAGTCTGAACAAGAAATGGACAACTTTTTTTTTTTTTTTCCCTTTCTCTGCTGCCTGGTTTGAAGTCTGTCTGCAGCTGTTGGAGATGCAGGGAGCCTTGAAAGAGTGACCACTTTTAATTTTTGACTAGACTGCAAGCCAGGCTCACCACAAAGCCATTTTTTATGGTTTTACAAAAAGCATGTGGCAAGCCTTGGAAAAGCTTCTTAGTCATCCTGTTAGTGACCACTGTCTTCTGGAGTTTTTTTCCCTCTTCTCTCTCCCATATTCCTCACATTCCTCTGCCACTTCCCAGAGCAGAGGCACACTCTCATCAGCTACACAGCATGTTTAAGAAATGTTTCCCTGCTGGTTCTAAAGTATTTGTTTTCGCAGAGCAGCGTGTCCCAGAGGTGAGATTTAAAACACACTTTTACAAGAAAATACAGTTTAACCACAAAAACAACTGAGAGCTGATAAAGCTATCTCTAGGAACAATTACCTTTATGGGTGCACCAAAATTTCAGCGGTAGAACTGGACAACTAATTGGGGAAAAAAAAAAAAGAAAGAAAGAAAAAAAAAAGAACTCAATTTCATGGATAATTAAAAACCGTTTAAAATCCCCAAGCTGTCATTGCTTTGTTTGTAGGAGGTGAGGGACATCCATGCTATTGACCAGCCTCAGATCTAAATTGTGGCAGAATTTCTCTGCTATAATATAATGATTGAATGTCACTCACAGCCTTTTGGAATTCTACTCAGGATGTAAGAATAATCTTGTCAACACCCATCCACAAAGATTTGTTTTCAAAGCAAGGAATTTCTTCAGTAGTTATTCCTTAGTGCCACTCCAACACAAAGGAGAAAGGTCTGTGTCATGGGGTTTTGCCTCATCAGTATGAGCACATGTCATTCCTTGTCTTTTTTAAAGGTGGCTCTGTTTGACATCAGAGTCAAATAGAGGAAAGTTCAGTAAAATCATGATCATTTGTGGGTATAACTCCAGCCAGCCCCCATGAACAGAGCCTGAGTTCCAAAGGAAGCATAAACAGTGCATTTAGAAAGGGCTGAGAGCACACTTTAAATTTATTTTTTTTTATACCGGACATTTCACTAAACAAATCAAAGGGATAAAGTCCTTCAAGTGCTTGAGGAAACAGGAAAATTTATTAAAGCAATTTTTTAAAAATATAGTTATTCTAATTGCTTTCCTACTTTCATCTTTTCCAACCCTTTACCCTTCCCATTTCCTTTTGGGTGGAAGAAAGAGTAAAGGAGAAACATCTGAGGGCAACAGTGAAAGAAGCAATCAGGGGGAGAAACAACATGGTCTAATTGAAGTGAAGAATGGGGTAATTGGGATGAGTAAATTAAAACTTAGGGTTGTTCATGAAGAACATAATTTTTCAAGGCTGTGCAAGAAATGCTTCACCCTTGGTCATCCTGTACTAAAGGAAGCAACCCATGCTTCAGACACTGTTCTACACCACTGACAATGGTCCACCAAAAATCCAAAACAGAGAATCTGGTTTTGAAAACATAGCTTCTAAGGGACAGAGTTTTCCAGTCACACTCCAGGAACCATTTCTGCCAGGCTGGGAAGAGAGCAGGAGGATGAAGGCACCTGCTGGATGAGCTGATGCTGCCCTGGAGATTTGTAAACCACAAATGAAAATGCCAATAGGGACAGGTTTTTGGGGAAGGCACCTCAGTTTGTGGTAGATGCTCTTGTCTGGGAATTCTCTTCAGTTCCTCTGCGAAGCATTTCCAGCTCACTTCCCCCAGATTATAATTTATATCGCTCAGGAAAAGAGAGGGAGCAGGTGGAAAAAGATGCATTATTGAAGTTGATGTGGTAGGAGAAGCAGCCTGTGCAGGAGGACATTTCATTCTATCCACCCAGTTCTCTGGAAGACCACTTGACTGCTGATATTTACCTAAGGAACACTCCAGAGCCCCCCAGATATCAGTCAATTTGTATTTGTCATTCAGAGCTTAGCACAGTACCTAGTAGTTGTTTTTTGCATTTCACTGAAGAAATACATACAGGGCTGCAAAATGTACATATTTTGAAAGTTAATTTTCCCCAAAGTGTACACTACCAGACAGAAACACAGTCCCATTTACCCCTGGTATTTTGAAGGGAAGTTACTAGTTTCAGGCATAGCAAACCATATCACAATCTTCTTCTTAATGAGTGAAAAATAGAAAAGAACACATTTTTATTGATTCATCTGAATAGTATATTTACATGACAAAAAGAAAAAAAAAAAATTAAAAAAAAAAAGATTTGTTTCTTTGGGACGTTTTGTTTTTAAGAGGCTCAAATGAGTTACTGAAACACAAAACTACACTGGATTCTACCATCTCTAATTACCCATAAAACTTATTTGTTCTGAACATAAAGGTCTAAAATTTTCCCTAGAGAACCTACAAACACTGGACTTGATTTTAGCCTTAGATACAAACAGTCTTAAGAGTCTATACTTATGAGTAACATTCTGGTAATTTTGGTCAGACTGCTCAAAAGCCCATCAAAGGCAGCAAAGGTCATTGTTTTCAGAGAGTTCAGATTAGAAATTACCAATACCCAGACTAGCAGCCTAGCAGAAAAATAAAGGGGACTAAGAAATGTTAAGGTCAGCTATATCACAATAGATGTGTCCATCAGAAAAGGAGCCAAAGCAGAGGTAAATGTTTTTAAAAAGTGTATTTTTTGTCCTGCTTGCAGAGACTTGGCATCAACCAGAGTATGCAGTGTTATGTGTTACTGGATAGCAAGACTCCTATTATAAACAGTCTGTCAATATCTCTCTTCTTTAATCTCAGCAAACTGATGGGTGGTAGTAATTATACAGGATGATTTATGTGAAGTGCTGTAGTAGGCCTAAGCTAATTCATGAGCTCTTTTTCCTTGCCCAAGCCATGTGGAACTTGTCCTTCAGCTATAGCTGAAGACCACAGCTCATTTATCCTTCCATTTTTGAAGGAAATCTGACACAGGGAGGCACAAGTGTTTTTCCTGCAGAAACAACTAGCTCAGATTCAAGGCTGGATGGAAGGCTTGAGGAAGATAACAGAGCACTTCCTATTATTGATCCCCATCAGGTCAGGGAGGGGGTTATTTGTATTTCCCTGTGACAAGAATCTCAGCCCTGCCTCAGACCAGGCTTGGCCATGGAGAAGTCAGCACAGAATGACACAAAATGCCATTTAGTCCCACAGGACAAGAGTCCATTTTACCTCGAGAAGCCTTTAATTAAAGGGAAAATTCCTCAGAGAGGGAGTGCAGGGTGCATTTATTGAGATCTGCCCTCATCAGAACACCCTGGGGCACATTGGGGTGACCAAAACCCGCTGCCTTTGAGGAGTTTCACTTTGCAAAAGCTGCTGAAGAGCCTCAGAGGCAGGAATTCAGACTCACACCCTCCTCCCTCCAGATGCTTGGAGCAGCTCAGCTGCAGCACAGCTTGCAGGAACCTGGCTCCAGAGCTGTGGAGGGAGCAGATCCCTCTGTGGTGAGTGGGACCTTGGTTCCAAGCCATCTCCTAGGCATCTTCCAGCTCTCCTAACACCTGTCTGAGCAAAGGAGAGGTGCCAAGCTCACAGCCACAGCAATGTGCTGGCTCCCTGGCAAGGTCTCAGCAGTGGAAACAGGGCTCTGCAGGACCTGTGGTAACCCAGCCTCAGCCAGCAGGATCTGTCTCAGCCTTTCTCAGCATTCTCCCAGGCTCCAAGAAAGCTGCACTCACTGGCAAAATCCTTCTCTCTTCTCTCTTCTCCTTCTCTCTTCTCTCGTCTCTCGTCTCTCTTCTCTCTTCTCTCCTTGTCCTTGTCCTTGTCCTTGTCCTTGTCCTTGTCCTTGTCCTTGTCCTTGTCCTTCTCCTTCTCCTTCTCCTTCTCCTTCTCCTTCTCCACAAATAAATCCAAAGGCACAAGCTGGCACTTGGGATATGAAAGAGCTCTGACAATTTAGTTTATGGGGAAGCCAGGGTTTCTGGGGGGAGATGGGTGCAAAGAACTACTATTACTGGGAAAAAAGGAATCCATGAAAATATCTCTGGCTGATCCAGAGATGGGGAGGGGCACTGTCACTTGTCCAGCTCCTTGCTGATAGCTCTTCCCCTACTGCACTGACCTTAGACTGCTGAAATAAATTAACTGCCCAAAGCCTGGCATTTTCCTAAAGAGCCAAGAAACCAGAAAGAAACAGAAAAAAAAAATGAAAGAAGGGAAAAAAAAATATCTTGTTGCTGGAAAATCTGTCTTTAATATTTCACTCTTTTCAACTTTTCCCGATTTTGCCTACCTTCAGACATCTTTTTTTATCTTGCAGCTGAATTGGATGAAGTGTTTTCTTCCACCCATGTTAATTTGTGGGGGTTTTGTCTTTTAATTATATTTTGGTGTTTTGCACCTGCACCTCACAATGAGCGTTTTCCTTGTCTTTCCATCTCTTTTTTAGCACTGAAGTCTTTACAATGCTGCTAAGCAGCAGAACTGAGAGCAGCACAGATGGGCTGATGTTCAAAAGGTCCTTTCTTATCACCTGTGATGGGTCCATCAGAGGTCCTGCCAACAAATCTTTCCTGTGCTCCTTAGAATTCAACTGAATATCAAAATCAAAAGACTGGGTTTTGCTCTGAATACATCAAGTGCTCAGTTATATCTGTTTGACATCTCCTGATTTTTTCCTAAGCTTGTTTTTGTTTTTGTTTTTGTTTTGGTTTTGTTTTTGGTTTTTTTTTTGTTTTGGTTTTTGTTTGTTTGTTTGTGGTTTTTTTGTTTGTTTGGTTTTTTTTTTACACTAGAGAAATGTATCACCATCAAAACCCTCCTTAAAAAACATAGCTTCACTTTAAGGGGAGAAAATATTCCTAAACAAGGCAACACTTGAGAGGTGTTTAAGGTCAAGCACGTGTCTATGAGACCAGAGCTTTTGTTTTAGAAGTGTTTGGATATTTATGTGAAAAGAGTGTAAAGAAGCACAGATATGCTGAAAGACATCTAGTCCTTCTGATTTACAGATGCTCAGGATCTCTCACCCTGATAAAAATCTCCCTGTTTTCAAACCTTTACCTTCAAGGTGCCTTTGGAACTTAAATCTCTTCCACAAGAGTATTGGAAAAAAAAAAAAAAAAAAAAAGAGAATAGTGTAATATCTTACTTTTTATTCATCTCCTTTAAAATGATTAGTGCCTTGTTGCAAATGAAGATTCCCTTCATAGACACTGTTCTCTATTAAAGGGAAAAGGTTGGTTTTTACAATTAATCTGTTGATTATTTCTTTACTTTGACTCTTCTCTGGGGCAAAATCAATAACCTAGAGGGACATAGCTGTCTGTAATTACTCCATACAATACTCAGACTTAATGGCACTAAAACTAAATGTGTCACTTGAAACCTCACCCATGGGTTTAGTCCAACAGATAATAGAGACAGACAGAATTTATGAACTTTGATTACACTTGATGTTTCCAGATGAGAGGAGGCAGTGATAGGTACACAATAATTATATTGAGCTAGCTGGAAATCCCATCTCCAGCTCCTATGAATTGTTCAGGCAAGTCCCAAAGAATAACTGATACAACATCCCCCTATCTGAGTCAGTCTAATTGCATTGACAACAGTGGATTAATGTCTGCAAAAATGCTGAGCTGTCCGGTTTAAAACTTTCTGGGAAGTGAGCAAGAATCCCTTCCAAGAAAGAAATTAGGCTGTCTGCTTCTATATTAAAAACTCTTATTTTCCTGTTTGTGAAATTACTTAAGCCATGATTCTAAAACAAGTCAGATTCACTAATACAAGCCTAGCAACTCAGTTTTTTACATTTTTTCACCTCATAGGCTCACAGAGTGGTTTGGGTTGGAAAGCACCCTAAAGATCACCTTGCCCCAATTCCTTAACATAGACAGGGACAATTTCCACTATCCCAGGTTGCTCAGAGCTCCAACCTGGCCTTGGACACTTCCAGAGATGGGGCAGCCACAGCTTCTCTGGGCAACCTATGCCAGGGCCTCACCACCTTCACAGGGAAGAATTTCTTCCCAAAATCTCACCTAAACCTACTCTCTTTTAGTTCAGAGCCATTCCTCCTTTTCCTGACAGGACATGTCTTTGTAAAAAGAGCAATTCTCTCAGCCTGTGATGTGTTCATCTTCACCCTTCTCTTCCTAATAATATTTGTATTGTTTAGTGACACACAGATACTTCAGCTGTGTTTTGAAGTGTTTCTATCTCTCCATTCTGGATGCTTCTCCAGATATTATGAAAATACTTGCAATTTTCTTTCTTTCTTTTTCTTTTTTTTTTCCTATTTTCTTCCTATCTTGCATTTAACTATTACAGGATGACAAAAACTAAAGGAATTTAAAAGTTCTGATGTCAACCTGAAAGTCTCTTAGCCTCTCTTGGGTGGAATATGGCCCTTCTGACTCACTGAAGAAATATCCAGAGCGTTCATAACAGGCCTGCAAAATGTCAGGGAAAGTCAGTCTGGTGATAGCAGCAGGAGCTGACTCCAAGGGAAGGCTAAGGACAGAACCAAACCTTTTGAGCCAGTATGCAAACAAGCACAGATCAATTTAATTTCATTTTCTGAAGCTCAGAACAGTTTGGAGAGACTTCTCCACTCGGTCAATTTCATGCATCTCTGCTTTTTTTTTTTTTTTTTTTTTTTTTTTTTTTTTTTTTTTTTTCTAGGACTGGATTACTTTGGCCCTTGCTCCATATCCATGGTTGGGCCTGTGGAAAACACAGCTGCTTCTCCAGAAGGACCCTTCCATAGTGCTCTCCTCATGACTCTATTTCCCAGGATGGCACTTTTGGCTCCCAGTGACCATCAGTGTCACGTGGAGCCAGGTCACAAAATCCTCTCTCCTCGAGTAAAAAGCACAGCTGTGGTGCTTGAGGCAGATGAGTACCAGAGGCTGGAAGTGGTGTAGACATTTGAACCCCTCTTTGAGGTTATGGGTAGATGGTCCAAGTCACATCTTTCACCCCAAAACTTTCTCCCCAGGGGCACAACTGAGGTTGCCCTTTCTCAGCACTCCTTTGCCAGCAAACACCACAGGGAATACTCAGATGCACCAACAAATTTTGCCTTTGTTGACAAAAGTTCTGGCAGGGTTTTGCTGCCATTGCTTAATTCCCAGATTCAGGGATCAGATTAAAAATATGCACACAGAATAAGGTATTTGGTTAGTGTGAAAAGAATAATTGCTGAGACTCCAATCCCTCCACTTCTTTTCCAAAAGCAAAACTTACCCTGTGCTGGACTATATTATGAGCAGGAGTCTTCTTTCTTGATTCATTTTAGTGGCATAAAAAGGGCCTTGTGTGGGCATGAAATACCTTTTTTTTCCTAATGTAAGGGCACTTGGAGATAAAAATGACTGCAGGATATGTACAAACAATGTTGTCCCCATTCTGCAATAACTCCAGGCTGTGTAGGAGCAGGTAGGTGTCTTACTTCTCAGTTGGAGGAGCAATATTAATATGCCTCTGAGTTTGACTTTTTTTTTTTTTAGTGTTTTTACAGTGTTCATGCCATTTTTAAGACATTTTCCTTTCCTTACGTTGTGATGTTCCAGTTCTCCCAGGAGGGGGTTGGTTCTTGGTGTGAAACCAGCTCGCTGTGAACAAATCCCAGATCTCTTCTGGCTCAGTACCTGCAGCTGCCCCTCTCATCACTGCCTGTTCCACAGCCAACTCTTGGCTATAGTGTGCTTTTATCCTCTCACAGCAGTTGGTTTTATTTGGGATTATTCTGCAGAAGTGCTGTTTAACTCATGTGAGTGGATGATCAGTTTGGGCTATGGCAACTCCTGCTGGTTCAGGAAGAGATTGAGGTAAGAAAGCATTCTTATAACAAAGATGCTGAAATAAGAAGAATTTTATCTACTTATTTATTTTTTTTTTAATTATTTTTTTAAATTTCCTCTCAAAATAAATACCTCACCCTATCTATTGTCACTGGTCTCCAGAAGCTGGTGCCTTTATAAATCTAACAGATATTACTTTTACCAACACAATGACAGAATAAATTACCCTATAGCTTTGCCAAGTGCACCTACAACTTGACCCCACAGGTGTGAGGAGCAATGAAGGCACACCTCTTCAGCCTAGGAGCAAGATTTAAAAGTTAAAGTCAATTCTCATCACGCAGAAAAGCAAAATTCATGGGTGAAAATGTATGGATTATCCAAGAAACATGCAGTCTAGGAGGATGATCTTCATAGTTAGAGCTTCCTGCTCTCACCTTACTGCCCCACTAACCAAATTAACGCCCTAAGATTGATGCAGATTTATGCACAGAAGTCTGCTGTAACTTCCTACCATAACCTGGCAGGAAATGACAAAGCCATTCCAGGCCCAAGCTCCAGCTGTGGTGTCCTCAGCTCACCCCAGCCTGTTCCTCCAATGCACAGTTTGAAGCAGCATAATCAGCTTCCATGCAGGAGGAGATTAAGCATGCAAAGACTTGTCTTGACTGCTAAAAAAAGGTGCTTAAAAAAAGATTAAAAAAAAAAAAGGAAGAAGAATCTAAAATCGGATTAAAACTTGGCCTTGGCAAAAGGCACTGTAAAGATCATGCTATTCCAACCCCCATGTCATGGGCAGGGACATCTTCCTCTAGACCATGTTGTTCAGAGCCTCTTCCTGGGACATTTCCAGGGTTGGGGAATTCACTGGGAATGTGACAACAATCTATGCCTCACAAGCCTCACAGTAAAGAATTTTTCCCTGGTATTTAATCTAAACCCACTCTCTTTCTGCTTCCTAAGAATTCCACTGTCTCCCAAGAATTCCACTCTCCTAAGCAAAGAGTTTGTGCCAAAGTCTTCTGGATTCAGTGGCATTTGAGGAAAGTCATTAAAGTTATTCAGAAACAATATGGACCTGCCATTACCAGAGTATAACAGAGTCACAGTCAAACAAGAATGAGAATTTAGCTCAGAAAGCCTCTTGTTTTCCTTTGGTGAATAGATTTACCAAAATAAACACTGGGAGTATACTTGCTGTGCTGGTAAATGTCACTACCTGGTTTAAATTATTACTGGTAATCCAACGAGTATCACCATGCCTGACAGATGTCTCAAATCCACTCAGTTTAGCAGGGTTGAAATGTCACTGCTGATTTCACAATAGCCTTGTCCCACCCTGAACTTGGGCAGACAGACAAAAGCTTGAGTCCTGAGCCAAGGACAATATGAGATGAAAAAAATTATTAGGCAGCATGACCAAAAAATTTCATCTGAATGACATAAAAAGCACTGCCTATTTCATAAATATTTGTAAGGTAAGGAAGGAGTCACCTATAAAAACCCTTCAATGCCAGGAAAATGCTGAACTGCATTTGAAATCAGAGTATCATCTTGAACTGATAAGGTGAAATTTCCCCTGGAATATTTTGAACCTGAGCTTCCTCCAATGACTTCACCGGCAATAAAAATACTTAGGTTTAGAGTTGTGCCAGTGTGAAAATTACATGAAAGATAATGCAATAAACAGGGGAATAATTTATTTCCTGATAGGCCACCCAGTCCATTTCTGAATCTGTTTTAATCACTTCTGAACATCCAAAGTGAAGAAAAATGCAAGTGGATTTAATGCTAAGGTGCCTTCTCACATTGCATAAAGTCTAAGCAAAAGTTTTTATTGCTGTCTTGGTCTGGCAGCTTCAAATCTTTATGGGGGAAATTACAAAAAAAAAAACACCCAAAACCCTGTGTTCAAACAAAGAAAATAAATACTTATTACATATTTTATCTTGTGTTTAACAGTTGGGCAGATCATCAGCCTGGGTCATTAATTGTGGAATTTACCATTCAGTCAGAATTTTGACAACACAGAAAAATGGTAAGAACAACAAAGGAAGAGAAAAGGAAAAAGAAAGAATGAAGGAAAGAAAAAAAAGGAAAAAAAAAGAAAAAGAATCCTCCACAGCCTCAAGATCCGGCTTGTGAGACATAGTTCAGATCTGTGTATTTTGAGCAAGATTTGCTCTATGTAGAGCAAATTATTTTCATCAGGTTGCATTTTCTAGAGAGACACCAACTGCTCTGCAGATCCCCAACACAGAAATAAAAAGCAGCTCTGTCAACAGCACCAGCTCCTGATGGGATCCCTGGCATGCCATGCCCAAGGATCACTGCCTGGAAAATTATCTGAGTACCAAAACATTCCAAACAGGCAGCACAGGCAGTGCACAGCAGCAAAAAATGTCATACTTTTACAGAGACCTGAAGTTCCAAGAAATTTAACGATTTTAAGGCCACAGCAGAAATCTGTAAATGTATCAGGAATCAATCAAAGGTGGGTGTGAAGGACATTAAGTAAGCAAAATCTATAAATAAATAAAAAAACAGAACCTTGGGTAGCATAAGGAATTAGACAGGTTTGGGGCACTGAGAGACCTCAAAAACCTCTAGCACACTTATTTTTATTTTAAAAGAGGAAATTTAATGGTCAGAGCTTCCTTTACTGGAGCTCTTGTTAAGTGCAGAGAGCAAGGAGGTGGCAGTGCTTGGTATTTTCTTTGGGTGATTTGTCCTGACAGCACCCTTTTGAAAGGGTTTGCTGGGATTCCCAGTTCTTTGGCAGGCAAGAAAGAGAGGAGGGAAAGGCCAATCTTTGCAAATATTTTCTATTACTTTTTCCTTTCACCACTAAATCTTCCACATTTTAAATTAATTCAATTTCTTTGGCATCTTGGTCAAAACTGACTGTGTTTCAAGGAAAATTCATATCAAACCCATGCCAAAATTGTACATTTCAGTGTTTTTGGTACAAATTAGACTAGACTGAGTTGGCCCAACAGATTACCAATAAAAAGAAACTTAAAACATTATGCACTTACAGATTTGCAGTCCACAGGGAATTAAAACCAGATGATTTTCATGTGTGTTTTCTGAGTTATTTCAGTAGAAATGGTTTAAAGGAGAATTTAATTTACACTATGAATTGAAAACACATCTTCAAATGCACATTGACACATTAGTGTGTCAATATAGAGAAATTCTTCTAATTCGTGCTTCCTTTGTGAGGATGTTCAGAAGTTGCTCCTAAAGAAAAACATTGATCTGGAGAGATTTCTTCCTTAATACAGCTTCAAATAAAGTTAAAGGGATACCTCCTGCCCATTTCTGACATCCTTTGACACACACTTCTGTAGATAAAAGGGCTCAGTCCTGGACTCTCAGGGGGCACAGTGCAATTTGCCTCACCCTTTCCTCCAGCTCAGCCCACCCCCAACACAAATGGTAATTTAAACTGATTATTAAATAGATATAATTTAAATTGATTATTCAAATTTAAATTGACTATTAATCAATTTGAATCTATAATTTATATTTAATTTAATAATCAATTTTAAGTGATTATTAAAATGATAAATTAAATTTATTTTAATTGTAATTTAACCCCTGCATTCACTACACAGGGGATCAGACATCCTGAAATAGACCAGAGGGGTGTTTCCCTCAGCTGAAAGGCTTTGTCTCAAGGCAGGCATCCAAGCTGTATGCTCAGTAAGGGCAAGGTGGCCAAGCAAGTGGCCACATGCCTTACAAAATGAAGGTTAGGACGTTTCCACCCAGCCAACCCCACTTGTACAAACTTTTTTTACTCCTTTCTACTCCCTCAGTCCTTCATTTGTACTGCAAATTTATGTCTCAGACTTACAAACACTCTTCAAATCCCCCCTATATCCTGGCATGTTTTGTTGCCCGGAGAAGTTCTGCTTTTCTGACAGTTTGAACTGTACCAATTATTTAGTTAGTGGAGGACACAAGGATGAGGTTGTTGGTGCCTCTTATTTCCCCATTTCTTTCCTCCCCTGGGTTTTTCCAGCATGTCAGTCGTCTCTCTGCAGCCACAAATCTGCTTTTGGTACCTCAGCTGCTCTGTGCAGCACCCCTTTTATTTAGCTGCTCCTTTGCTCCCACTGCTAAATTCCAGTTGTCATTCTCTGAGCTTTTCCCATCTTCCTCTCATGCAACAAAAGGCCTGCAAATCCTTCAAGACAGAATTTCTGACCCAGGAGGAAATCTTGGTTTAATTCCCCGTAAGGAATGCCACTTCTCTGCTGGATTCCACTCTGCAGAAGCAAAGCAACACTTCAGACTGGTCTATCACTTCAGGAGTCCTGCTGCTCCTCTTGTAAAAAGTCCTCCTGACTTCCCACTGGCAAACATCCCAGGAGAATAAATCAGAAGATTCTGCACAGCCCGTGGTGGGTGTCACCCACTCTGCATGAGCAGGGACTGTGCATCTCCCCAACAAAAAGACAGATGGACTGTCCATCTCCACAAAAAAAAAAAAAAAAAAAAAAAGAAAAAAAAAAAAAAAAAAAAAAAGAAAAAAAAACCACACACACAAAAAAACCACCTCAGCTACATCCAGGGAAAAAGCAGCAGGTTTAGGCATTATTTCTCTGAAGTGCTGTCCATCCCAGTGGCCTGATCAAGAGATGTTTTGTCACAGAGATGGAGCAACGTATGTCAGTGCAATGATCCCACCCTGTCTCTGCCTGTGGTGACCTCACCCACAGCAAGCACAAGAAAAACCACATTTTAGATAGATAAGCCCAGGACAGAGAGTAGAGGTCTTATTGTCCCTGAGCTGGCTGTGAAAGGAGGCATAACAAGTGATTAGGAATACAGTTTACAGAATAAAAGATAATATCTCATCTGGCCTAGAGCTTGCTGGTACAAAGTCATCCTGTCAAAGCAGTTTGTTCCACTTCAATCCAGAAGAGTGAGCTTATACAAAGGAGCAAGAAGGCTGTGTCTTCTGGGATCACACTATTTCTAACAGTGCTCTTGGAAACCCAAAGCCAAAGTTATGGGATAGCTGTACCACAGCATTACTGAAAATAAACATTTTTTCATGCAGGTCTTGAGGCTCAGATACAATTTTTTGTCTCCATCCATGAAATATATGCTACAACAACAAATGCAACAAATCCCCCAGAGCCCTAACCAGCCACATGGACACTTGCAAATGCCATCAGACATTTCCTTGGCATTGGCTAAGCTGTGAAACTGTTGGTGTAAATGATACCAGGAGAACGAGATACTGTGATTGAGAAAGTCATTACCCTCAGCCTGTAATCTGCCATTGCAAACAATTCCATATCCATCAGTGCCTTCGAATAAGAGTGGTGGGTTGTCTGTCAAAAATACATGCACAGTTTGATTTGCTCAGCCTTGCTCAATTAGAAGTTGCAGTTCTGAGCTGCAGGAAATTTTGCAGCCTGTCTTTGTGCAGTTGTGATGGCCCCTCCTGGGCTTAAACCTCTGTGAATGTTTGAAACACTCAGAAAGGTAATGCAATAATAAATGAATATAATATTCTTATTTATAAATATAAATACAAATACAAATATAAATATAAATATAAATGTAAATATAAATATAAATATAAATATAAATATAAATATAAATATAAATATAAATATAAATATAAATATAAATATAGATATAGATATAAATATAATAATAATAATATTTTTTAAGAGTTCTGCATAGTCCTTTGCTTGGCAGATTCCGAATTATAAAGGCTTCATCAGGCCACGATGGTGAAAGAAATTTGTCCCCTTAAGGAAAATTAGATGCAAAAAAGATTTGCTACAATTGCTGAAATGACATTTTTCGACATTTGACATTTTTGTCAGTTCCATGTACATAAAACACGTTGCTCCTAGTAACAGAAAAGCAAACATCCTCCAGAGACTGCAAGTGCAATTTGGGTGGGATTTTTTAAAACTACTTAAGGTACTCCGCAAACCAATTTCCACTGACTTCCAGGTGTGTTGAATTTCCACACTCATGTCCCACCCTCCCTTCTCAGGCTGCAATTTGCCATCCCAAAGAGCAGAGTCTTCAGCACAACACTGAAACTAATTTTAAACGAGGATTCCAATACAAGAAGGTTTAGGCACCTTGTATATTTTGAAAATGTCAATAAGGCAAGATTTATCAGCTGAGTATCTCCACCAACATCACCAACAAGAAAAACACAGTGGAAGGTTTCGTGGTGTCAATTTGTTGTTGTTTCACTCAATATCTTGGCTTATTTTTCAGTAAAGTGACTTTCAACCTGACTCATAACCACAGGTTATGACAGGTAACCACAGAGGTGCAAATATTCAGTTCTTAACACCCCTGAGAAATTTTGCTTATCAAATGGCAAGGTGAAATTGTACTCAGAATAAGGGGTTTCTGCACAGATTGCATAAATGGCATTTCAGCAACACTTCGAGCACCATTACTTCTGACATTTTGTGACAAGGACACATACTTTCTGTATATATGGCAGGAAAGTTGTTCAGCCAAAGAAGTTTCATGACAAATTTTAATGGGCAAACAAAGAGACAAAGGAAGCCAGGATGACAAATATGCATTGAAAACCAACTTGTCAGTGCAAAAGTCAATGTTTGGAAGCCACAGGAGCAGATAAAATAATGTGCAAGCTAAAGCTACATCTGACATTGAGATTCTGGAAGAAAATGCCTCTGAGAACAATGAGACAACATTTTAAAATTGAACATAAATTGCAGGAAAAATTTTCAACCTTATCTCCTCACCTTATTTAGGAGGAAGTCCATAAAATTAGCAGTTAGAGTCTGTAACCACCAGGCTGTACTGAGAAGAAGAAAAGCTTTAGCATCCTTCACAAAAAGGATGTTGCCCGATACTATTTAATGTTACAGCAAAAAGTAAGTAAGCAGTGGAATCTTTCTGGCTTTCACAGGAATTTTTACTTTCACACAGATTGAAATACTCCTGTATTTTAGAGCTTTTCTGGGTGACCATCTTCCCAGAAGAAGAAAATATTTGACACAAGCAAGAATGGTATAATGAAAACTTCAGGTGGTCTCACCTGCCATGATTTCTTAACGTGAAAAAGAAAAGGAATATTAAATCAACAACAATAAAACACAAATAAACAAGCAAACAAACAAACAAAAACCTTGCCATAATGTTTTTCTTACATTTTGAACAGATGAAACTAAAACTCTTCATCTTTGACATTACATATTTTGTATTTTTAGCAGATTTATGTATTTTTTTTTAAACTCCCACTTCAAACTATTTTTCAAAACACTTCAAACTGTTTTCCAGCTGGTTTAATTAATTTTTAATTAATTAATTAATTATTTTTTCATTTCCCTGTGATTCTGCTAAAGAAGACAGAAAGAATAGAGAGGCATGGGAAAAGGTAAAAGTTACCTATTTCTTTCTTCTTGCCTGAAGCCATAGAAAATTCCAGTGATCTGCTGATAAAAAAACCCCACCATATACCACTTTTAAAAGAAAAGTACATGTTTTCTGTGCAATGTGCCTGCTTTAGTCTTCCTTCTGAATGCTATTTCAAGATTGTTAAACACTGGCTCTTCCCTTCCCCAGAATCTATTTCTGCCTGTCACAGAGAGGTGAGATGGGTGGTCAGAGAGTGGAATTTGATAGAATTTGGCCAAAGGAGGATAAGGATGCTTGGGCAAGCCTCTCCTAAAGCTGCTCAGGCTTACCAAGGGTTTTAGACATCAGGGGAAGGGCTGCTGGTAGAAAATTGCTGCTTTAACAATTGATTGATGCTATCAAGGCGAGGAAACAGGTTGTTCTCTCCTGGTAACATCACGCTTGGCAGCCTCCGTAGCACTGACCAAGATCTCCTGAGCACACACCTGTGCCAGCCCAGCAGCTCATGGCCCTCCAAAAAGTCTCCTTCCCACAGCCTCTCTGGGGTTTTGCTGTAGGTTTTGCTGTAGGTTTTTTGGGTTTTTTTTTTTTTTTTTTTTTTAATGGGTGGCTTCTCAGGAAAACAAGCTGAAGCACTGGGAGTAGAAGGGGCTCTGAAGCTGTGGAAGCAGATCAGGGCACGATGAGGGCAGGGTTGGGGCTGTGCCTCATCCAAATACCTCAAGTCAAGCTCAGACTGAGCAGTTGTCTTCACAACACAGGATGGAGCTGCTCCTAGCAGGCTCTTCTGTGAAGCACTTGGCATTTGTTTTGCAAGGTTCCTGCTTTGGTAAGCAACGTCCCAAGAATTAACGAAAACAAAGAATTAGAATTTTTTTTTAATTGCAAGCTTCCCGTAGCCATTTATAAGTGGTCTTGAGCCACAACAATTTTCCAGCTTTACTAAAGTCAAGGAAATGGCTTGCATTTAAAAACAGCAGCTCTGAAGGATCTCTCCTGTTCCTGCTTTATGTGTGATGGGGCTTGAGCCTCCATTAACTGCACTGAGATCAGGGAAAAACTTTTGATTTTTGTATTTATATAAAAAAATCAATAAATTATCTGTAGATATCACAAGATAATCTGGACTAAAAAGTCACCTGTGTCAGCCCTTCATAAACCCTCCTCCCCAGAGAGAGGTGTAAAGGATTTATGAATGTGGGATGAGGGGCAGAAGGAAAAATCACATATGGGAAAAATTTCTGTGCCTCTCTCACTGCAGACCCAAACTGATCTCTTGCTGCAGTTCCTTTTCCACAAATAATTCTGCAACTCCATGCAGACCACACTTCTGCGAGACCTAGAAAAATATATCCAAAAGACTACTGGGGTGCCAGGTCAGACTCCTTTACATGGTTCTGCATCCCCAGAAAAAGTTCCCAAGACACAAAATCATTTATATTGTAAAATTTTGGCACAGGAGTATGAAACACAGTGAGGGAAAAAAAAAAAAACAACATAAAAAGAAACCAAACCAAAACAAACAAAACAAAACAAAACAAAAAAACAAACAAAACCCAAAAAACTCACCCCCCCAAAAAAAAACAAACAAAAAAAACCCAACAAAAAAACCTCCAAAAAAAACAACCAACCAACCAACCAAAAACCTCAAAAATAACCAAACAAAAAAACCCACAGAAAAAGAACCTCCAAAAAAACCAAACAAACAAACAACCAAAAAAAAAAAAAAACCAAAAAAAAACCAAAAAAAAAAAAAAAAAACCAAAACCCCACTCATAAGATTTTGTATTCAATAAAAGAAGGCAAATTATAATAAAAAGTATCCACTGTATTGGAACTGCAAGGATAACATCCACTTTTCATTAAAGTAGTTAAACATGCACAAAAATACACAAACTTAAATATCTATCATTCCTGACAAAGTTTTTAAGAAACATAATTTATTTTGCCTCCATTAACATGGGAAGACAAATGGGGAGGAGCTAATTACCATCTGATTTTTCTTCCTAGGAAAATAAAAGTGACCATATTGCACATAGAACTAGGAACATTGCAAGCAAATAAATCATATTGTAAAATAAATATGAATGTATATATGACTTTTAGGTTATTCACAATCTGCTCAAAAAATATTTTATCAGATGATCTGTACTGTCACTGTTCAACACAGTTCTTACTACAAAATTCCAAAAATTAAGATAATTACTTGGAATTGCACATTAAAATTCACTCTAAACCAAAATTCTAAGAACTATTTCTCATGGTGCTATGGAACACAGTAATAAAGACAGCAATTTGTTCAGCATTAGATAAGATATCATGGTTTAGAAAATGTTTGTGGAAACAAAGTACTTTGAAACCAACTTGTCACATATCTTACCAAAACCACATTGAGCTATAAAGGAAATTTGTCACTCCAGAAGTGCTACTTTAATCTTTGTAAAGCAGATTTATTAAAACATCTCTGCTTCCTTCCCGTTGAAATGCAAATGAGCACCGAAGAAAACTCCGTGTGAGAGAGTATGAGCTCATTTGAGATTCTGGAATTGCAGGACAAAGCCATCAGCAAAACCCTCACTGACACCAGCAGAGGTGGGACTTCTCCCTGATCTGAGTTTGTGGCTGGGGCTCTGAGTGAGAACTGATGTTTCACCCACTGTAACCCACATTTCCAGTCTTCATCCAGTTCTGTTAAACTGCTGTGCTCATGTGATGCATTACAGGACACCAACAGCTTTAAAACAATATTACTATGCTCTGTTAATTAGTAATGTGTTACTATCCTTTAGCATGGCCTTCAAGTCTGTTAATATTTCTGGGAAAAAACACAGGGAAATGAAGTCTGTCTTCTGTAATTTATCATCATATGATGTTCAGAAGGTAAGGCTGCAAGTCTCCCATGGTCACAGGACCAGACAAGAGGTTTTGGGGGAATGGAGATTGAGGCAGCTTCCCTTTCAGAGCACATTTATGATTAAATTATCAAAAAAATATGTGTCTCCCCAGCAGAGACTGCTATTGGTGGATACGTCAATTACCACCACAGGTCAGGTATGAGGAAAAGCAGACTTTTCTCTGAATGAGTTAAGGATGTGTGATACAGCCCTGGCAGCTCCCTGGCTCAATAACATCTGATGTTCTCAGGGCAAAGGATCTCTAAGTCAGTGAGAAAGGGAGGACTTGAGAAGTCTTTGCCTCTGAATTCACACAAAACTCTGCTGCCACGGTTCTTTCCCCCATGAAAGCAAACACAAGCCCAGCAAGCAAAACAGTGGAGAGATCCTGACTTCTTATTATTTCTATCTGCTTTCAAATGCTCTGCTTTCAGTCTCAGTTGTACCAACACCAAGCTGGAGTGTTATCAGCCCAGGCTGGTACTGTTCTCAGCCTAACCTACCAGCCATGAATGTCTGACTATTTGTTCCTTGCTGATACCCCATTCTATTAGTATAATACAGGCCAACTTCTCTAATATTTACCTTGTTATCACCTGTGTACATCTCTTGATTTCTTTGTTTGCCTTCCTCCCAGCAAATTTGCAGTGTTCCCATGGCTCCCAGCCCTTCCCCTTATGAAGGCACGCCGTGCTCCAGGAGCGAGCCTGCACCAGGACCTCCACCTGTCCCAGAGGAACCCCACAAATCTCACCGTGGGTCCCTTGCCCCCCTTCCCCACAGCCCTGTGGTAACACTTCCCTCATGATTTTTATAGCCCCAAACATCTTTGAGCCACAGAGGTCTCGCTCCACCACGAGATATATATATATATATATATATATATATATATATATTTGGTTTTTTTTTTTTTCAAAGAGTACCCAAGTGGGTTGGGTGGCACAAACAGCAGTGAAGCACCACGGGAATGGGGAGATAAATCTGCTGTGTCCCAACTGTGCTATCTACCAGGAACATTCCCTATTGTGCACCACCCCACACCCAGCCTCCCTCTCAAAATTGTCTAGGTGGATTTTTTTTTTAGAGCCCATGAGTGTGTTTACATTACATTTATATTTGTTGCCAAGGGCCTGGGACCCAGTAAAGTAATAAGATAACCAGGTTATCTGGTGGAGGGTTGTTAAACAAAATGTGTGGCTATGAGGAGGACGTAACTGCGTCATGATTCATCGTGGCAATTTTTCCTTTTTTCCAAGGGTTTTGGGATTCTAGTCCTCTGGAATCACAAAATTTCCCATCCAGCTGCAGCATGTCAACATCCTGATTCTGACATATTTCAGGGTAAGCTTCAGGTGGAGAAGTGTGGATTTACAATAGCTGCAGACAAAACCCAAAGTAACTAATTCGCAGCTATATGCCATTTGAAACACTGTGTAAAATTAAGGAATTAAAACTAATGCTAGTTCAGCATATTTATGTCATAAAGTGTGCCTAGATCAGCTGCATTCATTCAAAATACTGAATCATCTAATTGCAAGTTGAGAAAGGAAGTATTAAAAAAAAAGAGTCCTAAATTCAAACAGTCTTTGAGATCATTGAAATACACACTAGAGATGGATGATCCAATTGAGGAAAACTTAAAATAAAAGTCTTTTCAGTTTGAAGATTAGCTGATGATCTGAAAAAACTTTATTAAAGCTCTAAAACATACTTCAAAATTAGCATTTATTTTCATCTGGGAGGTTCTGTCTATACATTCTTGGAACATGGCCATTTACTGGCAAAGGGGTTGACAGAAGAAAAGCAACTCTTGTGACACAAACTCTTTTGCTGCATCAGGGAAATTAGACAACAAAGCTGAGTGCATGATTTTTGTTGCTAGTTAGAACTGACTTGTCATGTGCTTGGTGCTCATCAATTGCTAACAGAACCCCAGGCACTTCTGAGAGGAAAATGCTTGCTTTCTATAAAGAAGGATGAATATTTCTGTCAACTGTTATTTTCTTCTTTGATGGTCTGGTTCCACTGCTCCCACTGAGGAAGCAGCTTATTTTGATAAAGCACAATCCTGGGATGATCTCCATGTGTCACTGGTCAGGAAAAACGCGTAAGCATGCACCTCAGTGCTGGTTTTAGAGAATTCCTCCCAAAATCAAAGCCTCCAGGAATGAGGGAACAGGGAGGTGTTGAGCACTTCTGCAAACCCAAATGGCTGGGCACGGACTCAGCAAAGCCCCAAACACACATGCAGCTCCAAGCAGTGGATTTTTTATTCCCTGAAAGGCTCAAGCAGGGCGGACTTCCAGAAAAAAAGGGTGGACTTTATTCTACATTAATGGTCAGGAATATAAATAAGTGGACTGATGAATAATAGGCATGGTCAGGTGGCCAAGTGGTGCCTGTTGGGGTGAAGGATTGCTGTAATTCTGTCATTTTTATCTGGCACAGAAACACCACAAAGAATCCTGAAGCTGGGGCACTTGTTATTTCAGCGGAGTGTTTTCAGACTCCAGATTAAGACAAATGCACACAGCAAAGGAATCACATCCACAGGAGACTCAGCTCTGTCCTGTGCACTGTCCCATGGGAAATATCCACAACTCCCTCTATTTTATCCTCCCACAGCAATTTAACCCATTTCTCTTCGAATTCAGCCAAAACAGAGGAAGTTCCTTTGCACCAAAGCAAAAAAAGCAATATTTGGTGGTCCGTGGCTGGGCAAAAGACCAGCTCTTCTGCTTCACGTTTTCTATGTAATGCAGTTTTGTGGGAGCCAGGTGCTTTCTAAAGAAAAAAAAAAAAAAAAAAACCCAAACAAAAAGAAACTGGTTTTTCTTTTGGTTTTCAGTTCATAAGGAAAGACAACACACCTTGAAAAGGAATTAACACTAATTAGCAACTAAAAAAAAAAAATTCTTGCTACCAGTTAATTTCATTATAAGGAAAATGTTTAGAGAAACAGGCAGCTGTGAATTTGCAGATGCACTCAATATATATGGTGAATAAGAGTCTTGAAATATGCACTGGTTATGAATTCATAAAGCCATTTTTATATATATGTTTTATTAGTACTGCCACATGCCTTTCATGTGTACTAGAAACCATCAGATTTGGTGTTGCTTAAGGTTTCTGTGATGTTCTGCTAAATTCCCATGCAAATAAATCTATTTTGCTGATGTTTGTAAAGTTGTGTTTTAGACCAGAGATCTCAGAGCTCTGTCTTCAATAAAAACGGGTAGAAGTGGAACTACTAATTTAGTTTCTTTAAAAGGGATGTATTTTCATGCACATTAAATCCATCTGTTTCTGAAATGTACGTCTTTCTTCAGTGTGTAATTTGATAAAACCCAAAAGAAAGCCTTGGAGCTTTGAGTTCCAAACTTGAAGCAGAAAGGGAGGGAAAGTGAACATCATCAAGAGCATAGCATGGCAAGGAACTTTACCAAAGAATAAAATTAAAAAAAAAAAAAAACAAAACACTGTATTTTTAGAATGCAAAAACACTAGAAAACCACTTAGGAGATCTTGTCACAAATCCTCCATGCATTTTTAAACTTCTAGGAAATGGAGAAAATTGTCCCAGAGGTCTGTTGTCTGAACACTGTTGCTGCAATCCAAAGGAGGAATGGGTCTATATTAATTAAATATTCAGCTCTGCTTCAAGTCCGCTCTGTTTCCCTGACATGCTGAGGTTACTTGTAATAGTTTTAGATTCATCTTTATTTCAAGGGAGCTTTTATTTCAACACACATCAAAAACCACAATTTTAGAAAAGATTTTGGATCTCAATGGCAGCTTTATACAAGCAGGGCCATCACCAGTGTGACCACACTTAGCTCCCTATATCACTTCCATGCTTCTGAGTGATATGTCTTTTAACAAGTTTGTGTAAAACACTGAAAACACTTGATCCTGATTAATTTGGCCTTTTTTTTTTTACTGAGAGAGAGAGAGAGAGAGAGAGAAAACTTCAAACACCCCTACCCCAAAACTCTTTCAGAGAGCACAGAAATCATTAACTATAACCATACTGAGAGTAGGCAGGGCTGTATTACAGATCTACTGTTGCCATAAATTATTCCACAGATGCAAACAACTGAAGCCCCAAATGGTGATTTCCAATTAAAATATAGAAGGGTTGATCAGACTTCACAGACAACTCTTTTGCTGTTTTCAACAGGAAGTGGAAGATCTGTACACAAACTAGAAAATCTTCAAAGCGCACTGAGCAGGAGCCTGTAATTCACAATTTACATTACTTGGAAGATGCGCTGTGGTTTCATAATGTTTCTATATATATGGAGCCACAATTAGGGCTAAATATGAGAGCTACAACATGATTTTTTATAACACACTTTATCTTCATAGCTGGGTTAAAACCAAAATCAAGGAACTGTCCTGTACTTGCTTCACACACGTAGGAAAATAATCCAAATAATACCCCTCAAGTTTCCTTCAAGTGGGTTATTTTGTCCACTTCTGTGTAAAAATACATGCTGGGAGATGCTTAGATACATGTGGGGACATGTAAGGTAGGAGATCACAGTGTCAGCCCTTAGCATTCTGCTCTTTGGTCCACTTACGCAGGTTGAAGCTCTTTTGTTCTCCTTACTTGCCCTTTTTGCAGGGAAAGGCTCATCTTGCTCCAGAGAGTCTTTTAAAGCTTCTGAAACTCTCTCAGTGGTGTCCCTGAGAAGGGATTCCCCCGTTCCCACTGTGGATTCCTGTGATCCTTTTTGCTTACCTCTGAGCACTCACAGGCCAGGTGCATTGACAGGAAAATCTTCCTGCAGGGAAGCAAATAAAAAAACAGTGGGTGAGATTGGATCTTGATGGGCATGGATTTGCTTTGGCATGAAATGCTCCTAAACACTGTTGAAACCTCTTAAACACAAAGGAAAACTGAAAAAGGGAAATCCTGTATGGGCCTCACAGGAAGGATCTAAAGTTAAAGTTCTGCCCCCACAATTTTATCAGTGGGGCTGGGAACTCTGGAAGGGACACTTTGCTTAAAGAGTCATATCAGAAGAAATTCCTTGGATAAGTACTAATTTTTAAAAAGTGGACTTCACAGATAGAAGAGCACTTTGCCCCCTAAATCAGGGTTAACTACCCTGACGCATGTTTTTTTACCCCAGCACTGTTTCATTAACACCTCGAAGGAGCTGGCAGGTTTAATATCAGAAATGTTTTGGATAAGGACAAGTCCTTGCTGTAAATAAGATTCAGGTAATGGGCTATGTTACTCACAGGTGCTGTTTGTATGGAAAACACAGCAGTGAAAGACACCTCTCTCTGAAAGTTCTTCAGTGGCAGAGATTTTGATCTGTCTTTTAAGTGTAAAAGTGTGGCATTGCTGTGGGTGTTTGTCTTTAGCCACTTCAACACATTTCTTACAAGAATTGCCACACAAACTGCCACAGGTTGCAGCTTGGACAGGAGAAGGGACTGCCCCAACACCTGTATTATCTTCACAGCACACTGGATACCTTAGACAGGTCTGCAAAGTAACAAGTGTTGGATTTCCAAGCAAGGCTCACAAATGAAGTGAGAAAGATCACACACGTCTCTAGCAAAGGCAGAGGTTGTAAAACGGGCAAACAACACATTTTATAATTCTCCTATTGTCTACAGGATGACTACAAAATGAAAATCTCATTTTATATTTACTGTCCATTTCAGGTTAAATTTGTTTTTGTCTCACCATTCTCTTATGTCAATAGACTGATCTGTAGAATAAGAGTAGAAGAGATTATTTAAAACTGGTTTCCTCATGAAAACGTATCAGTTTCTATCCTTCTTTTGCACTTCAGAAGAAAAGATGTTTGAGTGTAAAAAGCAAGGAAAAGACATCGTACAGCAAGGTGATGTCTAAATGGAAATTTCCTCCTTTCTTCTCCCCTTTCTGAATAAGACAGGCACAACACACCAAAATCACATCTACCAACATTATTCTGTCACAGAATTTCCTATGGCCAACTCATTTGGAAGATCCCATTCCAAATGCCTTTCTTAGGCTGAGATGGTTGTACTGCAAAATCTTAATGGGAAAATGTCACTGAAAGGAAAATAGTCCAACAATTTCCAGGCAGGGATATTTGAAGTAATGTGATATTAATGATGCACATATATGTACTGTAAAATATATCTGATACCCTCAAGAAGTGTGGAAGATTACTCTAAAATTGTTGCAGATAATTCCTTTTAAAATGAACATTTATTAAACATGCATTCACAGCTTGCCCAAAACAAAAAGTCAATTATTTAACCCACACAGAGAGACAAATATCTCAAAGAATGGCATTTCATAATATGCTGCTTATGAAAATATTTGAAGAGGAATGGCACAATGCTGTAAGAACACTGAGAGGATCAGACCAGCAATAAGGACATGACATGGAAAAACAGCTCCTGTCTGTGGGAATGTCACATGTAGCACTTGGAGCTTGCTGTCTCTCATTTTTTCATCAAGAACAATGTCTTTATGATGACTCTTTTCTCCTCATCATCTCCCACCAGTCCTTAGACAGATGATCAAGCAGAGCTTCCTCCTATTTTCTCCACCTGGCAGAGAGACCACCATTTCTGACAAGAAGTGATGAGTCAGAGTCAAAGCTTCATCCTTCCTCCAGGTATTGTGCCCGTCTTTGCAATTTCTCTGGTGCAAAGACCATCTTGATGGGCCTTTCTGTAGTATCCTGAACTCTTTGATCTTTCCTTCAGACTCCCACAGCTAGCATAACTCTGACTACATTGCCCTAATTATCTTGAAACAAATCACTTACCCTTCTACTTTCATTCTCAGCAGAGAAAAAAAATTTAAAAAAAGGCCTGACAAGGATTCTGTTTCATTCAGACTCCAATCAGAGTTGGCTCTAGTTTTTAAAATATGTAAATACAGGCAGAGATTTGCTTGCACTTCATATCTTTTCCTACCTCTGACAGAACAAACTTTTTTCCAAATGCACAAAATAATTCGAACCCTATGGTACCTTTTTTCTCTGCCAGAAGCATAAACCCTACAGTTCCTTCAAGAAAAAAAAAATAAAAACAACCAACCAAGCAACAAAAAAAAATTAAAAATACCCCCCTAGCACAGATAAAAACTAAATCAGGCCATGAGTCCTTTATCCACTGAGCATTTCTGATCATCTGGGGTTGCTGCTTTTAACCATCATTTTCTCTGTGCACACAAATTGATTGCAAAGTTTTTTCTACATGCCTTTCACGATGTGAAAGCACACGGATGTTTTCTCTTAGACCTGCCAACAAATGTGAGTGCCAGGAAGTTACAACTCCAATGCTCCCTCCACACATATAAAATCTCCTCTTTGGCAAACACATCTTAGGAGGACAGGCGGATTCAAACACAGAACAGCCATTGCTGTAGGGATGATTCCCAGGGAAAATCTTTTTTTTTTTCACAATGCCACAAGCATCCTCTGTGAGCAAGTGGGATCACAGATCGGACATGTGGGGAACCTCATAGGAGAGAAAAAATTTTACATCATAGAAAACATCACCCTTGGGACTGAAATGTGGATATGGGAACCCTTTTCGAGGGAAGGATTTATTGCACTGTATTTATGAGAAAGTGTTATGTTGCTTTGAAGGCATTCTGCCTTAAAAAACAACTGAGGCAAGTTCACATTCAGCTTTACTTACCCTTCCAGTTCTGTAACAACAAAATCTCTTGAATCAGCCATTTCATGCAGGTTTTTTGGTACTCACTTCCTCATGAGCAGAGCATCCAGGCGTGTCCATGTCCACACACACCCATGGATCCCACCTGCCAGCACCTGGGGACTTCATCTTCCCTCTAAGTGGAGTCCTTGCAGAGGGAAGTGCCACATCTCCAAGGCAGAGACTGTTTTTAATCTATGTTTCCACAGGGCCTAATGTATTACAGATTTTCATAGTCAGATAACTTTGTGATTTCATAATTCAAAAATGCCTGACTTTGATCATAAAGAAGAGCCAACTTACTTGAAAAGCAAATGGCAGCTGGCAGAAAATTTTAATTAGGTTATGGAGGTTGGAGAGGAGCCAGTGTTGAAACACAGTTTTCTTGCCACCATGAGCCGCATATCCATCAAATGCTGATAAAAATGATTGCTCACAAAGATAATCCATAGTTATTAGAACTGAAGAGTGTGTTTGTGCTGGCTTTAGAGGAACACTGGAAAGACAACAACCCCGAATATCATGCTTTGTTCAGATCTGATGGTGAAGAGGGCCTTGGAGAGGAGTCAGAAAGACAGAGCAGGGGTCTAGGGTGCTGCACATCCTGCATGAAGCCAAAGGAGAAGCAGATTGCCACAGTGAATCAGGGAGGCTTCCTCTTCTCTCTGCTCCTTCCCAGGCTGCATGCTGCCTACCTGAACTGGGGAAGATAGAAAAGAAAAGAAAAGCATCTCCCCAAAGGAGAAGCACTGCAGAACTGTTTCCCTAAGCACAGCTCAGCTCTCGGCACCTCCTGCCCTGCACAGGCAGCTCTAGGGCAAAAGGAAGGAAAAATCAGAATTGAAAAATCCTTGTTTTCCTTGTGGCACAATTAACCACAAAACACTTTCTCTGGCTCTGTGGTTCCATGTGTCCTCTCACCACCACCCCTCCCCCAGGCAAAAAAAAAAAAAAAATCTAATTAAGAGATGGCAGAGGCTTCAGACTAAGCCAAGTCAAGCAAAGATGATACAGTCTCTGATTTAAACCTTTAATTGTTCACAGGAAACATTAAAAGCAAGGAGAAGGAAGAAAAGGAAAAAAATAAGGAATTAAAAAATGATCAACAGAACCAAAGGAGGTCTGAGGGAAACTCAAACACTGTAGGTCACCCTCATGTATTTCTTTTTATTTAAGGAATCTGCAAAAAAGTACTATGTATCTATTAATAGCTCTCTAAATTAAAAACTGAGGGTCTGAGTAATATTTTATTTTGTTTCTGAATGCTTCAAAGGTACAGGTTCTCTTCCGTACCAAGAGACAATAAATGAAAACCTAGACAGGAAAGCAGGATCTGAGGTGCACCCACATTTTGGCTGTAGTAAGGTGATGCCATTCTGCTTGTGAGCACAAACACTGCTCCAAGCCAGCTGCACACAGTGGAGGTGATGATCTGTATGGATTTCACAGCACACACTTCTTGTAAAGGCAGGGTTCTGAGACTTGATCACTTCTTTTGGATTTATCAGGGGACAGTGTGACACTTCCAATACTCATAAAACTTCTACCTGCAATTAACTACTCATTTACAGACTCATTCAAGAGGTCAGTGCTTCCTGATCCTGCATGTAAGTTTCCCCTACCCTCACCTCTCAACAGGACCTTTTGTATTATCCTTTGTTACATTTCATTTTGCTCGTGCAGTACAAGAATGTGGCTGCCAAGTCACTAAGAGGTTTGGACTTTGGCCTTTCATAGTGGAAGGAGAAAATAAAAAGTTGCATTTCATTGTAAAGAATCAAACAATGGGGAAGGAGGAGAAGAGAAAAATTTCATAATGTAAAATGGCATCAGTGATTATTGAAACCTCCTATTTCTTGAAAAGGATTAACTGTGCAGAAGTTGCGTCCTACAAACAGGCCTTCCTGCAAAATATTGGCAAGATGAGAAAAGCTCTCTGAACATAACATTTATTTTTGTCCTTATCCAGCACAAAAACATGGTAATGTGCTGGCTTGACACTTCTAAATGACCAACAAACACAAGAAAGACACCATCCTGATTTACCATAGTTCAGTTGCACCTGACAGTCCTAAAATTTCAGAGGCAGATTGTGTGAAAGTGGTGCAAGAGTATCATTGCTTTTCAAATGGTTTGTTGATCAAAAAAAAATATATATATATACATACATTTTTTTTAGTATTCCTTGCAGGAACCAGGGATTCCTGCAAGCCTTAGGTAGAAAATGTGGGTTCATTGGAACTAGGAATTCCTGGAAGCCTTGGAGGAAAAAAAAAAAAAAAAGTGGACCCATTTAAGCAGGGATTCCTGGAAGAATTAGGGAGAAGATGTGGGCCCATGGGACCAAGGATTCCTGGAAGCCTTGGGGAGAAGATGTGGGACCATTGAACTGCTACACAACACCTAACCAAGAGGGGCTTTTCCTGCAGTGCTGCAGGACAAGTGCAGTGAGTCAAGAATTCACTCCTGGGCCTGTGGTGGTGGCCAGCAAAGGTCTCTACAGCTGACCCAGCCCTAGGACATAGCAGGAGATGTCAGGAGCTTCGCTCATTCAGAATCTCCCTTTTGGCACGAGCACAGGGCTGAGCCTCTGCTGTGGGGGTTTTGCATGTGCAGAGTCAGGCCAGGGAGGAATGTGAGAGTGACTCAGCCTTCATTGTCGTGGTCTGGGCAGTAGGCCAGCCCTTCCTCTTCAGGGCTGCACTTCACCAAGGCTGATCCAACTCGCTGTGCTGCTTAAACAGCAGTGCCAGGGCTGGTGGCACACAGCAGTGCTTGTCTCTGCTCCATCCTCTTGTCCATCAGCATCCTCAAAGCACACAATGCTTATGTGGAGCAGTTGGTGACAATTCAGCATGAATTATCAAAGCTGAAGGGATGAAATAAGGCCTATGTGCATTTTGAGTTGTGTCCTTCCTACTCAGGAAAGAATCAGCATGAAGTATTAAAGTATTAAATCAGGATTGTATTTAAAGTATTAATCAGGATTTCAAAAATATTTTCCCTACAGATTCCACAGATACTCTCCAGGTAAGGACTTTAGGAATTTACCAGCCTTCATTTTCAGGGAGAACACTTAATTTGATGTGTTTCTCTGTAACTCACAATCCTGTCTCCCTCTGGACTGGAAAATGAAAAAAAAAAAAATAGGGGAGCAAGGTGGAGGAAAGGAATTAAAAGGTCAGAGACTTATTTTAGATTTTCCTCAGACTTGTGTATTCACATAAAATCTTTTGTTTTAAAAATTTGGAGGAGAGAAAAGGTGTGAACCCCTTTCTGGTAAAAGAAAAAAAATCACTTTTTCTTTGGGAATTTGCTTTGGGACAGCAATTACTTTTATATTAAGCACTTTTTGTGTTTCCATCTAAAAAAGACAAGACAATGTGGGAGTGAAAAAAATCTGGAATGTATCAGTACAGTGAAGACAGCTAAAGTAAAAAGGTGTTTTTGGCTGATTGAGAATATGCAGAAATTAGGTGCCCAATAATTTTTGACTACCAGCATTTTACCTTTATGACTGTTCTGTCCAAACAGAAATGCTTTGGTACTGCCCCCATTTCCATCATGAGGCCATTTCCAAAGTTAATTAAGCTCTTTGGGCCATTCTTCGATTTAGAGGATTTCCCCCTAATGAAGACCAGGAACTCTGGCAAATGATGCAGACCTGAGCCAAGGAATAGGGAGGGATAAAAAAATGTCTCCACCTCTTACAGTAGCAGTCTCAGTTTGAATGGATCCAGGCAATATAATTAAAAACTGTAATGTTTCTGCCAGCCTCTGCAAGGACCATCAGTGACACCGAGCAGCAGCAGCAGCAGCTGGACAATCCACCCTGCTCCCACCCTACAGAGCTAAACTCTGGGAAAAATGGGGCAATGGAAGAGAAGGGAAGCACTGAATTGCAGTTATAAACCAAGATATTCATAAAGCAAATCAGAACTTGACTCTATCATCATCACTTTACTGAAGGGGCGGGGGGGGGGCTTTCCTCCTTAGCCCTGACCTGTTTGTTGAAGCACAGAAATGCACTTGGCTGAAATAAGGACATTATATTTGTAAGCATCTAGCTCTGGAAAAAATAAGGTTTTTCAAATTTTATTTTAGTTGTTGTTGCTGTTGTTATTTGTTTGGAGGTTTTTTTGGTTTTGGTTTTGTTGGGGCTTTTTTTTTTTTTCTTTTTTTTTTGTTTTTTTTTTGTTTTTTTTTTTTTGGTTTTTGTTTTTGTTTTGACAGGAAGCATAGGGAAAGCAGAAAAAAAAAACATAAAGCAGGAGTTTTTGTTTTGCCTTCAAGCCTCCTCTTATTTGGCTGGTCTTGTTCCTGTCCCTTTCAGCCTCACTGTCACATTTATCAGTTTATTCAGTTGTATCTAAAGCCCTGTAAAAGAATAGGGAGAGTGAAGAAGTCAATGTGGTTAAAGACAAAAATCAAGAATTCAAAAAGCTGAAACTGTTTCTAGGAAAAGAATGTAAAGGGAAAATTAACTGTGGCACAAAAGGCAAAAACACAGGCAGAAAAGAGGACAAATCATCAAAAGGTCTCCAGTGATTTATTACATCCTCTTTCTGCATGATGACGAGCAGAAAGCTCAGCAGAGTCACTAGGTCTGACTGACAGCTGAGCTCGGGGGAGAGTGTGGAGGGTAAATGAGTCCTGTGCACCACCACGGACTGCTGAAAACCAGGGTTTTGCCCTCCAGAAAATTCTGTTTTTTCTGGGGAAGAAGGAAGGAATGAAAGGGGTACTCACCAGAGCATCTCTCCAAGACTGAAGTTGCTGTGAGAGAATTTACAGCACAGGCTGATGAAATTAACAGGTAGTGGGCATTCATAAAGAAATACAAAAGATGAACAGCTGAATTATGACCAGCATATGTAGTCTCTCACTTCAAACACTTTTGGTACTGGAGGACTGAAGGTTGATTTTTTTTTTTAATTTAATTTTTTAAATACAGTAGGAAAGTACAGGCCTGTTAACAATACCAAAACGCAGAGATTACATAAAAGCACAGAACCAGAGGGCACCTGGATAAATAAAATCTAATTGAGAAGACTGTTAGCATGACTTCTGTAAAGAAAAGCCTCTTACAGGCCTTTGAAGAGATGAACAAACATTTGCACAAGGGTCTTACACACAATATCATCTGCATGGATTTCTTACAGCTCCTGACAAATCCCTTCACCTGAGGCCTGTAAGCAACCATGGCACAATTGGGATAGTCTTGATAGGTATGGATATTTCATAAAAAGGAAGCAGAAGGACTGGGATAATGACCAGTTCCTGCAATGGTCACCCTCCCCTACAGCGACCTGTGTTCTTCCACACATCCTGGAAAATGTGTGACTGACCTGGAAAACAGGAGGTGAGCAAGCAGGTAAAGTTTTCTGGGAGACACAGAGCTCCTCAAGGCAGTGAGAAAAGCAGTGAATAATCACAGACAGGCCTGGGGGCAGCAACTGGTGGTTTTCTGAAAATGTCGGCTCAGTGCTCAGCAGCAGCCAAAGAAATAAACCAAATGTTGAGAGCTGCTAGGGAAAAAAAATGCAAAGCCAAACAGATGACCTGGCTGTGCTGCTGTGTAAATCTGTGACTTGCCCATACCTTACTGGTATATGCATTTTGTAACTGTGTTTGAACTTTGTTGGTTGGACAACTGCAATATTCTTCTGTACCTCTCTGAATCAGCCTGCTGGAAATATGGGTGTACAAGAAATTTTCCATTAAAAAGGTAAATAACAACCCCTTCCCAGTGTTGTACACAGGACTTCTAAAATCAGAAGGGTTTCAATAATATTTGTTGATCCTTGTTAGCTAGAAACATAAAGAAAACAAATGTAACCTTTTTATTTCTTTTGTCTGTCTTCAAATTAAAAAAAAAATGGGAGAGAGGAAAGGAAAATAATAATGATCTTATTAAGAAAACTTAAAATGCTTTAAATAGCTTTGTCTGATGGGAAAAAAAATCTTTTGTCAGGTGGTTCTTATATCAGCAATGCTGTGGATTCTGAACATAACTGCAAATGCTGTAGAATTAATCTTCTGGAGAGATGCTGGGAAACCAGAGAGAGAAACAAGCCAAGCAAAGCAACACAAAGTTGTCATCAGCTTCCAGGTTCCCAATCAGAACCTTGATATACCATTGCAATGTCATTGATGCAAATTCACAGCAACTGAAAAAAGCACCAGGAAGATGTATCACTCTGCGGAATATCTCATAGGGACATACAGTGTGAATTTTTGTTGCTTTCACTGCATTTAAAAATGGATTTTTGAAGCACTGGAAAACATGTGAGTTGTCCATCATCTCATGACCTAGTGGAGATGACCTCAGGAATGTTAAGATTTGGGAGCTGGCAGCTACATTTGACAACATTTTATAGCAAAAATGTCAGTGGTCAAGCATCTATCTGGTTTTCTACTCACTGGAAGGAAAGGAAATCTGAAGGAAAACTGTAAGATAATATTTAAAAAATAGCTTAGAGACTAGTACTGGCTAAAAATTGAAAGAATTCTTAACTTACCTAATGGCATACCATTAAAAAGATTGACAAGAGAGTAGTAAATTAACTTTTTAAGAGGATTGCACATCCTTCAGTGGAGAGTCTATTCTCCTCTAAACTCTGCACCCACCTCCTTGGAAGGTTTAAGCCTGGAAGGCTGTCAAAGACTATGTGGGATCTTGTGTCACAAAATTATTGTTCTGTGGTTGGTTTAACTTTCTCTTTGCTTCTCAGCCTTTACAAACCTGATTCCAAATGGGGTATAGGTACCTGGCTTTCAGGTTTACTTATAGGCTTGTGCTTTAATGTAATTTAAAACTATTCCCAGGTGGACCAAGCACAGACTTTCTCAGTGCCTCCTCCCACATTGTCTTCACCTTTAAAAGGTCATCTGGATTTCTCCCTTTTTCTGCTCCCACAGACTCAGCTAACAAAATTTCTGGGCTGTTAAGTTTGTGGCTGCCTTTGCACCCAAGGAATTTTGCAATCAGTGTGTGTGGAGGAAGCAATTTCATGTGATTTTATTACACGAAAAAACAGTGTCCAGGATGATCCTGTGATGGTGATGATGAAGTTGCTCTTTCTTTCAAAAGCAGGATTTTTTCCCTTCGGCAAAACCCGAGAGAAAATGGTCCCTGACACCACTCCATAGGCAAACCTAGGAATACAAATTTTTCAACAACTCGTTTGCATACTGAATTTCCAAAGGTTAAAGGCTATGAGCTCCAATCTCCCCCTTGCCTTTTTCCACACACCACAGAGATGCTGTCCCAACATCACTCCAGTAGGTGCAGCCCCTTCACGGCTCGCACGGAATCAGTTCCTTTAAAAAGAAAGTTTAAAAATAAAAGAACAAGACCAAAAAAAAAAAACCCTTTTGTAAAGGATGTTGTCTTTTCTCCGGAAGTGAAGTGACTAAAGCAACAGGCATCTTGGGCATATTCACCATTCTCCTTGGGACACGTGAGGCTGCTGGAAACTCTGTGTCAGTTACCGCATCCAGCGGGGACAAAATGCCAAGTCATTTGTAAATGCCAGCTTTAGCTCGTCATCCCTGTTTTAACTATCTACTTGCCTCTCTCTTTGTTCTTTTTCAGCCAAGCCACTCCCTTGCCCTCTCCTTGCTGGCTGCTCTGAGCTCCACAGGCTCCCTGGGTGCCTCTCCTTCTTCCAGTGGCCTGAGCACAGGGAACTACTCCAGCCCTTCGAGTGAGCCCAAGACCCTCTTGTTTGGGGCAACAAGAAAAGAAACAGCCCAAAGCAAACAAAAAAGAAACATCCCAGCTCATGAGGGTGATCCTCCTCACCACCCACCTCATCCAGCCTCAGCTGAATCCTCCCTCCAACTCCCTGGCTCCATCCTTAGCTACATCCACCTTTTAAAGGAGTGGAAGCCTCAGGGATGGCTTAAGACACTTGATTTAAGTAGTTGGTGAGGGGGAGGCACTGTCCACTACTAGAATTGTCATCTGTCCCATCCATCTTGGGGCAGAGGGCAGTGCAGTGGAGCCACTGAGGCTGACCTGAGCTGGAGGAAGCAGCCCATCACCTCTGTCCTGGCACCAGACCTGGTGCTTCAGACCCACATTCACACTTTCCCTTCAGCACACATTGAACACAAATGTGTTTTCCTGCATTCATACTGAATGTGGAACTGCTTGGAGAAATTAAAGCACACAAAACCTCATGCTTTTCTCCTGCTCTCCGTGAAATAGGGTCACTTCTGTCTGACAGGGCAAACCAAGGGCTCCTTCAGGCTTCTGTTTTAGGGGAAACAGTGCAAGGTACAAGGCAGCTTCACCCCAAGGTCAGCACTGCCATAACAAATGGGCTCTGAGGCCAGAGGAGAAAGACTGCAACACCAGTGATGTCCTTGGAAATACAGTTTATCTCAGGAAGAGCTGGGTTCTGTCACAGGGACAGAGAAGCAGCACCAAGGAGACATCTCCACCTGGACCAGGTCCTGGGAGACCCAGGAGCCTCGTAGGTGAGGCAAGATATGGCCTCCTTCCTTCCCCACGGTTAAAGTAACACACTGTGGCCACCCTCTGGAGACAAATGAGGTGTCACCCATGCAGCAGAGACAGCCTGGCTGTTTTTGGGAGGGTACCAGAGCTGAGGGAGAGATGCTGTAGCATTACTGGTTGCAAACACGGGACACAGCAGCGTCACCACTGTTGAAAAGAAGACATAGATCCTCACCAAGGGCTTGTTGTGGGAGTTAGTATCTGATGGAAATGAAAGGCTGTGGTTTCTTGAATGGGGATAAAACGCCTCCCCCCATTGCTGTGGGCAGCTCTTAAAAATAAGGGCTCACAGCTCCTGTGCCCATGGGATGAACTGGGTAAAGTGGCTCTTAGAGAAAATACAGGCTCTGAAATAATTCCTGACAAGAACAATTTATCTAGAGGATCAGAAATTTACCCATGCATACCAGAATGTGCCCTGAGAACTGAATCTGAAGTAAACAGCAGTTAAGAGATAAAATCTTCTTCTCAAATACCCTTGCTATGCAAATCTTTCTCTTTCCTCGTTGCCTCTTAAATGCCCTTCAAATTCAGTTTAAAAGCCCTGGAAATTAGAGTGCCTGACCTAAAGGCAGGGGGGAGAGGCCAGAGCTCTGACACTTCTGCTGCTGCTCTCCAGATATGCTGCTGCTCCACGAGGCAGCAGACATTTCTGTGATGCTGCAGGCAAGAGCAGATGGAGGCAAGCCTCTTGTTTTGGAGAGGAGACTAAAACAATGTTTCTATTTCTCATTTACTGCTGGAGTAGTGGTTCATCATCAAGGCTGGCCTCAGGATACCAGTGGGTATGAGATAGCCCCTTGTTTGGTTTCTAAACCAGTGCCTTAATGTCTACAGCAGCCTGGAAGAAGCACAAGTAATCCCATCCTGGCTTGGAAGGGAGAGGACTCTTGCATGCAACACTGAATGAACGTCCCAGAGAAGCAGTGACCAGTGATTCACTTTGAGTAATGCTGACTCACTTTCAAGGTACTTTCCATGTACACATGCACACACTGGGAGAGTAAGCGAGAATAAATGCCTGATCTCAGGAAAGTTCAAACTAAATATTGTTGTAACCTTTTACTATACCCAGAGAGAAAAATCAGTCTCCTTTTTGTGGAGAGAGACTGCTTGGCAGAGCAGCCAAAACCAGTTGTTTTTGTTTTCACAGGAGTTTTAAGTCCAGAGATAACTGCTAAAGACAAGTTTTTAGGGCGTGTGGGGCAGGCCACAAAATTGCAAGTGCTTAAAGCTCAGAGTACATGTAAACAAAGGCTTGCAAATGCTGCAGGGTCTCAGCATGCACGTCTGTCTTGGGCAGTGGGACAAAGCTGAGTGCAAAGGCAAAGGCTGACAGCAGCCTCTGCAAACCTCTGGGAACACTGGAGGTACTTGAGAGACTGAATCCCCCAGGCTGGTTCCGTTCTAACTATCCTACAAAATATGTCCTCAGTGAAACCTTCCCCCTCCATGAGGTGCAGGTACTGGGATGGAGGAGCATTAGACAATGCCCATATACTTCTTCCCCTTGCTGGTGTCTAGATCTGTCCCAGCCAGTGCTCTGCTCAGCTCCGATTGTTACTCATCCATACTGCAGCCTTGCCAATTATCTTCTACCTTTTTTCCTTCAATCCTCTGAAATTTTACACACAGACACACTGCTGTTTGGGCACCCACCTCAAGGCCACAGCAGTGGCACCATTTTCTGTGCCGCACAAAATCTTGCTGTCCCGACAAAAAGCACTCCTTGGAAATGCCTTCTGGGCCTGGGAGACATCTTTGGCCAGCTCACCAGACCTGTGGGCTCTCCGTGCTGCTGCTGAACAGGTCTGAACTCCTGCTGCCTGTGCCATCACTGCCAAAGCCAGCAGGAAGTGATAGGATATTCCCTTCAGCTCCCTGGCAGGATCAGGCCGCAGGCAGAGTGAGTGCCACTGCTTTGTGGGATATCCTCACAGGTGCCTCCATGGTTTTTGGGGTGTGCTGGGGGTTGGTGAGGTGGTGCTACCTCTTCTTCCTGTGTTTCACCAATCCAAATTTAATTTGTTGTGGATAAAGAAAAAAAAAAAAAAAAAAAAAAAGCAAAAGCAATGCCTCAGGGCTCCCCAGTATGGGCACTGAGCTGTGCCAAGCTGGTTTCAGGACAGTGCTGGGAGACTGATGAGATATGACAAGAGGCACCATTTATGACCAGCAAGATTTTAGGCAAGAGCCATGAGATTAAACATCCTTTAGAGGGCTGATTTAGAGCAGATTTTCCCCACAGTGGTACCACTGGCCCTGCAGTGCCCTTCCGGCATCCACAGGCAATGGATATATCTCATCAGAGATAATGCACCAGCCCATGCACCTGCAGGGGAGCAGAGTGAATCCCAGCAGTCCTTCACTGTCCAAGAGGCTGCAGAGGTGCCTGGAGCTAAGCACAGGTACTGGCTGCCAAGGGGGAGGACGTGGAACACCTGCTCCAAGTCAGGAGCCAGCAGGCTCTTCATTAATTTAATCAAATAGCAGTAAATAATGCCAGTTATAAGAAAGAGTGGTTCCAGACTATTAGTATCAAAACAGATCCAAAGTGCTGATCCACAAAAACTGCCCCACTCCCCTCCCTTTCCCTGATTTTGTTGTGAAACTTCTTTGCTGCCACATGTTATTAAACAGCTTTCCACCTCCAGCTCCACATAACGTCCAAAATGTGATTGCTAGCTTTTTTTTTCTTCCCTTTTCTAAAGAAAAGTCAGTGACAGCACCCTGGCATCGCACCAGGGAAACTGAGGCACAAGAATTATGGAGGACTGCAGGGGCCTTGCTGACCTCACCTGTGTCCCCCCAAAGTGGCACAGGCTGGCTGTCACCCCCTCAGGATGGCTCAAGGCAGCAAATAACCAAACTGTGGATGAGGATGGATCACCAGGCCTTTCTTTGCCCTCTCTCAGACCAGCTGTCCCCAGCAGGGCTCTGCCCAAACCTGTGCGCACCAGCCACCTTCTGCCAGAGAAACAAAAGGTATCAACAGCCCCCAGCAGGGACAGAGGAAGATTTCTGTGTTTGGGGTAGTAGAGGTGTGAGCATGCTTTGTGGAGTTGTAGTTTGTGGAACATAGTTTGTGGAGTTGACCAGCAGTGTCAGTGGGGCTGCAGTGTCCAGAAGCCACCCTGCTGCCTCCAGCCCAACCTGGAGGGACCCAAATCTCCAGCCCACGTTCTGCACCCCACCAGCAGCCAGCAGACCCAGCTGGACATCCTTAGGCTGGTGAGGTCTCCCACCGATGCAGGTGAAGTATCCCCTGCTCCTGGGATCAGTGCAGACCTGGGGGCATACCATGGCAAGCTGGGGTGGCTGGGTCTGGCTCCAAAGCACCGCTGGTGCTGGATGACCAGGGAATTTCTCACCCTAAGCAGGAGCAGCAGGCTTGATACCCCAGTGGGAGGCTTTCTATGGTGAGGGTTTTGTCAAGGATTTTGCAGAGGTCCTTCTTTGGAAAGAATGTGCTGTGCCTGAACTCCCTGCAGATAATTTGGCTCAGAAGGCACCTTCTGTGCTGGATTGTGCTTCTCAGCCCATTCCTTCTGTGCTTTTGGCCTTTTCTGCAAAATAAAACAGCAATTCAACCAGTGAGGAGTGATGATTTTGAGGTGCTCATGGTTACCTCTGACACTGTGGCAGGACTGAGCAGCCCTGCACATCTAAGATCCCTGCAGGATGATGCAGATCCAGTGTCAGGGATACCTGCAGCTACAGAGAAAGGAAAACTCATATATGCATAAACTTTTCAGGCACCATCAACAGTACGAGGCAAAACAGCTTTGAAAACATTTACTCATACTTCCAGCCACTCCCAATACTGGAAACATCACCAATGATAAATAATATCTTCTAATCAGCCTTGATTTTTTCTCATTCTTCTGTACAAATTTAGCCAAACTGTTATCATATTACAAGTGTTACTGTGTACTTTTGACATCTATTCCTCCTCCCTTTATTTTTTTTTTTTCATTTGGTGTTTTGCCTACTTTGAAAGACTGGAGAAAGAGCACTGACACTTTCCAAGAAATTCATCATTAAAGACTTCCACACAGACATCTTGTTGCAGGGCACAGGGCTACATCAATATCATGTCTTGTCAACACCTGTCCTACTCAGAATTTAAGTTTCCAATAGTCTCGTTCTTGGGTGACTGCTGCTGTTCCCTCTCAGTATCAGCAGAGGGATGAGAAAGGCAAGTTCTCACTCAACCACTGAGCTGAGAACTAAAAGAGACCATATTTAATACACAGCCTTCTCTCCCACTCCACTGCAAGAGTGACCACATCACTTAGAAATCCCTTAGACCCCCACCCTAAGTGGAAATGCTCTCTGATTTTCTGATTATGTTTGTACACACAAAGAAACAATCTGGAAACAATAAGCTTCTTGGTCCTTTTCAGTACAGTTGGACTTTTGTAGTTTAGAAAAATGTTTGAAACTGCCCTTCTGGTTTTAGATCTTAAGTACTCATATGTGTCTCCTACACAACAACCTCCTCCATGTGGGGTTTTACACAATTCTTTCAACAATTATCTTTGTCCAAACACACAAAGATATTTAGGATACAGCCCTAATATTGGATAGGTTTTAAATACTAGTTATCTGCAGCGTAGGGAAGGGAGAGCAAGGAGAGAATCCTTTGGCACATGCATGGTGAGTACAAGGGAAAGGATCCCTTGAATTTGTTTTTTGTATTAGGGGTGGCTGCAATTGTGGACCACTGACCAGAGAAGCAAGGGAGATGATTTGGACACCCTGTCAGTAGCAGCTTTTACAGTGACCCATCTTTTTTCTTCCAGGAAGATGTCACCCATTCAATGGACCAGCTTCACAGCAACAAAAAGAGAGAACTCACCTCTTCTCCCCCACCAAAGTCCAAGGAACCTTCACAGGACCAACCCATTCAACCAGTGACTATCCATTCACCTCCTTGTGACCATCAGCTGTGGTCACCTGAAGTAACTCCAGCCTGGGGGCTGTCCCCAAACTCCCTCACAGGATGATTTCCACCACAGCACGGCTGCATCTCTGTAGTCCCTGCTGGTTTCCAGCATATTCACAGAGAACAACCGGAATTTTGGCATCGTTTCCTGCAGGGCATATGTTTGGCAGGGATTGGCCTCCTTAAATGATAGATTGAGATATGCTGAGCACAACTTTCCATGACTTCAGAAACAGCTGTTTCACTATAAGGCACAGAAATCAAGTTTAAGCTTTCTAATTCCCCTACAAAGACAAAATTTGAAGAAAAAAAGCAGGCTGGAAAGCATGGGAAGTGATTTCACTGTTTGTTGAATGAGTTGTTCAAGTCTTCAGCTCAAAGGGAAAGCACTGAAGATGAAAACATAGCACAGCTCTATTTTACAGGTGAATCTCTGGTAACATATAAATGATACAAGCTGTAGTCCTAACCCATGGTCCTCTGTGTTGAAGGATTTTCCCCTATCTGAAATCCCCTAATAACTATGCTAAACAACATGATTGTGATGTGTGCACTGCCCCAGGCTAGGACTTGCCCAAAGAGGTGCCCATGAACAGTATCTCCACATCTCCCCTACAGATCTGAAAGCCTGTCTTGTTGCTCAGGGAAAGCTGAGAAAAGTGCCAGGTGACATTGAGCAAAGACTCCTAAAGGAGTTTCAGAACAATGCACGGCAAAGTTGTCCTTGTATCTTCAGTAGCCTAACTTCATAGAATCAGAGAGTGGTTTGAGTTGGAAGGAACTTTAAATCTTTTCTTTTCCAACCCACTGCTATGGGCAGGGGCACCTTCCACTGTCTCAAATTGCTCCAAGCCCCATCCAACCTGGCCTGGGACACTTCTAGGGATGGAGCAGCCACAGTTGCTCTGGGCAGCCTTTGCCAGGGCCTCCCCACCCTCCCAGGGAAGAATTTTTTCCTAATTGATTAAGCAGGTAATCTAAACCTAGTCTCTCTCTTTTTGCACCCATTCCCCCTTGTCCTGTAGCTCTGGGCCCTTGTCTTTCTCCATCTTTCCTGCAGGGTCCCTTCAAGCACTGGAGGGCTGCAATCAGCTCACCCTGAAGCTTTCTTCTTTTCCAGGCTGAACAACCCCAGCTCTCCCATCTTTTCCTGCCAGCAGAGCTGCTCCATCCCTCTGCCTATCCTGGAGCCTCCTCTGGCCTGGCTCCAGCAGCTCCAGCTCCTTCCTTCCCAGATCTGAGGATTTCAGCTGCCTGACCAACGTGTCAGAGACATGACACCACTTCAGCCAGGGACATCAGGGAGCCCAGTACCACCAGGGAATTTCTGTGTGTCCTTCAGGGAAGTCATAATCTCACTGTTAGCATTTTGCCTTGTCCTTCCTTTCTCACCTCTCACGCTTCCTGCTCCCAAAGGTTTGTTAACTCTTTTTTAAGCCTTCAACTTGAATGGTGAAAGCAATTGTTTTGACTTTTTCATCTTATTTCCTCCCCCTGCCCCACTGAAGTGAAGGAGAGAGAAGCTGGGTAGGGGTCCAGCAGCCAGCCAAGGTGAGTAGTAGTATTTATAAATTTTCTTGGGCTTTTTACTTAAGGAAATGCAAATATGAATTCAGAACAGTTCAATTTTTTTTATCTGTATTTCGTATGTTAGTAATGTTTTCCTCCTTTTGTGTACAAGCCTTTTTATTCTGAATGACTGCACTTATATTCAGAGAAAATTATTATTTGAGGAAAGAGAAATGCAAATGTCTTAAATGCTTTGGTGATAAGCACACAGTTTTTCCTTTCTTCTTTTGTAGCCTGGCAAAATAGGAAAAGCCAGTGCAGATTTGGCACTTTTCCCAAAAGAGATACTTCTGGTTTGTCAAGAATGCTCAGAATGCTTAGATACAATTATTCATCTTATTTTTTCAAGAAATGCTTCTCAACTGCACACGAGCCATGAGCTATGCCTGTGCTAAAGTAAGTCCAAAAATATTACCCAGGTATTCAATATGAAATATAAAATTCAATTCATTCTTGCAAGAGCTACCTAGGCAGTTGACTGACCACTTGAACATCAAGATGTGTGTTGCCACTTGAGCAATTGAGAACTTATATTAAAAAGTGAAACAGCCCTCCAAGTGCAACTACATATTCTAAGCACTAGAAGTATTCCTGTTCAGATTGTATGAACTGAATGCTTCTAGGACTTCCAATTCAAATGTGTCTCAGCCATTTTTTTTTCAATCAGTAAGATTTATTATTTATTTTAAGCAGCTCTGTGCCTACATAGAGGTTAAAGATGGTTGTAAAGCAGAATTTTTGTTTCCTTAGTTGTTTGATGTTTTTTTCAAAATATTTTCCTTTTTTTTTTTTTTTAATGAAATTTTAGAGCTGTTCAGCCAGTGTTTACAGTTGTAGTAATTTCAAACAGAATTTTCCTACCATATTTTAAAGAACCTGGCATAGTCCTGCAAAGCACTGGCTTTAACTGAATTGCTGTACCGGGTAACCTGTAGGAAAACTTTTTGTCTCAGAGCATTACCAGGCTTCTCTTCAAGGGCTCAGTAGTGCTCCTTCTTCATGCTGCAGCATGAAAATGCCTTTCCCTCACATTCAGTGGGTCAGACCTGATAAACCCTTTTAACGTTACCATTACCAGTAATAAAAATTCCAATGAATCTGGTAACAATAATTCCAAAAATCCACGTGTTTGCATGGAGGCAACCACCAGAGTGAAAAGCCTCTACCCTAGTTATAAAAGACTGTGGAGAACTCCCCACTCTGTGCTGTTTCCATCAGTGCAGACATTAGTTTGGCTTGGGGGGGTGCCTGCTTTAGGAGTGGTCAGGGACCTGAGGAGCAGAGGCACAACTGGCTGTGCCTCCATGTGCTGCCTGTGACCAAACAGGGGCTGCCAGAGCAGCAGTGCCAAGGGCTGTGACTGAGCCTGCTGTCAATCGCAGCGCTCCAAAGACACTGATGTTGCAATTTGTGGGAGGGGGAGATGGGTGAAGAGCTTAGCAGGGCTTCAGCCTGCTCCTAGGCCTGGTAAGGACAAAGAGTTTCCACAGCCCAGTGGTTTTCTCAAGATTGGGTTTCTTATTAAAATCATCTCCTGACCTAAGGGTCCTTCTTGGGAATGCAGGTTCATCAGTAAGACGCGGCCTGAACTGTGAGCTTCATGCTAAAAAATATTAGATGGCTTCCATCTGAAGGTTTGATCCTTCAAGTTATGAAGATCTCTTTAATTAGATGATATTCATTTCATTTCATTAACTCTGCTTTCAGAATATAAGAGTTTAACAGCAGGGACTGATTATTCCTTTCAGTGCAATGTAGATATTTTTTTTAAATTTTTTTTTTATGATCCAGTTGGGAAATACTTTTGGGAAACACTTGTTCAAAACAAAACAAGACAAAAAGAAACATTTTTCTAAGCCAAGAAATAATACTCCTAAAGAAATATTTTGGCTAGAGAAGGTTATGCAGGGGTGGTACAAATGATGTACCTTTGTTGCTGGTCTGAATTCAGGACAATGAAAAGTGAAACAAATTGAAATCACTTCACACTGTGGGGTAAATAGGACATGAACACAACAAGGGGCTATCTGAATACACCCTGACTTATTTCCCCCCATCTCTGCTTCCCTTCTCCATCAGCCAGACTCCAAGCCCCTTTGACCTGATGGCAAACTTCAGCTCCTGCAGGCTTGCAGTGTCTGCCCATCCAACAGGTTGAAATGAAAACAGGCAGTGGCAGAAGGGTGTAGACAGCAAACCCCCAGACCTATGCTGGCAATTTGAGATATCATTCTTTATTACAAAAAAAGAAAAAACCAAAAAAGCCCCAAAACACCAAAATAAAACAAAAGGGGAAAAAAAAGGCCCAAAAAAGTCAGCACACACCTTTTTCTGAAAAGCCTTGTTATGAGAAGCTCTGGCATGACACTTCAAACACTCCAGATAAATAAATATTAAGTGCCCAGAAATGCAGCACCATCCAATGCAGCAGCCAGGGCAGAGCTGTTTCCATTGCTGATGTTTTCCCCTTGGTCATCCAAGGTGACTGAAGAGCAGGGGATGCACCCCCCACTCCCTCCAGGCACTCACCAGCTCGTTATGGAGTTGGATCAGGAAGGTAAGCCCTTCAACTCAGGGAATGCCAAGGGAAGGAGGCAGACTGAGGACAGCAGGGATGGGCTGCCCCACCTAGAAGTGGGGACCAACAAGAGCCTCCTGGGCAGCACAGATTTCATCTGTTTTGCTCCTGCTGCAAAGTGTGGCTCATCAGGTCAGGAGAGCAGGGGAAAGGTAGGAAACTGAGCAGCCACAGTACCTGGCACAGACCTTCCAGCAATATCGGCATGTCAGCTTCTAAATTCATAGTCCTGGCTGGAGGGAAAGGATTCCTGATCAAGGCTTTTAAAAAGCTGAGTCCTCTTCTTTAAAAGGCAGCCTCCACCAGATTTCAGCTCTACAGCCAAAGGCATACACAGTCCTAAATGTGCCCACAGGAGACAGGACCTTGTTGTCACCAAAGAGTGGCCTGGGCACTGTAGATGCAGAGATGTGTCACAAAACCCCCAGCACTGGTGGGTGTTCTGCAGACTTCTTGATTTCCACTCCTTCTTTCACTGGATTTCAGTCAATGGAAGCTGTGACTGTATAACCTGGGCCAAATGCAAAAGCTGTCCAGCAGAATTAAATTTTAATTCTTATTCTTTTGGGGTCTTCTGGTTTTCAGTGTAAGTGTTTCATTATGTTATATGGTGCCTTAGCTCTAGAGTAGCTGTAAAAATAAAAGTGCTGTTACACTATGTTATGGGTTCTGCTTTTCAGCAATGCTCCAGTTGATGAAGATTTTCTCTGCTAATCTGGGTGACTGATAGCACTGTGATAGTCAGGACCATGAGGAGAATAGGAGCACTTTTTGCCACTGGAATTTGAGGAGCCAAGATTCTGTCCTGTAAACCTCAAGAGTGCCTCCAGCTGTAAGAGCACCAGCAAGAAGGCTGACAATCCCTCAGATGCAATAAACCTGGGTGAAATGTGAATGCTGCAATAAGTGAGGTTGTTCAACACCATGCACATCGTTTCTTCTGCTGGAGAGTGTGCAGGAAAAAAAAATCAGATTGCACTACGGTGTCATAGATGAAGGACCTTGATGTGGCCATGAAGACAGAGTTTATAGGAGCCCTGAATTAGGTTGCACAGGTCACTTCTGCTGGCTCTTCATTCACAGCCTTTATTTCATCCCTCATATCAAATGAAGACTCTACAGCACTGTGTATTTTAGCTGCACGCTCTGCCATCAGTTGCTTAGACAGTAACCAAGCCCTGCCTGTCATACACCAGGTACGTAAAGCTCAGGTTTTTCCATAGGATCTTCCCCTGTTCTTTACCTGTTGGGCAGAACAGATACAGCTGTGACATTCTCTGATGTCCTGATGAATCACAGACAGCAGGCAGTGGAGGAAACTCACACTGCTAACTCTGCACGGGGTTTGTGTGCTATAAATATGGTGTGAGGGGTGTTCCTCCTCTGCAAACAAGAGAAACTTTGGATAATCTCTCACTAAGATGGTCCCACATACAAAATCAGCTAAGATTGTCACAAAGAATAAAAATTTGTGATTGAAATGGTAAAAGCTTGTGATTGAAACGGTGTTGAATGAAGATATTATGTAGGCTGAAGTTGGGCCCAAACTACAAACACAGTCCCATCAGGCAGAGCTTTGTGCTACCCTTTTCACCCAGGCCAGTGAACCAGCATTTGGCATGGCCACCCAGCTGTATTTTTTAGGGCACCTCATATTTCTGCCATGAAGGGCACGACCACGGAGTGGTTTTAACCCAGCTGCAGAAAGCCAAGCCATAAACAACCTGCCATGGCCTGCTGGGAGGCCAGAATAACACAACACCATTTGCCCAGGAGCCATGGCCTGAGCCTGGGAGCCCTGAGGCTGGGTCTGCTGTGCCACTGGCTAGGCTGATCCTGTGCGCAGCTCCTCCAGCTTCCCAGCTGAGGGCCCTTTAGGAGGAGTGGGCATTTCTCCGTGTGTGCACACCCAGGGATGTGGTGATGGGAGAGGAGAGGAGAGATGCCTTCAGCCCAAGGAGCAAGGCACAGGGGGATTTCCACCCACACTAAAAGGATGGGAGATTAAACCTCCAAGAAAGGTCCAAGAAAGGTCGTTTACAGAGCAGGGAGGGAGAAATCATTACCCCATGGAGACTAAGACCTGAGCATCCACTCTTTATCTCATCCCAAAGGTGCCAGGCTTCAGGGGACCTCAGAGCACCCCAACAACCCCTCCTGATGAAAGGTAAAGCTCTGCAACATGATGTGCTCCTCTCCTCAAATCTATTCCTCTGGAGAGACTGTGGTCAAGGTTTGGACTGAGAGTGGTTCTCCTTTTGTGATCAGTTCCCACTATGTGGCCTCCAGTGCTCTTTTATGATGTTCTTCTCCTCTATTCTTCTCTGCACTTTGAAGTGCTCTTGCATGAAACAGCACGACATAAAATAAAATGACACTCATTATTAACACCAATGAAACATTTGGTTTCAATTATCTCCCCTCTCTCCAGTTGTGAGGAGTGAGAAATCACTCATAAACCAGGCAACATTTTAAGAAATTGCAGATTTTACAGAGCCAGAGAAAGGAAGAAAAACAGGCCTTGAGATACTGAGGCTGTCACAGCACAGATGATGATAAGGGAGAAAAAAAGAGGGTACTGCCAGCATGCATGGACAGAGCTGCATGGGCTGAAGATGAGAAAAAAAATTAAGCACCAAAGCAGAAGTTTCAATTAAAGCCTTTAACTGAGAGCTGGCTGTGCTGCTGACCTAGGGAGTGACCTCTAGGAAGCCACTTTGCCTCTTTGCTTTTCTGGTATCCCACAGAAGGTCTGTTTGGTCTGTCAAAGAGGAACTGAAGGAGGAAAGCGTCTCTTGCTGAAGAATTTCTTCCTGATCTGTCTCCATACTTCCCAGCTTCAGGAGGATATTTCTAGACAGAATTTCTCTAAGTCTTCCACAACAAGGAAGTACACATTAAAAAAAAAAGTTGTCAAAACAAATACAATATTTGTCTCTTTATTAATCCTGCTAATTTTGCCATAACTTTTCCCCCTTTTTATTCTGACAGATAATGCTGAACCCTTAGAAACAGCATGCATGGACTCTTGAGCGAAGAGCAATAAAAAGGCTTTACAGTATGCAAAACAGGCTTCTATCCAACCTGAGGGTAGTGCAGTCCCATTATCCCAGCCTGCTTCATAAAACAGCTGCCCTGACAGCCCATGTCAGTATGGAATGCACTCAGCTCTGGGTTTTTTCATCCCTGCTTAAGAATGATCCCCTCTAACATAGGCTGTGATGCACTGCAATTGGCATTCCACAGCCTTGCACACATCTTGAGAGGAGTTCCTCAGAAAAACCCTCCCCAGGGGCTGTGGGACTCAGCAGAAGGATGTCCCTTTTTCCGCTTTTCCTTGAAATAGACTTGATGCACTCCAAAACTCTGTAGGGCCAGGGTCAAATGTAGCTGGGCTGAGCAGTTTGCTGTGTGCAGGCTGTACCAGTGAGAAAAGGGTGGGTTAACATGAGATTTTTTGGATCCCTGGTCTCTCCTGAGCCACGGCACAGCTGCTGTTCGGAAGTGCAAGGCACCACAGCACACGGATGTAAGGAAGGGAGAGAAGCAAAATACAGCATGTGCTGTAGAGGAAACTTTAAGTAAGCTGCAGGCTATTACTCATATGAGAACTAGAACCTCCACCCAAGATCCCCTAGTTTTCTCTAGCAGTGCAAAACGGACCAAAAGTAATAATAAATTTTAAAAATTAGAAAGTGATTTTTTTTTTTTATGAAAGAGTTTTTAAGGAAATTGCCTTGTGGCAGAAAGATGGTATGGGACAACTGTTTCTTTTTTCTTTCCAAGAATGATTTTTTTTTTTTTTTTAACAAGGAAACCAAGAAACTTTATGAAAATTGAATAATTCTATGGGAAAAGTAAATATTTTTTGCAGCTCTTTTTAAAAGTTTATTTATATTTTTGTGTGTGATGATACAAGAACCTCTTTCTTCTGCCATGCAACTGCAGCAAGAGTCCCACAGAGCAGTGAAGAGCAGATTCTCAGAGGAAGAAGTGCATTTGTTGTTCCTGTATTTGGTGTCAACTTGCAGTATAGAAAAGCAGATAAAAGCCCGAAGGTGGGACTACAACACATGCATTTTTTATTCTCTCTCTTTTTTTTTTTTTTTTTTAACCTTGTTCATCTCTCCAGAAGGAGATAGTGTGACATTCTCATTTCTTAGAAATTGTATAACACAGGAGCAAGTGGGACCAGTCTTTGGATAAAATCCCTGGAAGGAGAGATCTCTGCCCTAACACTTCAAGAATTTGGAGATTTGCTTCAAATGTATCTTTTAAACACCCTTGGCAGCTGGGGTCTGTGAGTCTGAGCAGCTCCAGGGGCCTGCAGTGGCCACTGAACATGACATGCATGAGAGGTTTGTATTTGTTTGTCCATCTCATGGCCAGCCTGGTCTTCAGCCAAGTTTGGACAGTAACAAGGAAAACTGGTCACAGCATGCAGTGCTCATTGGGGTTCTTTTCAGACATCACAGCTCTTCCTGCTGACCTGGCCATTAGCCAAAAAGGAATCTGTCAGATCTGATGCTTGTTTCCTCCCATTCCAGTCCCTGAGAACATCCCGTGGCTGATGCTGCTTCTACACCTGGGAATGCAGGTCCCTGTTGACAGCCCACTGTGGGTTGGCAAAGACCAAGAGCCAAAAGTGCTGATCCCGTGTCTTCTGGTGTGCATTTTCAGGGAGAATGTGTTCTGTCTTGTTTTGTGTCTGTGGGGGTTATTGTTTGATTGCATAGGGTGAGGGAACGTGCCCCATGAAACAGGCAGAGCTGATCTTCCACAATTATAGAGAAAAAAATACTTCACAGACTGGACAATGAGCTAAAAGCTTTGAAAGGGTGTTCACTTAGGTTTCCACATTATTAATACAACTATAGCACATGACATTAAATGCAGCTGACCTTTCTCTTTTATTTGTTTTTTGTTAGTAAATCTCCAAAGATGGGCTTTTCTGAGCATGTTATAATTCTGCACTTGGTTTCTCAAAGGGATTGAATAACCCATGTTTTTCATTAGAGACAGATCCATAATCATTGCCTGCCTCCCATTGCACAAGGAGCAGAATCAGAGCTGTGCCCCAAATGCACCATCTCCTTTCACCCAGAAAACCACCTTCTCTCCCCTGCCATCTCTTAGCTCCCAGCTTGGTTTCCCACCACCAAAGAGCTGCCCACAGCTCCAGATTGCCCTCACAGTCCAAATTGTTCCAGACCTCCCTCCTCTGGAGGCTGCAAGGCTTCGTTTCTCTGCCTCTAACTGCCTCTGTCACACAGCTGGGCAGTGCAGGGGGCTGCACAGATACACCAGAGCACGGCCAGTGAGTTCCCCACAGACAAAAAGCTGCCACCTTTGCTGTGGCAAAGTCCCCAGAACACGGCACACACACCGCCCCCAGGAATTTGACCCCAGCTTTGGTTTGCCATCCTGTGCAGCTGGGGAATAAGAGGCTTCTATTGAATGTCAGCTCTTATTTATTAGAACTTGCAGTCAAACAATAGGCCACACACAGGGAGTGTCTGACAGACCAAAAAATATGCGTGCAGCTCCGTAAACACCTCAGCTTTGTTTGTGTGTGTGTGTGTGAAGGCAGGGGACACTCTCTCCTCCACAATTCACAAGCTGCTTCTGGACTTCTGGGCAGCCACTTTGATTTTTTGTCTAGATACATGCATGTCCTCTTCCCTGAGAGCCACAAAAATACAGCCCATGTTGAGCAGCCACAATCCTGCAGAAGGTTTCTCTGTCAAGCAGAGACTTTCTCCCAGCGCCACAACAATTCCTGCTTGTCCCTTCAGATGAGCCATGGGCTGCCAGTGAGTTACAAGAGATAACAGATCTCAGGTTTGCTTTCATGTTGGGAAGTAAAAAGCAGCAACAGGCCCATGTGATCATGGCTGGGGTGGTCGGGGGAAGACTTACCAAATTTATCTAGCCCGAAAGCAGAAAATTTTGGAAAAGAGCCTCTCATTCTCCCTGGACACAACCTTCTTCTGATGATTTGTGGAAATTCTCATGTAATGTTCCTAGATCTACTTCTGTAGGATGTTTGAAAACCAGGTAAATTATTTAAAGTGCCTTACAGCATTGAAATGCAGCTTTGATGGGGGAATTTGTCATTTTTTGGGAAATCTAGAAAGAATGAGATTGCAAAAGTTGGGAGGTGATCCTCAGTATCCTTTGAGCACTTGCCAGCATTTCTGCCTCCCTGGAGTCTAGAGGAACTCTAAACCAGCCTAAAGGTGACTAAAGGAAATCTAATGGCAAAGGAAATGCAGAAGAGGTGCTACCATGCCCAGCGTTGCCTGTCAAAGAGCACAAAATAGCAGAGGAGGTTATTGTCCTAAGTGATGCCACTGAAAAGGCAGACTCATTTACTTTAAAGCTTCACTCACTTTCTTAACCCAGGGTTACTAAATCCACAAAAGGAAGTAAAAACTGGTGAAATGGCATGTCTGAGGTCAGCACTTTCTTTCTGCCACATAGAAATGGAGCCACACTGAACAGCAAATAAAGTACTCAGGATCTTGACTAGAGCGTGGGGAAATGGACTGCATCTTGTGCTGTCAGGCATTAATTTGCCTATTTCTACCATGTCTCCAGGTGTCTTTGATCATATTTTCACCTCACTTTTCCTTCAGAGCTGCTCACTGGGATGGGCTGGGCTGTGAAGGCAGTCACCTACCAGTACTGTCATGTTCCCTGCAGCATTCATTCATGCTTTTTTGTGATTTTCAAACAACTGCTTGCTTGTGAGTGAAAATCCATCCCGTTTATGTGGCTCAGGTGAGGCACCTGAAACCCCCAGCTGTTACCAGACTTTGAGGGTCATTGCTCCTACACGTGGTGCCCAGAACCAGAGGAGCACTAGGAACCACTCTTGTGCCTCTTGAAGAAGAAATCTGTAGAGATCTAACATGCTTCAGGACAAGAGAGGCCCAAATTAAATGTTAAAATGAAAGCCAAGGAAGGGAATTTGAAATTAATACAAGCAGACGTACGATTTGAAGCCACACCATTTTTTGCAAAGTCCACTGACTATGACAAGTGCCTCGAGGAATGCACCCAACACCATCCCAGATAATGGGAAAGGAGGATTTCTGTAGATGTGTTTGCAAACATCTTGGGGAACTGCTTAAATAGTAATCTCATGAGGAAGTTCTGTTGCCCATTCCATTATATAGACAGCCTGATTGAAAATCTAAATTCTGAGTTCTATGAATTTTCCCGCTTCTTCTGCACTTCTTGTTTTAAACTTTTTTTTTTTTTCCTAGTTAGCCAATTCAAAGCCTCTCCAAATAAAAGTTTACATGACATTGTTGCCACAAGGATTCTTGCCAAGACAATGAGCAGGGCAGATGCTGGCTGACTTGTTGATTCACTCACTCAGCAAAAAGCTATGTGGATAATTTTGTTTTTCTCTGAGGTGTAGCCTCCCTTTTCCCTCTGTGTTTTCTTGGGCCTGCATGGACCACATGTCTAATACAAGCTGTTCTTGCATTTCTGTTAACCTGCTCCTGTCTGGAAGTCAAGGAGTAGTTTATCATTGACTTCAAGGGTTCTAAATATTCCTTCTTCTTTTCTAAGTTATTATTTAGTTTACATCCTTCTATCCCTATTTCCTACCAATCTCTAACCACGTCCTGACTCCACTTAGGAAAGAAATAATAAATAAAGAGGAATATAAAAAGTTCAAGGGCTGACTGGAAAGCAAGTATTTGTTTTTCTTTTTAGATGGGAATATTTGGTATTGCATTCACTCAACATCGTTGTGCAGTGTGCTGCTCTCAGATTGTTCTGGTGTTTCATGAGAAAGTGAAAAATGGGGGCAAATATGCAATTTTTACAAAAGAAGGTTTCCTTGAAAATAAAGAAGACAATTAATCTGCAGATGTCCCAAAAAAATATTTTCAAACTGCTTGTAAGAGACATTTGAAAGACCTTTTAGGAGGCAAAAGTTAACTTAAATCAATGGGAGGCTCTGCTTCTGATCCTCCCTTTCTAATCCACAGAAACAACCCTAAACTATCTCATAGATTATATCTTCAAATATGGGCAGCATCTGGGGTGTAGCCAAAATTTTCTGCCTGCATCAGGGTTAATTTCAATTGCCCACAGCAAAATGCTTTATTTAATTGCATTTCAGTGCAGACTCCTGGAGTTACTTGACTAAAGGGGACAGATCTCTGCTGCTTCATAATCAGTGGCATTTCGTTCACAGGTTGAATCAGCTGGTGACAAAATTACATCACTACATGATTTAACACTACTTGTTGCTGTTCTGTATCATGTTTTTTTATGTTACTGATTTTTGTAAAAGTAATTTTTTGTAAGTCTGTGTCTCTAAAGCCATATGTTGGCTGTAGGGAAAAAAAATATTTAGTAATTTAGTTTTCAGTTGTTTTTTTTTAATTGCATCACTTTCATTTTTCATAGATGAGTATGTTTAAGATTAAGTTCAATTACTAAAGAACTTCTTGAAACTGACCTTCACACACATGTGTTAAAAAGACCAAGAGTGAGAATTCTTTTTTCTGGGATTCATCTGAATTCATCCTGGGATTACTACGAAAAAACATAACTTGATGTGTTAGATTATAAAGCACAAATTGTATGTACAGAGATTGATTTCTTACATCATGCTCTACTTTCCCTTTGATTTCAGCCACTTTAAAACTCTCCACCTTAATACAAAGAGCAACAGCTTTCTCTTCCTATCAAAATGATATAAAGAGCAAAAAATCTGGTGGAATTAAACAGTGATGTCATTCCAAGGGGGAAACACATATCAGCTGTGAAACTTTCTGTTTCTCACTCCACCTTGGAAATATTTGGGTACCCCTGAGAAAATAAATATGTATTTGATGGCAACTTGGATAGAATTAACAGTGCTACACAGAAACAAGAAGGAATGAAACATAACACACCCTGGGTACACTGAAAATATTTCTTAGCATAAACAATGGTATGTAATGTGCAAATTCCCTTTTATTTTAGTAAGAAAAGAAAATCAGAGTTATAAACTCAAGATGTGTTGTCTCTGATGTATCTGGCTCAATCTGAAAACAACACTGATGAACCAGACTTTCTCATGCTGTCCTAACTAGGACATTTATAACTCTGAAATTAAAATTCACACTAAACTGCTCAAATATATGCAAACACATTGCCCTGTGGCATGAACTTTGACAGCTAGGAGAAAGAAAACAGAGCAGATTAAAAAAAAAAAAAAAAAAAAAGTGGGCTGAAAAGCTAAGACCAAGGCCTGAGTCTGGGAAAGGTGAGTTTGAGTGCTGGCTTCATCCCTGTTGTGAAACTGGTGCTACAGTTTGGTTTCAAAGCCCATTTTACACACCTCTGCCTTTCCCCATTCCTAAGGAAATTCACCATAATTGAGGACTTTGACGAGTTTCTTATGACAAAAACTATCCCACCTGTCAATGGTGAAGTTGGACTGGCTGCTTAATAGTCACCTGGGAGCATAGGGATCCCTTCCTTCGTCTAGATGAAGAATGGCCATGCCTCAGTGGTGGCTCTTCAGGAATCAGAGTTCCTAACAGGAAATTTGACCTGAGTTTCTAATGTGGAACACCAGCACAGTCTACCTTCATGACTACAACCAAATCAGCACAGCAGAATTTGACCTTTTAGTTTTATAAGCTCCATGAAGATGAATAGGACTAAATTTTTTTTCACTCAGTTTCAAGCTGTGTCTTTCAGACCCAGGAAAAAAATTTGAAGTAGACAGCCTGACCCTCTAGCTGAGTACCTAAAAGTAACACCCAAAAATACATAGAAAAAGACACAGAACCAGACACTGATTCTGTGTGTCTTGTCACAGAAACACAGCTGGAAGGGCCCTTTATCCTGTCCAGCTTTCGACATGAGGCCAGGTTGCCAAAGAACCTGTCCTGTTGGATCTAGAGCCACTGAACACTGAAGCCTTCACCTCTGGGTCTCTGTCCCACTGAGCAGTGACCCTGTGGTCTTCTTATATGGGAATAAATCACACAGACTCCATTTTCTTCATGGTGGAAAAAGCCCCTTCTTTATTCACATAACTTGTTTGTATACAGTTTTACAGACCTCGTGTGGGACTCCAATTGGTCAGTAGTTTTCCTGCCAATTACTTTATTGATTAGTAACAAGTTGTTTTTCTGTATTGACTGGTCAAACTCTCAGTGCATACATGCAGGGAAGTTGTTTGTGAGTTTTCATTTTTCTATCTAACAGTGTGAAAACAGTTTATACAGGTGTAAGTTGTTCTTTACCCAGGAATAGATTGTTATGGTAATGAACTGCTCACAACAAGATTGCTTTCACATGGGAACTTGCAAACTACTTAGCTAAACTTAGAAGTAATGACAGAGCAGGCCTTGTTTATAAGGCTTTTCTTGATAATTTTCCTACCTTACTGCAACATTCTTAGGTTTCCTTTTACTGCCACATTCTTATAGATAGATACTGTTGTCCCCTTTGTGGTCTAATGGTTTCAGCTCCTGATGAGCTTTGGCTTTCCTGATCCCACTCCTATTTGCATTTTCTGAGCAGCCTGTCCCTGCTTCTGCCCCTGAGTCCTTCTCTCCCCAAGGCGCTCCATGTTCTCTGTGCTGACCCGTTGCCAGCCTTGCTCAGCTGCCTACACCTTGCAGCAGACCATTCTTGTGCTTTAAAGAAGTTGACATGGAACATCAGCTGGCTTCTCCTGGATCCTTTTGATGCCCCGAGGGCAGTTTTCCATGAGACTGTGACAAGCAGGTGGTGTAGATGTTGATGAACTTAATGGGAAGAATGATGATGTTTGACTTAGTTTAGAAGGTTGAATGATTTTTTAATTAAAATTATGTTATAATAGATTAATATACTATATAAAAGAGGATTTTAAAAACTACATGTTACTTTCTCTAATTATTATATTTAACTAACAACTTGTGATTTTGTTCTTTAGAGTTTAGATACAGGTGGATCTGATTGGCCATCAGGCTCAAACAATCCACCATGATTTAACTAACTATTTACTTTAGATAAATAATTCTTTAAACACATTTTACAAGAGAAAAACAAGGAGTAGAAATAGAAATTGTTTTCTCTTTTATTTCTCTCTGTGTACTTTTATAAAAATTTTGAGAGAGAGAAATGTGCTTGCTACAAGCAGGTTCCCTGCAACAGGGTAAATCTGTTCTTCTGAAGTCCAGGCTTATTCTGCCTTGCTCACTCCTCCTAAACACCACAGCTTCATGTTCCCTGCCCTCAGCCTTCCATCTTCATGGTGAGTGTCGGGTCTAACAAAGCTTCTCCTCTAATCAGTTCATGACTTGCATGCATCATGAAGCTGCCCTCCATAAGCTCCAGAAATCTCCTGGCTTCCCTGAAGCTTTGCCAGCTGTCTTTGCCACACAGCAACCTGCCTTTCAAGTCCATGGTCACATAAGCACACATGCACACACATTAAAAAAAAAAAAAAGCCACCCTAATGAGCTTTTGTCCATCAGCTGCAAAGCAAGACTGAGGTTTGTTGCCTTCAAAGGCAAACCTGCATTGACAAATTCTGCTTAATTCTTTCCAGTGACACATGTCAGAGGACATACTGTGGGGTGTGATGATTCTCATCCAGTAGTCCTTTCCATTCCATTAAAAGATCAGAGAACCACAGAGCCATAGAATAAGCTGAGTTGGAAGGGAGGCAGAAGGATCATGGAGCCTAACTCCAGGATAGCCCTGAGAATCACAACATGTCACAAAGGCCCAGGACTAGCCTTAACAATTTGATGTAGAAAATCTTCATCCATCTCAGCTCATGTGCAGGAGCAATTCCTTGAGGGTGCATTCCAAATCTGCCCATTTCCCCCTGATTGCTGCCCACTGCCTGCTTGATTTGGACTCTGAGGACCTTCTGCAGAGCTTAGCTGGCGCACAGTGCCCAGGAATGGAAGAGGGTCTGTGTCCTTGCCTGTGGAAAGACAGACAGCTTATGGTTAGGACCTCATGATTCAGCTCTGCTACATCCTGCCAACACAGCTGAAACCCCCAGATTATCATTTGAGTTGCTTGTGTGGACCAGATAAATGATGCAAGAAGGTGAAGAGAGACCTGGTCTCAGGAAAGTCGGGGTCTATTTTTTGCCCTTCTGCAGGCAGCTGCAAAGTCCCAGCCAAGGCACTGAGAAATGTTTAAAACTCTTATTTTGACATCAACAAGAGTCTGACGCCAAAGTAGTCATAGGATGGGAGCTTTATCCATGTGTATAACATCTACGGTATAATGTTCATATGCAACCAGGTTTGTGAACTGGGGAAATATTAAGAAGGATCTGTCAGAGGGACATGGCTAAAGGAAGATTTACAAAATTAGTTACAGCCTGCTGCCTAAGAAAGCAAGCTGTATCTTCTGATGGCAAAAGCCCACTCAACTGCTCAAAGAGGGTTTAATAAAAAACCTTCTACCAGGATGAATGAATTCACTTTCCTGCAGAGATGCTTTGTGGGTTTATCACCCAAAGACCTGCCAAATACTCCTTCATATGCTCCAACAAGTTTCCTCCTTTTCTCTCACCACAGCAGGAGGTTGCTTCTCCTTTTCCTCTCCTCCAAGCACTCCAAACCCTTAGTGCTGGGCTTAAACTATAAACTTAGGTCTGAGGCTGAAAGAAGCTGGTTTGTCTATCTGAGTGTTGCCAGTCATGCAGAACAGGATACTGCTCCTGTCCAGACTGCTAAAAGACTTTGGTGCTGCACAGAAACCAGGATGATTCAGGATGAAACAGGGCAACATTTAAACCTGTGTTCCGAGCAGCACACGACAGAAGTTAACAGCAACAGGTGTCTGACTTGTCAAAGCTCTTTCCAAGTTACCTTCTGCTACTTTGCAAAGGGAAATGATTCCCAGCAGAAGATTTCACAGCACAGCCCAGTAACCAAGAGCTGCATTCTGGCCCCAGAGGGGAGCTGCTGCAGCCCTCCAGATCCGTAAATCCAGGCACAAATGCTCACTTGTGGAGAAGGGGCAACATGCAAAAAGGAGGCTGAGTAGAAGGACTCAAGTGCTTGTCTCACTTGCTCTGTGGAGAGTCTGTTACTTGGGGACGATTTTGGGCTTTTGGACCACCATCCCTCCCAAAAACCTTAGAGGGACTATATAAGACAGAGGACTAATTTAGTCCCTTGATAATGGGAGTGCAGCATGAAGATGAAAAACACAGCTGTAGGAGAGGGCTAGTGATGTGTCTATGGCTCCCACTGGTGCATGGCCAATTCCTTTCTGTGACTCATGGCTTTCCTCTTCCTGCTCTGACCAGGTCAGAAGGTGAATCACAAAAATGATGGGAAGGGAAAAAACAAAATCATTGCTCATCCATAGATTTGGCCGCTGCTTTCCGAGAGGCAGCCGGCTGGGTTGTGGAGGTCTGGGAGTGAAGACCATGGTTGATTTCAAGTCCTGGAGACTAAGAAGAAGAATGACAGGGATTTCTGTGGAGAAAAATATGGTTCTTGTGAGATTTGAACCTCAAGGCTGCAGTGGTTGTACAAGCCCGGCAAGGAATCCTGCCTCAGCATGGCTCTGCTGTTGATGGCAGTGTTTGTACTGGGAGATCAAACTGGAGAGTCCAAGTCAGGATGAAAATAGCAGGGAACAAAACAGCGGATAGTCTGGCCACTTCTGAGCCTTCACTTGTTCCCTTCATTGCTGCCATACCAAATGTGCTCTCTTAGTCAATCAAGCCTTAGAAGAATGGCAGGGGCAGAGCCCTCAGAGGGGAAGAGCAGAAGGGCAAGAGTTAATGTTTGACAGTGCCTGAAGGCACTCTGGTTTTACTATTATCCCAGCACATGACAGGATGCAAAGAGAAGAGGAAAAACTGTGCCAAAGTTGCATCACGGACAAAGCATAAGCTGGCTCCTCTATCAGGTTTGAAAGAACTCTGATAAACAGGGCTGATAGATGGTCTCCACTTGCTCTTCACCCTCCTTTCCCCCTCTTGTCTGTCAGTCCCTATCCCATTCCGTGCCTCTTTCAGAGCTGGTGAGTCACTGTGTTCTTCACAGAAGGTTTAGTTTTTTGGCGGAGAGTGCCACTCACTCACAAGAGGTTTCTCAGGCAAAAGCATCATCTCATCAGCCTGTTTGCCTCTCTTCTTCTTTCATCTGTTGTTTGCTTTCCATTCATACACAGAGAACTCGCCCCCTTGCCAGACCATTTGCATGTTTTGTAAGAGGTGACGGTGATGCAAATGTCAGGAAGTACATGTTGTCTATTATTTGTGCAACACGTTTTTCTACCTCTGGGTTATTTACCTTGTATTCAGTTCTTCCCTAGTCAGACCTTGGCCCAGAAATAAGCTCAAAAAGAAAATCTAACTTAAAGAGCTGCAGGTGTGCCTGTGAATGGCTGGGGCAGAAGAATGGGCTGAGCTGGTCTGGTTCTTTCTTTGTCACCAGCTGATTACAGCATTTTGGACAAAGCCCTCTGTCCCCAGGAGGTGGTGGAGGAGAAGTGTGTTTGTACAGCTGCAAGCATAGTGATGATCTGCTGTCTGCTTTCATCAGGAAATCACTTCTTCCACAGTGCAAGAGATTTTCCTGCCTCTTGGTGAAGGATTCCCTCTCCAAGGGAAGGTGCTCCTGCAGGAGACAGACAAACCCACTTCAGCACCTTTGTAGGCTTGAGCGTCCATCAGAAAGGACAGTGGCAGTTTCCAAAAGGAATTCAGAGATAACCTTACCTAATCATTACAGGTCACAGCTGAGGCTGAGGATGCTGCTGGAGCCTGTTATGGAAACAATCAGCACAACTTCAGTGTTCTAGTGAAAGCTAAGCAAGCAGGACAAATGCAGCAGTCATCTGAATGGACAGGTAAATCCCCATTTAAAGATGATATACTCAAAGCCCAGTTGTTGTTAATGCCATTTATTGGTCGTCTATTAGCCCTTATTAAACCATCTTTAAATGGGATTACAATGTGCAGTATGGCTGAACTGAGTGGGGAAAATGCAGTTTTGGCCTGGAATACCCACGAGCAGAGAACTCTGTAAGTTCACTCTGTACAGTGAACTCTGTAACTCTGTGATTTCAGTGTCACACCACTGAAATCACAGCAGCCCACAGTGAGTGGTCTATAAACCAACTTGTCCAAGATCTTCACTGAAGAAATCTACAGACAAGTTGCAAATCTGGTAAATTTACTGCTGATCATCTCAAGCAACTTTGGAAATTAAGATGAAGATATGTAAGCAGATTAAAAGATAAAATTAACTACACCAGTCTGAAAATTAAATGAGTGCCTGTCAATTAATGACAAGGCTTTGGTGACAGGGCAGGAGAAAATTATCACATTGGGGGGAAAAGTTACAAACTTTGTGCTACAGGTCTAGCAAAGTAATGCCTTAAAATTAATTTGCAGTGTAATTTTCAGTTCTCATTGATTATATTCCATTTCTACTTAATTAGATGAGGACCCACAGTTACTAATACATGGACTTAAAGACCTGCTTTCATTCAGGAAGTGCTCCATCAGTCCCATTGCTACAGTGGGAACTAAATCTTCTTCACCATAAACTTGGCCCCTCCTTCAACACAGAAAAACCCAAACCAAACCAACCCAACCCAACCCCCACCCCAAAACACACAAAAAAAAAACCACAAAAACAAACCAAAAAGAAAAACCAAACCAAAATAAAAACAAAACCAAAAAAACAAAACCACCAAAAAAAAAAAAAAAAAAAAACCAACCAAAAAAAAAACCCTCAAGGTATAACATGAGGAACTGCCATGACCTACAAAGCAATGAATGGCTTTAAGATCATACATCTTAACCCAAGAATAATTTTTCTGTGGGAGAGCATGAAATACAATTTATCTCCCAAACCAAATGAATATGACAAGATTTTCAGTAATGTGGGCCAGAGCGATTTTTGCATAGCCTGAATTCTAAACTTAATGTTCAGCTTCTTTAACTATTTTTTTTTCTGAGCACATATTGACTTTGACTGCTATAGAGTACCACTCTGATGATAATAATGATTTATAAGGAATTTTTGCCAAAAATGCAATGCAACTATCTTAAAACACTTCATAGATCCAGCAAAGTGATATGCAAGCCACATGCAAGGATGACATTGCATCATCCATCAGGACACAGCAAGCATCTCTGTGATGATGGAGGGCAACAGTTTGAACAATGCACACTAACATTACCCAAGAGCTCAGAAAAGGAAGTGAAAATTTAATGGTTGCATCTAATTGAAACTGCAGGAAAAATTTTGAGCAACAGAATCTAGTTACTCAAGCTGGAACTTAATCAGAAGCTAAACAGAATGTGCAACCTGCTACACAACTATTCCAAATTTGGGCTGACTTAAAATACAAAATATCAAGGATAATCTCACAAACTTAATGGGAGCTGTGATTTTGTTTTCTTTTTTTTTGGGGTTGTTTTTTTTTTGTTTGTTTGGTTTTTTTTTTTTTTGTTTGTTTGTTTTTTTGTTTGTTTGTTTTTTTTTTTTTTTTTTTGTTTTTTTTTGTTTTTTGGGTTTTTTTTTGTTTTTATTTTCTATTTTCTATTAAGCCCACACTGCCCCACAAAGATATAAGGGTATGTACAACAGAAATGTTTGAGGAGTCAGGAAAACTTTGTTGATTGATACCAAAGCCTTCCTGGTGATGGGTGAAGTTGAGAAGGCTGCCTGGCTGATGGAGGACAGAGATGAACAAATCCTGCCAGGGAATGGAGTTTTTTTGACAAGAAATCACACAGTGATGAGTCTCTGCTATATGTGAACCTATAAACTCTCCTTGGCTGAATATCCAACCCTTCACAACCTCTGGCTGTTCCTGAGAGAGAACTTCAGTGTTAAAAATGCAAGAATGACCTTTTTTTTTTGTGGAAGAGAGCTCCTCCAGACTGGGAGAATGCAGTTCACAGCCTGGAGAAGATGTGTCTATTAGGTCGCTGTCCTTTTTTTTTTCTGGAAAATCCTGACAAGAGGTTGTTAAGCCATTCAGGTGTAAAATAAGCAAGGTGGGTTCAGCTGAAACAGCTCACCCACAGCAGTCAAAGGTCAGGAAAGACTCAGAGTTCACAGGGCGCTAGGAGGATAAATTACTCCTATTTTTTAAAAAACTGACCCTGCATCATCAGCAGAAGTTCATGGAGCTAGCTGATTGTGGTCACTGATAGAGACTACACAGCCCAACACTGTGAGAGGAAAGAGAGTCAAGGGAAAATGGAAACTTTAGGTATCTTGCACAGGCATTAATATGCAGTACACATAAACTGCAGGAGTCTTTTCCATTTATAGGAGAAATTTCTCTGAAGGTTTTAACAACAGTTGCTCACAAAGTATCTATTAAAACACTATGGCCAAGGACACTTCCTTATCACATCACCAGTGGCTTCCCATACCACCTCAGTGTTTACCTTTACCTTGCTATAAGTGACTGGTAACCACTCCTTTGCACTATTACAAGCTGTTGCAGCCACTGCCTTGTCCTGCAGTCACCAGTTGTGCACGGCTGGCTGCTTCTTGCAGGTCTGGCTGCTGCAGGCAGGCAGCAAATGAGAAAACAGCGATGGTTTTGTTTTGAGCACCGTATCCAGCTCCAGAGCAGAGGGCTCACCCTGTCCCACGTGCTGTCGAGCTGTGGTCAGTCAGTTATCTGCCCACAGCAGCAGGTTGTGCAACAGGCACGGCTGTTCTGGCAGATGGGCCTCTCAGAAACCAAGTCATAAGTTTCATTTCCATTGCCCAAAGTGAGGAGCCTTTCTCCTTTTCGACTAATTTTTCTTTCCTCCTCCACACTGGGGTTACCCCTTCTGGAGTCCAGAGAGTGATGGGGAGCTGATCTGCTGCACCTTCAGAGGCTGGCTGCCCACCCTCAGGAGGGTGAAGGGGACACTGGCACATGTAACCCTGCAGGCTTTCCTGCCCTGCCACTTCCTTTCTCCACGGGGATGTAGGATATCCAAGGACAGCAGTTATTGCTTATCTACCCCACCCTTTCTGCTACAACCACAGTGTTCTTCCAACAGGGGAATGCCAAAGCAGGACCTGAAAAACAAAGAGCTCCATCCTCCCTTCTCCTTCACTCCTTCCCCAGCCTTCAAGGAACAACTAAGGGAGCTGGGGGGTGTTTAGCCTGGAGAAAAGCAGCTTCAGAGGTGACCTTATCACTCTCTACAATTCCCTGAAAGGTGCTTGTAGCCAGGTAGAGTTGGTCTCTTTCTCCAGGCAGCACTGACAGAACCAGAGGACACAGTCTCAAGCTGCTCCAAGAGAAACACAGGCTGGATATTAGGGAGAAGTTTTTTACAGAAAGGGTGATAAAGTTCTGGAATGCCCTGCCCAGGGAGGTGGTGGAGTCACCATCCCTGGATGTGTTTAAAAAAAGACTGGATGTGGCACTGGCTGCCAGGGTTTAGTTGAGGTGTTGGGGCATGGGCTGGACTCAACAATCTTGAAGGTCTCTTCCAACGTGGTCATTCTGTGAATTCTGTGATTCTCTTCAGCCCTGTGGTGGCCCCGGGGAATGTGCTGGGTGCCTCTGCCACCAGGCCTGGCTTGGGACTGCAGCACCTCTGCTGCAGTCAGCTCTGCTCAGAAGCAGATATTTGGGAGATGCCTGTGCTGGACAAGGTGGATGGGCAGGTCCCTCTGTGAAAGATGGTGATACAGACTGTATCCAGCCCTGATGTGGTTTGGTTCATCAGCTGGGGCATTTGTGTGGAGCTAAGACAACCCAAGCACGAGCTGTGTCCAGGTGGAATCCATCACCTCCACCAGCCTCACCTGGAGGCACCTGCTGTCTTTGGGAGGAGTAGCCATGGTGGTTTTCTCTTCTCAGCCCCTCAGCATCCTGCAGTGTTTACAGACTGTCCTCTGGCCAGAAAGCTGCTCCTTTCCTTGGCATTGTGAAATCTGCTTCCTGCCACAGGGAATAGTCAGTGTTGGAAGTGGAGCTCCAGTGTGGAGCTGCCAGCTCTTGAAGCCTTTTATCACAAACTTCATTATATGTGATATTTTGCTTAAAGTTCCAGTTCCTGTCAGCTAGCAGTTACAAAACAAAAGCAGAGGCTTTTTGGTTGGGTTTTTGTTTTGGTAATTTTTTTTTAATTTCAATATGAAATTATTCTTTTTTTCTCTCAGAGTTGTTGAGAAAAGCCTGAAAACATGGTCTAGGGCTCCAGAACCAGACAAACAAATAGAACTTCATCTTTATACTGCATTTGCATGTCATTTGTAAGACAGCCTCACCAGCATTTCAAGACTGGCAGCACCACAGAGTTTTCATCTATGTCTGGGAGGCACAAAGGCCAACTCTCCAATAAGATTACAGCCCTGGTGGCTTCTGAAGGTCATATTCTGCACGACCCGAACATACTGATTAAATTGCCCTGCTAAGAAAAATTCTTTTTTTTTTCTTTTCTTTTTTTTTTTTTCCCAATTCAAATGCATGCTTGAAGAAGCATGTGATTATGAGCAGCTCACTGTCCCTGGCTCGCTGGTGACCCCAGAAAAGCTCCACACAGGCAGCGGCCCACACGGGGGAAGCCCATTGTCAGTTTCACAAACAAAAATGTCAGTTTCTAGAAGTGGGACCTACCCAATCTCTGGTTTCCACCATGCCAACTCCACAAGCTGAGTTTGGACCACAAATTTGGCTTGACTCCCTGCAGGTGTCAAGCCAATGCCCTCACACACTGCCATGTCACTGCTTTTTAGAGCAGCTGCTCTAAAAAGTCCAATTTCCAAATGCAGTCTGGAAATTTGAGGGAGACAGAGGAGGTAACACCACGTTTGTGCTACTGTTCCAGGCACACTATATAAATATTTTATATTTATAAAGCCAGTGGTTGCCAAAATCTAAGGGTACAAGTATTCAATGGAAATTAGCAGGTCTGCTCTCCACTCTTGAGGACAACTGGCACCATTTAATCACATACACATTACTGGCTTCTCTTCAGATCCAAGCTGCCTGCCAGTTGAGTTCTGTGGCCTGCACCAAGCCCAGAAATGGTTCAGAGCTCATCAGCTTGAGGCAGGAACAGCCACAGCAGCTTCACAGCATGGGTAACAGAGCTCTTGTGTGAGTCTTGCCATTCTTCCCTTTGCTTCCGTAAAAATAGCCTGGAAAATCATCACACTGCCATGACCAGGGCATGCTGGTCCCTACAGCCACATGCACCTCAGGGCACTTTATGTTCAGCTGGTTTTCATGGGGAACTTTTAGTTCCGGTCCACTTGGGTGCCCATGGATCTATTGGGAAGCTCTCCTTCCATATCCCTTCCTCAGGTTTCCTTCAAGAGAAACTCAGGACAAAACTGTGGTGCCTTTCAGGAGATGCAAGGGATACTCCTGCAGTGTGGGCAGGGTACCCACTCCAGAGAGGGCAAGCATTCCTGAAGAAATTAAGAGAGAGAGTTAGTAGCCTGTTCTCCATCTCTGTGGCAGGCTGTCTAAGAACCCATGGTTTAAATTTTAAATTTATGGGCTCAAGTGGATGACCTCAGAGGTCTTTTTCAACCTAGTTAACTCTATGATTCTGTGATTTTAGTGAGAAAGAAGCCTTAAAGGATCTTTCTGTGGTGAGAGTACTCTCTTAGTGCAGAAGGTCATCAGGAATATCCACCCATGGCAGCCATCAAGAGCAGATCAGACAAATATCTTTGCAGGAATAGCACAAAGATCCAATCCTGCCACAATGACACTTAGAAAATGGTGTTACAGCACCCAGCTGTTGTGATCCACATCCAGCTGCTCCACAAGTCCTGTTGTAGCCAGGGATCTCCTCCTAGGAATCTACATCCCACGGAACATCAGCCAGAATGCTCTCCTGCCTTTGAAAGATCCAGACCTTCTGTGGGCATAAGAAGATAGCTTGGAAGGAAAGAAAACCCATGGAAACAAAATTCTGCCTCTCCAGAGCCAAAACAGGGCTTTGCCATGCCATGTCACACAAGTATTCAACAATCAATTCTGTTTCTAAAGCTCTTGATCTCGCACATGCCTAATGAGATGGAGTCTAGGTGGGAGGTCTGAGAGCCACATTGTATTCAAAAGAGCAGAGAAAGCACATTAATGACCATGTTCCAGCACTGGTTTTAATAAAGCATCAGGTATACTGGAAAGAACTTCTCCAGTCTTACCTGCCAAAAATATGTAGCAATTGCAAAATATTAAATACCTTTTATAGATTAAAAAAAAAAAAAAAAAAAAATCAGCCTCCCCAACTACAGTCCATTAAGAGAAACAAGAATCTGAGCTGTTAAATTAGAAAGGGGAGATTTGGACAAAAATAAACAATGACTGGCATTTGGGGAACTTAACTGCATGAGGGGAAAAAAAAAAAAAAAAGAAAAAATCCCTCCTCATTTGCTCTGGCTTCTAATTTTTTCCATATTTTTGTCATTAGCTGTTATTAAAGTACTACTGTTCTGGGGCTGGGTGATGAAAGGCTGAGATATGATTCAGCCCCCTACATTACATAAACAAACCCGGGTCATTATGACATCCACTGAGATTTTATTTCTCTTTCCCCCCTTCATTCTTTAGAGTCCTTCATTGTGCCACACTGCTGGCCATGCTGTGGAAGCTCCTTCAGGTGCTCAGATGCAGTTTCAAGCCAGCTTTTGGGTGGATAATGTGACACCACACGCCTGCAGCCAGCTGTCCCCTTCCAGGACAGCCCCTGGTTCAGCCTCCCCCAGAGTGGGCCAGGGCGAAACTGCAATTTAGCAACCACTTAAAACAGGGTTTGAGCAGCAGACCAGGAAGTGCCAGTTTAAAGTTAGCCCTGACCCATTAATCAGCACTGGAGACAATGACGCCGGTGTGACCGGATGGGCTGACTTATGATTAGTTCAGATTTATCTGAGATATAACAAAAGGGTGTTCTGCTGGTTTAAAGAGTCTCTTTCCCTTTTCCTTCAGCGAAATCAAGACATTGTTTAGAAAGCCAGAGAGAATGCCGTTCAACAGTTCTGAGGTCACTTCCAGAGATAAATTTAGTAAGGGGTATGACAAAACAAAGGCCAAAAATTTGGTCTCTTCCATCATGGAACAGTTTGGTACTTAGACACAATCCAAAGCCAGCTGAAATCTATAGGAGGGCAACCAGTGAACTGAGTGAAGCTTGTTTGGGACATCCTAGTAGCATTGGTGCTGGTTTTAGGGCAGATAAATCCCCTAGGCCCTCCAAACATGGACATTTGAGTGTTAACTCACAAGTCTGGTACTACATAAAGCAGTCCCCACCCAATGAGAAATGTGAAAAGTGAGAAATCCATACAAAATATGCCTCCAAAGCCACCAGGATATTTAATGTGACTCTAAGAGTGACATTTCCAACCTGATGGCTTCCCAGAGGAAGCAAACCACAGCAGCCTGGCATGAGGAGACATGCAGGGAAGGATGAAGGCAGCATTCCTGCTAGTGGGACATACAGTCAGTCTATTCCTGATGTCCCTGAGCACAAAATCAGATCAGCAATACTTCCTCTGAAAAACAGAGCTCACCACAGAAGTGGCAGCAGAAGCTCCAGCATATCACAAAGTGCCTCCTCTATGGGGTGATATTGTGGTGCAAGAAATTATCTGCCCCTCTGACTTTAATTATTATATTTATTGCAATAATAACAAAAGAGGGGTAACACAGATAAAAATAAGTAAAAAAAAAAAAACCCTCAGCTAATGCAACAACAGCATAAAAATGCTCATCTGGCTGCATGAAATTTATATATATTTATATATATATGTAACCACATTAAGGGATTCACTTTTCATTTTAATTGGGTGGCTTGCTTATGGTAGGAATTGTTGTTGGCAGTCTATAAGATAGCATCAAAAGATGTTTAATTTCATGCCACTCTCAGTTTGTAGAAACAATCTTCTGCAACCTTTCAGCAGTTATTACTTCCAGGTCCTTGAACTGTACTCAGAGCAACAACAACAACAACAAAAAAAGCCTAAAAGCTCTTGCTGACTACAGAATGTTGGTCTGTTAAACCTTTGGTAGATCTTTTGGAGGCACTCAGTGTCAGAGTGGGTCCTCTTGTGTAAAGTGAGGAGGGAAGAGCAAAAGGCAGGTAAGTCCCACCTAGTCCAGGCTCTCCAGCCTGCAGAAAGGGATGTGGCTCTCAGACTGCCTTAGACTGTGGGTGGGCCATGCTGCCCTCTGGAAGTGTCAAAATCTCTCCCTGGATGACAAATGGAGCAGAGCCCAGCACTGAGCTGTTCTTTGAAATATCTGACTTTTGAGTTAGTTGAACTTGGAACAGCCCTTGCATGATTCCTTTTCTAGCATCAGCTCACAGTCTGTATTGACTTTCAGGCAGCAGACTCCTGACTTCTAAACAACATTTCCCTCTTCCTCCTGAGGGCCCAATTCATCTCTTGTTGGCAGCAGTGATCCTCTTTGACTCTCTGGCAGCTGCCCACATCACTGAGGGAACTGCAGTGGTTGCAGCAGGACCTAAGCAGTGACAACTTCCTGTGATCATCCTGTGGTGTTGACTTTTCACTGAGAATTAAGCCAGTTCTAGATGGAAATAACACTTCTCAGCCTTCATCCTTGCCCTTTCAGCATCAACATCAGCCTCTGCAAGGCACGCAGCCCCGCTGCCCAGTTTGACCCATGCTGGTTTTGTTACCTTCTCGCAACAGCGTTTGGAATTCTCACCGTTTTAGGCAGATGGAAGAACAGATGAGCTGTGGGGTTGTTTGAAGCAAATTAAGGGTTTGCCTGCTGACACAGCACAGCTGGATGCAGAAAAGTGATCAGAAGATGCAGGAAGCAGCAAAACTTCAGTTTTCCAGCAAACAGACCTATGCACGCAAGAGCCAAGTGAAAAGCAGTTTGTTCTGGGTCTTGTTTGGAATCTGCTTTTCTGCCACAGTGATGCAGAACACCAGGCCAGCAGCACCCAAAGAGCAACTCCCTCTCTGGAAAACACTGAGGAAAAAACAGGCAGGGTCACCCAGGCACCCCAGGGCAGGGAATCCCAGTTTGTAGCTGGAAGATCTGCACAAATCCCCAAGGCTCCAGCTCTGCCCATGCAGTGTAGGTTCTTCCATCTTGGTTCCAACTCAATTTCTGCTGGTCCAGTCCTGACTGTACCTTTGTTTCTCACACTTTCAGCAAGCCAGTGGTTTCACAGACCTACACCTCAGGAGGAGCTCACAGGAGTAGAATTCCAGTGGTCAGCAGTTCCAGGGAGAACCCAGATGGGATCCAGAGGAAGATCATCTCATATTAGGGATGCCATGACCATGACTTGACCTCACCTCTGTGTCTGGAGCTGCCCGGGGTCTGTCTGACCAGGGTTTTGTCCCTCCCTCCCTCCTTCTCTCCACCTGCACAGAAACGGGGCCGCGTCCTGGGCAGAACCTGGAGCTGCTTCCCGTGACAGAGCCATGGCACATCTGTTCTGCTTTTGCAAGCAGCCTGAAAACATCTGCAGTGCCCCAGCCGCAGCAGAGGAGACACAACCCCGAGGACAATGTGGGCTGGCTTGGTGGCTGCAGCTCTGTCTGGAGTGCTGGGGACACCCATATCCCAAATCTCTGTGCCAATGACACCCCATTCCGGGCGAAGTCACTGAGCTGGGTCTGTGCCTTTATTATTCCAGTTGTAATAATATTCACGTGGCAGGAGGGGTTTGGATCGGTCAATTCATGTGTGAGGAGTGCTCCGAAGTCCCCGGGGGATGCAGGGATGCTGCCCTGCCCTCCTCCCCTCCTGCAGCCCCCTCCCCACCCTGCATCGCAAACTTCCTCTCCTTGGGAAGAGCTTGCCTAGCACCATTTGTTTTTTAAGGGAGTTGCTAGAAAACTCCTGTGCTATTTTTTTTTTTTTCCCTTAATAACTATATCATGTCTGGTATTGTATTTCTGTTTTCCCCTGAGGAAAGAAGCCAAAAGAAGTAGGAAAAACAAAAAATGTGTGGGAGAGTGTTTTTCTTTTCTTCTTCTTTTTTATTATTTTTTTTTACCTCTGTTCAAAGCCTCTTTCTATTTGGCTTTAGCAGTTTTGCAACTACAATTCCCTTCTTTCCAATCTTTTTTTTTCTATTATAATTCTATTGACTTGTAATGAGTTTGCTGAACCCCTCAATATTTTCATATTTGTACCCTAAAAGCTCTGCTTTTCTTCTGTCATGCTTACTTTTTCTCACATTTTTTTCTTTTTTCCATTTTTCCCTTACTTTTCATCTTTCTTCTTTTTCTATTTATATGTTTTTTTCTTTTCTCTTTTTTCTCTTGTTCATTTTCTACTTTTTTCTCTTTTATTTCTTTATTCTTGTTTCCTTCCTTCTTTATGTCTCACTTGCCTTGCCTTGCCTTCCTTCCTTTTTCTTTGTTTTTATCTTCCTCTCTTTTCACCCCCCACCCCCCCTTTAATTCTTCTGAAAATAAAACTACCAGAGAATTCAGCAAATCATCTGTGGCAATTAAGGAGACATCTCTGGGAAAACACTTGCTGTGGAACATGTTTGGTTCATTAAGGACTCTCATCAGGCACTTTGGCACTGAGCCACATATTTATTTGGGAGAGGGGGAAAAAAATGCAGTGGGGAGACTTTTTGATTGTTGCTGTCATTAGTGGCGAATTCATCTTTCTTGTCCCAGGTCCTCACATGTTTTTAAACCATTATGGCATGTGGTTTCCAACCATGGATGAGAGACTGCTGAGGAAAAATACCCTGGGTCAGCTCAAAAATTAAAAATGAAGTGTTATCTTTTCCTCCTTTCCCTCTTGGGTGATTATGGTGGAGGCCAGTTCGTGCCCAGAAGCCGTGCCAGGGGTAATTTTCAGGCCTCTGTCTTTCAGTGTCCCTCCTGCAAACACACCAAACCCTGCAAACTGCCCATTCCCAGCGTACCTGCCAGAGATGCTCTCCAGGGGACCCGAGGGGATGAGGGGACTCCTCGTGGGCACTCCCTGAGTGCTGCAGCCCCCCCCAGCAGAGCCACAAACCCCCAGATGAGGCTGCTCCATGGAAACTCGCTGCCCAAGGGATGTGAGACAAGGAAGGAATCAAGCCAGGAGAAGGAAGTTTGAGCCTAACCACTGGCAGGGTGTGCTGGGGCAGGAGCAGCTCCCTTGCTTCCACCCTGCAGCAGAAACAGGTGGGAGCAGAGCTCTCTGCTGAGGCTTGTTGGTAGGGAAAGCATTGTTTGGGGCTGGAAATTGGTCACAAGTGTCAGTCACTGAAGGGACAACCGTGTATGCTTGCTGCCTTCCAAACTCAGTGCTTCCCTGGCTGGAAAAGTGATTTTTTTTTTTCCCCTCCAAGAGGTGCTGAACTGATATGCATCCCAGCGTCTTCATACAGTGCTGGTAGGTGTAAACCAGGGAGAACTTGGGAACCATTTCCCTAAGCAAGAAGTATTTGGTATTTAGGACCCCGTTCTCTGAAATCAGCTTATCCCAAGGCAGCACAAGGCATTGTTTTAATCACATATTCATCCCACAAAATAAAACTTCATCTTGAAATCCTCTCTTCATTTCTCCAGAAAGCTGGTGTGGGGAAAGGAGGGAAACTAAAACCTGCCTAGCACCCCACCTACCTACACCCCACAGAGAGAATACAGTGTACTAAATTCAAGGGTCTTTCACTTTGAAGACTGGCCATGGCTTTCTCACTCTGTAATACAGAAAGCTATTTAACAAAGAGCAAGGCTTTTACAAGCTCTGCCTCTCTGTAAGCACTTCACACTCATGTGCAGAACTTTGGGGAGCACAGAAAACTGGCTTGAGAGCTGTCAGAAGCCTCTCAAGCTGGAGGAGCAGTTTGAACACACCACAGCCAAAAAATCTGCCGCCCTAGCCTGTGCAGACTATGTGCTTTCACTTTTCTTAGGGTGTTTAAACATCTTTAAAAGATTGCTAGAAGAAAAGAAGCAATTATCCCAGCACATAATTAGAGGACAGGTTTTGCATTTTCCCACCCTGCTTGCTTTCCCTCTCCCACCAGCAGACTCGGAGCTGTTAAGTTACTTTTTCAGACAAAGCTCTTCCTCCTCAGCTCCTTCCACGGTGAAGAGCTGCTGTGTTTTTCACAGGCAGCTCCGCACTTGGGAGCTTTTAAAGGGTTTCTAATCCTGGAAGGCCATCTGACATCACCCTGCTTCTTGTCTGCTGATGTTTCATACGAGCCTCACATTTCCTTAATGTTTTTCAGAGCCACCAATTACTACAGCAATCTTGTGTTTATGTTCTGGTTTTGTGCTCTTTTTTTTTTTTTCCTTTCCCCTGATGCTTTCCTGGCTTGTGTCCCAACAGGCCGCTCTCTCTTAGGAGTGTTTTGTGCCAAGGGTTAAGCTGGACCAGCTTGTTACAAAAGAAGGAAAAAAAAAAAAAAGAAAAAAAAACAAAAAACCAAAAAAAAAAAAAAAACCACCAAAAAAAACCCAACAACAACAACAACAACAAAAAAAAAAACAAAAAAAAACCCAAAGAAGTGGGAGGGAGGAGGTTAGTTGGGTGGTTTTTGGGGATTTTTTTTTTATATTTTTTTTCCCCTAATTTTCTTCATTGACTTCAGGCACCATGTGATCAGGAAGCCTGGAACTCTTTCCATTTCCCTTCCCGACTGAAGGGAAACATTGTGTAGCTGTTGCCTTGCCACCAGTGGGACGGGCTCTGGTGGTGCTACGTAGGAGGATAAAAATAACCGGGATATTTAAGGCTGGCTGTGGAATCCCAGTGCAGGCAGAGCGAGCTTGGTCAGCAGCCGAGCTCCACCGGCCCCGTAATCTGCTGCATATGATGCAACTGCAAATATATGCCTGGCAGTGCTGGTGAAAGAGTTAGACCTTGGGGAGGCCCAGAGGAGAATTAAAATAAAACAAAACAAAACAAAACAAAACAAAACAAAATAAAATAAGACTTGAGAGAGCTTTTCATCCTCTTTTAACACACTATTTCTAGCACAGCTTTTGAAAAGTGACTTTTACCTGAGTTTCATGTGCTTGGTGCAGGAAAGAGGGTGCAAGAGCTTGCTTGGCTTCAGGTGTAAGGCAGCATAATAGGGCTTTGCCCAGGGATTTTGTAAAAGGTAACATCACTTGGCTCCTGAGAAGGAGAGGCTGGAACAGCACTGTGTTCCCTCTTTAGGCTCTTTCCGAATCTCAAGTGTGGCTGAGTACAACCCACATCTTATCTGTTGATTAAAAGTAATCAGATTGAAAGAGCAGGCTACCCACAAGGCAGAAATAAGCAGAAATGGCAGACTCTCTTTTTGGTTCTTTCACAGGTCACAGTTGTCAGAAACCTTAAAAGGTGTTTGGCTTTTTTCGTATTTCTTAGTCTTGTTTTCACACTGCACACCAGCTGTAAACTTTCCAAAATGTGACACTGGACAGCATCTGCTACAGCTGCAGCACTGAGAAGAGCGTGGCATTGCCAGGACAGCAACCTTTCCTTTAAAATTATTCTGACCAGCAAAGTAGTCAGAACTTCAGCAGCAGCGCTTCAGCTTTCCTTTTTCCATCTGAGCCAAGGACATTGCAGGTGAGAAGCAGAAAATGCCATGGTTTGGTCACTCCTGCAGTCTGGAGGAGAACCTCCTTGCCTGCATCAGCACAGTCAGGGCTGTCAAGAGAAAGGGACCAAGGGGACACTTCACCCTTAGTGCCACCCTCCCTGGGGCTAAACAGGACAGTGGCAGTGATCCCAGCAGCTCACATTTGTCCTGAGGGGGCTGAAGTCTTTGGGAGGCCTCTGAATTTCCCTGAGGTGGTTTCTTCTACTAAGAGAACAGGAGCTCATAGCTCCTTGCTGGACTGCTGAGTGGCCTTCTGTCCTGTGGAGGGAAATCAGCTGTAAACCTTGATGAGGGGCAGAGATTGATCCTGAGGTTGTTTCTGCTGCAAAGGTCTGTTGAATGTTAGCCAGAGTATTAAAAAAATCACTGTATTTGGTTTACTTTGCAATTTCCCATTCCACAATCTGTAGGACACAATGTAATAAGAATGCATTTTAGGGAAGTTGTGACAATTGTTGGGCACAAACTTAAGCATTGTTTATTGCTTATGCAATCCCGTGAGTATTTCAAGGAAGAGCAAGGCGGGGAATGGAGTTTAAGGACATTTGTGAGGGATTTCACCTGCCTGGACTTTCTGTTTGTTTTTCCAAGTGCTTATGGATTTACTGTGTCATGTTCTAGGTTCATTCTTTCAAGCTGAGTGAAACGCTGGAACTAGGCAGAAAATCAGACTAATAAAAGGAAGGGCCAGAGCCTTTGATTTCAGCCTCACCAGTAGCCTTCCATGTAGATACTCTTTTAATCACTCACATTTAACTAAACAGTATTTCAGAACCACTGAGACCAAATGGACTTTGATCTAATTAATTCTTTATTACACTGGGAAATATTATCCCCACTTCATATAAATAAGGAGCTGCACAGGAGGAAGAGCAAAGGCCCAATGCCCAATTATCCATATTAAGCCCCTCCAGTTTCACTGGGAAAATAATTTTACACATCTGGGTTTAAGTAGCAGAGCTGGGCTGTCACCCTGCCTTGATGTTTGTCACTTTGCTCCCCAGCACTGGAGGGAGTATCTTACATTTCACACATCTAAGTACAAATCTGCTGGATGGAAAGTGATTCCTTCCTTGTTGGTTTGCCTGGAGGAGAGAGGCAACTGCAACATCAACTCTCTTGCACGAGGGGGAGGGGGAGGGGGAGGGGGACGAGGAGGACGAGGAGGACGAGGAGGAGGAGGAGGAGGAGGAGGAGGAGGAGGAGGAGGAGGAGGCTGAAATGTTCCTCAGCTGGGAAGGGCCATGGGAGGCAGCTTGGTAATTCAGCCTGCTAAGTGCAGCCACCTGGATTTTTAGATATCTGGCACCCACATCCTGAAGCAATTCCAAACTTTTCTGGAAGCTGGCTAAACCTCTGGGTCTGCCCAGCCACATGGAGCACCACCTAGGTATACAGAGCTGCCTAGAGGCTTTTAATGAGGACCACAGCCTTGTTTGCATCATGGTCTCGCTGCTCCCTGACATTTCAGGTACTGCTGTCAGGGGAGCAGGATGTGTGGCCGGGCAAATCCACATCTCCTTGACTTCTCCAGCAGGAGCAGCAAGTTTAGCCATGTAAAACCAACTCATCAGTTCACCAGGACCACTGTCAGCCTCCTCTGGTGCTGGCAGACATTCCCTGGTTAATTTTCCTCCTGTCAGTTCAGGTGTCATCCGCCTCAGGCTCCCTCCCTTTTTTGCTGCTAGGTGGGTGACAGGAGCTGCACAAGGTGTGTCACACAAGCCCACAACTCCCAGTTTTCCCTTCCTGGGGGATGAAGAACTGCCTAGATTGCCCTGGCAGATTTAGCAGATGGCATCTACCTGCACCAAGGTCCTCCCAGCTGAACTGCACAGGGCAATTGGGGTTTGGAGGCACCCAGCTCTTGCACCACTGGCACATTTCCATCCCTCGGAGTTTGCATAACCCACCTGCCATGCTATCAGCCCATGGAGACGCTTGCCATTTAAAAACTTCACCCTGGGCTGCTACAACCCTGCAAAAGAGGATGGCAGGCACGGATCTGTGTGTTTGGGTGCTGTCATGCAGCCAAACCTTCCCTGCAGCAAACACAATCTGGCAAGTTCCACATGCTTTGGAGTTTTAGAACAAAAGTTTAATACAAACTTAATTACCCCCAGATTTTTAACAGTATTAAGAAGTTATAAAGTAAGGGCTAATTCTCATTGACTGTTCCCAATGATATGTTTTCCAGTTGCCGCTCCCATCACACCTTTACTAAATGGATAGGAACTCCAAAGTCCTCAACAGCTTAAGCTATTCCCCTTTTCTTTCACATGTAGCTTGCCATGCTGTTATAATTAAATTTCAAAGCTCAAGTCTTTGCACTTGTTTTCTTTTTCTGGCATTGTTTTCCACCCAGTAGCCAGCACAGCTTAGCACAAACAAAAGTCATCCACCTAGAGGTTAACAGGCCTCTCCTTTTCCCATCAGGTGTCCTGCTCTGCTGCTGAAAGATAAAACTCAGTGTTGAGTCATGTAAACTTGGCTAACAGGGGATTTCTTTTTACCCTGGTGCTCTATTTACCCAGATATGGTAAATATCAGGATACCTGGCTTCTCTGCATCTCACCAACTATGTGGCCCCGGTTGTAACACTCAGCTTCTGTGATTTGTCCTACACCTTGCTTGCAGTCATCTCCAGGCTGCAGAGAAGGGGAAAGGGTTTCTCCCATGGTCTCTCTCCCTCTAGGTGTGCACACCATCACAAGAGAGCCAAATCCCATGGAGGACCTCCTGTTGCCACGGCCAGTCACGATGGTTTGGAGATGAGGTCAGCTGCCCAGCAGGAAGCACCCCCTGTTAGAGAGTGAAGAAACCTCTGCTTCCCCTCAGCCTCTTTTAAGGAAGCTGCATCTTAGTGAAGCCAGGCTTGTTTTTTTTTTTTATTGACACCACTGTGATTTCTCCCTCTCTGGCTTCCCTCATGCTTTAAGGCAGAGCCCAGCCTCCTCAGCACCTCACCTTTGGAGAAATATATGTTCTTTGGCATGAAAGGGATTTGCTGTGCTAAGTCTTCCATAAAAAATTCCAGCTGAAAGCAGGCTGAAACACATCTAGACATTTCAGTGTTTCCCCCAAAGGTGCCAATCAAGCAGAGAAAACTCCCAGTCCTTGCACATCCACGTCCTATAAGGAACTGCCTTCAACGATTGTAAATAAAACAAAGGTGCGATCTTCAGCTAATCTCAGTTACTGGAGCTCCATTGAATTGAGCAGCTCTAGGATAATTTACACCAGATGAGCTTCTGCCCTCAACATATGTTACATTATGGTCCAACAGGATGGTCTCAGTTTGCCTTGGGGGAGGAGCTGCTGTGGAGTTAGGTTTGCTCATGTCTAGGAACGATGGGCTGCAAAATCCCCAAGAGTGAGGAGATAAATAGGGAAAAGAAGGCATTTGGTTATTAAGCATTCTTATTTCCAGTGATTAGGGTGGGAAAGAGCAGACTGTGTGGGAAACAGGCATCCCTACACCCATTTTTGGCAGCTTTTGATTGGCCCACGACCAGACATTTATTAAAACGCCTCATAAGTTGCGGTCTCACTAAAGAACAATACAAAACCAACCAAATGTTAATGTATTCAATCTGTTCCTGCTGAGATTTCTGCCTCCCCACCTCCCTGATTACTAGAGAAGGAGAGGTGGGGGGAAGGCATGGAGAAAGAAAGAGGAAGGGGGGGGAGAAAAAGAAATGTTTGTATTCCCAGCCTCAGCTGACAGATCTGTTGTAGCCTCCTGGAGTTTTTGTAATTAGAACAAAGGGTCCTCGGTACAGGACCTGTAATTGGTTTTGAGTGTTCATACATTTTAACTCAGCCCAGGTTAGGCATCCAAGCAAACTCAAAGCACTGACACAGCTGGAACCCTAGGAGGAGAACTCCAAGGAAGGATAAAGGGCCTTCAAAAGAGGGTAGTGGATCGCATCTGACACCAGAAACCAAAACCTACTCTAGACTGTTTTCCTCAAGAATTCAGAAGAAAAACTGTGCTGCAAACACTTGTCAGCCAGAGGTCTAGGATAATCTGAACTTCAGTGACAGGAGTGGGGAACAGGGAGGGAACAAAAATATCGGCAAACAAAAACCCCAGGGCAGGATATGTGACGGAGCTTCTGAATGCTGATGGGGAGGAGGGAGGTATTTAAAACCACCCTTCTTGCTGAAATTTGGGCGGTGCATCTCAAGCCTGCTGCCAGTACAGGTTTTATGATTCAGCTCCTCCAAGAGCCTGAACCTGCTCCAGACAGATGGTAACTCAGAGGATCCAGGACCTTCCCTCCATGTCCACACACCCAGACATGCCACTGTCCTCGTCCTTGTCCCTCAGAGACCCCCTCCAGACATAACTGTGCCCAGGCATTGTCTGGAGAGGGCTGGCTGGCAGCGAGCCCGCGCTGTGCCAGGGCATGTGCTGGCAATTAAAGAGCAAAGATGATCATGACAAGTGTTCAGGCCCATGCTGGGGCTCTGCTGGGTTTACCAGCATGGGCAGATGCGGCAGCACCAGCTGCAAAGCAGCATTTCCATGGGAAAAGGATGAGGCCGAGAACACACAGGGAGAGGAATGCATTTGCAGCCAGTGTCTCTGGCAACAGTCTGGGGCTCTTTTCTCTAAGGTTAACATTTGCTTGCTCGAGAAAAACAATGCTGCTGGGGCTCTGCAGGCGAGATGTGGTTGTGGTGGGTCAGCCGGATCCACAAACAACAGTCCCTTTTTGGGTGGGATTTTCACATCTGTTCTTCCCTGCCCTGAAACCGATTTCACTGGGACAAAGCTCAGACAACACTGTGTGCTTTCAGAAAAAGTGTTCCAGCACTTCCCAGCTCCAGTGGTAGCAATGAGGTCTCTGCATGGAGAGCACATGAGTGATGAAGAGTCTGCAGGACTGGGGCCTACCTCCATTTTGTTATCAAGAACTACTCTTTTTTGGGTTGTGGAGGGGTTTTTTTAAGTTTTTTCTTTTTTTTGATTTAGATATTACTGAAAAGTTTCTGTAAACAAATCCACACGGTGGAGTTGGAAGCTGGGCTGAAGGTAGGAGTGGTGTCTGTGATGAAAGTTGTGTAGCTCTGCAGAGGGTTGCTGAGTGTTACTCTACCTTTCAGCTTGGAAAAATTTCCCCATTCAGTCATTCACACTCTTTTCTTATGCCAAATCTCAGTGGGTGATAGGAACTTCCAAGTTCATAGTGGCTTATTTATTAAGAGGGTCTAATCTTTCAAAATTGAACACATCAACAATTTCACCCCTGCCTTTAATCCCTTGGCTCGACTTGGAAGTGGACAAGAGGAAGCAATTGGAGCAAACTCCTTGGTGGTTCATTCACTTCTCCCTTAATCCTTTACGTACCTGATTCAAGGACCAAGGACTTTTTCAGCCTGAAGAAATGGTAGGGTTTTGTGGTCACTGAGGAGCCAGCACCTAGAAATAAATGTCAGACTCTTATCACTGCAGTTGGCCTTTTCTCAGCAGATCCCACAGCCCAGCCTCCCAAAAGAACAGCTCATGTCAGGCATGCAGAAACAGCTGTGATTATCCATCAGAATGCCATCAGAAGCCATGGGCTGGAAGCACCTTCTTTTCTTGCATGATCAGGTGCAAACTGGCAGTGAACACACTGACTCTACGATAAGGTGGCCTTAGAATGCTGTAGAAAGGCAGAGCAAGAGGGAGACACAGACCTCCCCGAATTCTTAGAAACAACTCTGCACTTGCTAAGACTGCTCATGAAGGCTGAAGGAGAGCACTAGGAAGCAGCTTTTACAGTGAGGAGGCTTCTCTTGCCACAGGCTGGTGGCCACACTGTCCATGTCACTTTGCACTCTTCTACAGCCTAATCCCAGCCTGAAACTTCTGCCTGCCTCCAGGTGGGCAGTGGCAGGCAGCCTCTTAGATAAAAGGCAAGATTTAGGAGGGCCAGGCAAGCTGTCAGCTGGTCACCACACCTAAGGCATTTTAAAGAAGGCACCACTGCAGGAGTTTTAGATCTTTGAACAGTTTTTCATTGCTACTATAGTTCTAGAAGGTGGCAGGGACACTGATGTGAATCCAATACTCTGGGTGCTTCTTCCTAGAAAAGCACCAGTTTGGGCTGTGGTTGAGAATGTAAAACAAGGCAAGAAGAGCTTTGGGTTTTTCCCAGTCTTATATTTCCATTTTCCATCCGTTTTACTCTCTCCCTCCTTGGAAGAGGGCATTTCAGGCTTTTTCCAGCATCCTGCTAGGTTTTGCTCGGTGGCAGCAGCAGGAAAGAGTTCTCACTGCTTGCATTCGAGGCACAACAGGGTGCCCCAAACTGGGAAGTTGGAACAGGCCACACCAGCACTTCCAGCCATAGAGGTCATCTCATGTGACCTGTGGAAGCATCTGATTGCAGACCCTGGCTTCGGAATTTTGGGACCATGTTTGCTGCATTTCAGCCAGTGTTTGCACCTCAGATGAATTTCTGAGTTATCAAGAACCAACAGATTGTTTTTCAGAAGATTGTTTTCTTCAGACTCCTCTCTTTGTTTGCCCAAGGGTATTGGCCCCTCTTGAAGAACTGGACATATAATTAGAAATTAATGTCTATTCGCTTTGATGGATTTTGCCTCTTTTCTGAATCCTGAATTATCCACAAAACTGTTACAAACAGAATAGAATGTATTTGTTCATCAAAAAAAAAAAAAAAAAAGAAATCACCCGTTTCTTCAGGGATTAATTCTCAGTTTTTTTTGTGAGTGGCTTGTTGCAAATAGTCATAAATTTTACCATGTTGGGTTCCAACCCCGGAGTGATCTTTGTCTGGACTTCAATGGGGCTTTGCATGGGGGGGGCCTGGCCACACAGATCTCATTGCAGGATTGGGCAATGGTTAGTTACATAAGTCATATGATGTTGTTTCTCTCCTCTGACTGGCTGGCTTATGTAACTACAGAACAATAGCATGCATTTGAATATAAAGGCAAAAATCGTGCCTTGTTATTTGTTCTTCGTGAGAGCCTGTTCAAGGGCTAGATTCTGCTGTCTGTGCAAGCCATAAAGATATTTTCTTTGACAGTCTATGGGTTTGGGGAGGACATCTGGAGTAGGTGACATTAACAGAGCTACTCAGATGGTCTCTGTGAGTTCATCTGAGGACTATTTGCAAACACTGGGCTCACATACTCTCCCCAGTAGCAGCTGAAAAAGAGCAAAACCCAAGGAGAACAGCTCATGAAGCCAGTCCATGTCGGAATCTCCCCCAGATTGGGGTGACTCCGGGTGGTGGTAAAGTCTCTCCTCCAACCCGTGCCTTCAAAGAAAGACTCAGTAGTCTTCAGTCATCTGGTCTCAAGGCAGTTTATTGCATGTTATCTCAAGGCACACAGACTCCCTGACATTGTCCCTGACTCCTTCTCCCTCTGCGTCTCTCTCCATCTCCCTTCGTCTTCGTCTCTCCCGCCCAAGGGGCTGGTGCCATCTTTTATATCACACATTACATATTAAATGTTTATAGTTTTTTCCCCAATGCCTATTACCTATATTGAACAGTGACTTTCTACTCTAAACCAATCTGTGAGTGCCAACATCACCAAGAACATGAAGAAGGATAGGAAGAAGAAAGAAGGAGGACAGGGCACGCCCAAATCCCTCCATCTTAGAACTTCTGACCCCCATGTACAAAACTCAGACCCCTCTGTACAAGGCCTAAAACCCCCTTGTACAGCACTCGAAGATCCTACCTTTCACTTTGTGACTACTTCTATTATAATATCTAAACTTTTGTGATTTCTTGTTCTTCCTGCAAAGTTGGTAAATTGTTCCATGGGTCAAATTCAGAACCACAGGGGTTTACAGCTGCTCGCCAGGGTCTCAGAGGCTTCTGCCCTGGACCCAGAACATCCAAGAGTGTCTGAGGGACACCTTGGGTTCCGACAAGTCCATGCAGTGATCTGAGCACTTGACTTCACTGGTTCACCTTATAAATGTCTGGCCATCGAGTTTAATGTCTGTCTTATTCCATTTTAGAGGAATAAAAAGGCTTAAAAGCATGTCTAGGGATAAAGGTGTACAGCAAAGGGCAAAACATTAACTTAATGTCTGTCTGCTTATTCTTGAACATATTTTCCCCACTTTTCATATTTGATAAAATCTCAGTGTGATTTCTATTCAGAGAGGGAAAACAGGAATTCACAACTTTTGTTTTCACTTGATGTCTTATTTTTGTTCATCTGGACAACTCATCTCCAGAAGATTTTATCACAGTCTCCTGGAGATTGTATCACAAGTTTTCAGTTCTGGTCTTGTTTTGGTTTTTGGTTTTTCTTCTCCAAAGGTCCCACTTCTTTGAGTCATATGATTACACAAACATTCTCTATTTCCAGTGTTTTAGAAGTAAGTTTCTAGTCGGCATTGTTGTAGAGAAAAGACTGAAAACATAAACCCTCAAGGCTGAGAAAAAGAACGCACAATTTACGATTTTTTTTAAACCTCATGATTTCTCAATCTTATGTTTTTTGAGGATAATCTGAGTAATAAGCTTTAAAAGCCAAGGGCTGACAATATTAAACCAGAATCAGGAGGAGACCACTGCTTAAGTTCATACAGCATGACCTGATAGTACTCCAGACTCTTGGGAGATGTCCCCATGCAGCAGACAGGTACTTTTCCTAAGTCTTTTGTGACAGTATAAAACCATTACAACCTAGTCAAAGTGATTTTTCTCCTTAAACCTGTCAAATTTTAGCAAAAGTACACAAGCTTCAGCAGCTCAGAAAGCATTGTTGCAATCCACAGTGTGGACCTGTTCTTGTCCCTTGCAGTCTCCCCTGTAAACATGGGGTTTGGAGGGGATGTTGAACACATCTACCCAAAATTCAAGAGTTCACAGATGATGCTCTTGTGCCATCCTCAAGCCCCTCTGTATCTGCTTTACAAATCATTCCCATCCCAGTGAGTTCCTAAGTTTTCACTTTCTAACCTGAACTCACACAGGCATTTGCAGCAGGTTGCACCTTGCAATGTGCAGCACAGACATGGAAGTGTGGTCCTTTATCTCCTTAAATTTTAGCACTCTCATGTTCTAGAACTTGGAATTGCCAGGAACTTGCTTTTTATCTTATTTTATTTGGATGCCACTAACAGAGAGCTGTCTCGAGCCACTCTGCTGGCAGCAGAAAGGGCAGCTCTGGTAGAAGCTGTGCACCTTCCGCATGGCTTGAAGGAAGCTGGCACCAGCCAGGGTCAGAGTGAACTGTGTGCATTGTGGTGGTAGGATTTCCAGGGATAAATATAAATAGGACCATTCCTGGAAAACCCAAAAGCTTCTGGAAGCCAGGACAGAGAGCAAGCAAGGACATCTCAGGGGTGACACGCCTGCTCCTTTGAGGATTCCTCCTGTGTGGTCCCGCCCAAAAACAGCACCTCTCACCGTGGCAGACAAGACAAAAACCTTTTCCAGCTGCCACAGGACATCCATGGCCACCAGGCAGTGACTGTAAGTTTTAGGACAAGATGGCCATGTAAATAGGTGAAGAACCAGAAAACAGCATTTCTTCACTGCTCAGGCATTCAATCAAGCCTTTGCATCTCCACCAGCTGCCCCGTCCCAGCTGGCACACATATCCTCCCAAGCAAATGAGAGGCAAAGCATGTTACCTGAAACCTCTCATTACCACCAAGGTCATTTTGTGGGGATCTCTGTTGACACACTGAACTCCGTGAAGCCACGATAAGTTACAAAGGGACAGTGCAAGAGATGCACAGACAACACTGATTAAAGGACAATACTGTGTGTTTATGGGAGTGGGGGGAATGTTGGTAGCAGGAGAGTTGGTTAGTGCATCATTCCTGAACACTTGTGAGACGCTCTGCAGAAGGAGGAATGGCTTTTCCCACCTCAATGCTATTTTAGTAACTTTGAAATGTCTTCCTTAGATGTCTCATCATTATTCCCATAGTTAGAAGCTGATTAATGGCACGCCCCTCAAACACATATCTGGGCACATGTACAAAGACTTTTTAGTACTCCTTAACAATGGCCAACAGCTGGCCACAAAACCAGATGATCCTCCACCCTTGTAAACTCACGCTCGCCAACAATAAAAAACCCTTCTGGCTACTAAAAAGCCTGGTGGAACAGATGAATCTTGTTATGGGCTGGATTTTATAAATAAAAATTTAAAAGAGGCAAACATTTTAGCATGTGCATTCATGGGCTGAAAACAGACATGGATTTTACATTCTGGGAGGGTCAGCTGCAAAAGTCTGATTTTTGGAGGTAAACTTCATCTTCCAAAGACTCCTTTAAATACATTGCTGGTTTGGGTTGTTGAGGGGGCGATGGTTTTGGTTTTTCATTTTTTTTATTTCTTTGTTTGTTTGTTTGTTTGTGGGTTCTTTGCAGTTTTTTGGTGTTTGAGGGTTTTTTGTTGTTTTGGTTTTTTGGGTGTTTTTTGTTTGTTTGTTCTGCAGACACAGTACAGCAATTCCTCTCTCCTTTGGTAGGAGTTTTGTGTTGGTGGCACTTGCAGGCAGAAATCTTGGGAATGGCCTGAAAGGCTCTGCTCTCCATGCCCTGCCCCAGCATCAGAGGCAGTCCAAGCACATCAGCCCAGTCCTACATAATGCCAACACACTACAAAAGGCCTCTGCCTGCTGCACCTTGGAACCCAAGGAGAGGAGCAGCAACCAAGCCGTTTGAGGATGAGCAAAATCATCAAAAAAAAAAAAAATGAAGGAGGAAAAAAAGGAAAAAAAACCCTGAAACCTCTAAACAAGCCCTTTTTGTTTGTTGTTAACAACTATTTAGTGTCAGGGCTAATTCACAAGTTTAATAAAATTAGGCTTTGTTGAAGATTCAACACCTTCAATTATGCAATTAAGAACTCACAGTAATTGCTCCTCAGACCTTCCAAAAATCCTTCAACAAAGAGTGTGTGTGTGTGAGGAGGGGGAGGACAGCCTTCAGTCTAAATCTAATGTCTTAGTTATTCTTTTTAAATAAAAAAAGAAAGGACAAAAGCCCTAATTCTAATAATGATGACTACTATGGTGTCAGACCCTCATTATACAACAAGAAGAAACAAATAAAAGAGACCAGCAAAATTCTCAGTTCATCACCTTAAATATAAGTCCTTTGTTAGTGGATTTCTGCAGGGATAAACAAGGAATTTTCACATCCTAGGTATGCTCAAAACAAGATTTCTAGGAGTAAGGAAGCAAGGAAACTGACTGAAATCTTAGAACAAGCTTCATTTTTACTGCCCTGGGCAGGATTTAGAGAAACATCAGCCTCCGCTTCATCAAGTCCTGACATAGCTGAGCCCAGCACCTCATTACACTGAAAAGGATCTTTATTGATACAGAAAATGGCTGATTATTTACATTCCTGATGACCAAGCAGAAAGCAGATATGGTGAGGAGTGAAGATTGGGGAAAAAGACTTTTTTCTCGTGGAGAAGGTTTCCTCCTCCTCCAGGGACCAGTCTGGAGGACTGTTTTTTTTTGGTGTTTTTTTTTTTTTTTAAGCAATAAAAAATGGACAGGAAACACTTCAGCAGCAGGGCACGGGTAAGATCAAGCAGAGACATATTCCTGCTTCCTGTCAAAACAAGGGGAATCGTGTCCTTTGTAACTGGAGAGACCAAGTTTGGATTCCTTTTCCCCCTCCAGTGCTCAATCCAGCCCTTGTAGTTCCTTGAAAGATACATCCAAGGTTCCTTTACCTTCCACTCAGCCACCTAAGAGATTTCCCCAGTGCAGGAAGGGGATTCTTTGCCCGTGTTTAGAGTGAGACAGGCAATGCCATGGCCTGTCTGAGCATTTCAGCAAAGCCTGGCACACATCCGAGCAGCCTTGGGATCACTCTGAGCTACAGCAAGGATATTGCCAACCTCTGCCAAAGCCCACGGTCTCAGCAGCTCCAATTCTTGTGTCAGAATACATTTGCTTCCTCCTGCAATATATTGCCATTCCCAAAGTTTAATTTAGCTCGGTGAAAGGTACCTGAGAACAAATTTTATACCATATGATAGATACATCCTAGAGATGAAAACACTGCAGAGGTGGATAACCCAGGGTGCTTACACCACCTCATGAGTATTTAAAGCTGCCAACAAAGAGTTTTCAATGAAACAGTTGTTTGGATTTTCTGTTTTGTGGTTTTGTTTGGATTGTTTTTTTTTTAATTTTTCAGCAAGCAACACTATTCAACTACACTGGTGAGATTTTGTCCAGTGCAATCCCAGATACAATCACTGACAAAACACCCATGCTGTGTTGAAGGTGGAGAAGTTGTTAATGGTTCCATCCACAACCTTTTGTCTGGCACAGACCACACTGAGAGGGAAGATTGCAAGAAAGAGCCAACCTGCCACAGGCCCTCCAGAGAGCTCCCTTCCTGCCTGAGAGAGCCTCCACATGCCCTGGAAGAAAGGGGCAGGTTTTGGGGCCAGGTGTGAGGGTGGGCTGGGACAGAAGGAGGCTGCTTTTGAAAGACCTAATGGAAAGCATGAGTTGGTCAATGAGGATTTGAATGGATCCAGTGAGATTTTTTTCAGTTAAGCACAGAATGACACCTCCAGGGATTTGGTTTCATCCTCCAGCTCTGACGATGGCCCCACAGTGGCATTTGAAGTCCCTCCTCAGGGCAGCATCCTCTGGAGTGCCCTCATCCCTGTCTCCTGTGGAAATTTCTGGGAATTAGGCACCTTCATGTTATTTAGATTATTACCCTTGCAGGTGTGATTCTCATGTAGTTTCAAACCTGCAAAATGGGGGTGGCAGTGCATTGTTTGGCACTCTCATTATCCTCTTCACCCTTCAGTCAGATTTACCCCAGTTAGGGACTGGTTCCACTCTTGGCCTCTGATTCCCCAAAGAGAGGAGGAGGAGGAGGAGGAGGAGGAGGAGGAGGAAGCCAGGGTAAAGCCTCTGTGATGTGACCTCACGTGGGCTAATTTACAGCCAAGACATGGACACCAAAATAAAGCGTTAGCTGCACCTGCAGGTACCTTTCAAGTTGAGCACATGCTTGTTGGATCTTTTCATCATTTTAAATTAGCTGCTGATGCATTTTATTTACACTGAATTTAACTTAATGTGCTTGCTTGCTAACTTCCTGCTTATCTGGATACCACATAAGCATATGCCCAATCCAATTACAAAAAGAATGAGAAATACAGTGAATGCTACACATTTTAAGCAAGCATAATAAATTACCAGTGCTGTGGCACATACCCGTGCATGTGAGGGAGAAAAAGAACAAATAAAAAAAAAAAAAAAAAGGAAAAAAAAAAAAAAAAAACACACCAAAAAAACCAAACCAAAACAAACAAACAAAAAACCAAACAAACCAAAAAATCCCCCAAACCAGCTCCCAGTTTAGCCAACCAAAAAATACAAAAATACAAAATGAATTCCCTCAGCCACTTAATTAGAAGTAACATCTCCCTTGCAAGACTCACACAGGCCTTCCAAGGTGAAACTCATCCCTTAACAGCAGCTGGAACCTCTTGCCACACTGGAAAAAGAAGAGCTCCAGTACGGAGGAGTGGGAAGAAATGTGGAAATATTAGCAATAAGCAGGCTCCTGTGGAGTGTGCTGGGTATTGAACAGCTAGCTGAAAGGCAGTGCAAACTATAATAAGCAGCTGCAGCTCCCAGGTCGTCTCAAAGAATGAAAGAAAGAAAAAATTCACAAGTGTCACAATTTTCCACAATTGTGAGAAAACTGTTTTGGATAGCAGTGAGGCAACGCTACTTGTATGAGGTTGGGAGTGGTGGCTGTATGTGTCTCCAGTGAAAGGAAAAGAGTGAACTCAGAAGCCTGAGTGTTTCCGCTGCAAAATGAATCAGAACCTGAGGGAAGAGAAAAGGTATGTGGCGGGGGGAAAAAACCATTGAAGCAGAGTCAGAGAAGATCGAGAGGGAGTATGAATAAAACACAAGAGGGGAATGTATGATTCAGCCTATTACTTATTACTTCTTTTAGCTGTCAGAAACAGTCAGAAACATGAGTGTGTTTCTCATACATACATATATGTAAATATAATGTATATATTTCTCATAAATACATAGCTAGATGGATGTGGGCATAAGGGGGACCACATCCCTGTGTGTCCCTGTCTGCAGGGAGGGCTCAGAGCATGGACCAGGCCCTGCTCTGTAGGGAGCAATGGCACTAGAGCAATGGGCAGGAATTGATACCCAGGAAGTTCCACCTGGACATGAGGCAGAACTTCTTCTCTGTCCAGTGACCGAGCCCTGAACACACTGCCCAGAGAGGCTGTGGAGTTTCTCTCACTGGAGATATTCCAGAGCCTGGACACAACCCTGTGCCACGTGCTCTGGGATGACCCTGCTGGAGCAGGGAGGTGGGATCAGATGACCCACTGTGGTCCCTGCCAACCTGACCCATCCTGGGATTCTGTGGCGAGCAGAATCTCTTATCCACAATGGTTTACCATCTATAAACTAAATAAACTCCATGGAGGCGCTGCCTTGAGGATGAAGTTGCTCTGACTGGGGCACAGAGATGGGCTTCGCCCACCTCACCGTGAGGCTGAATTCCCCAGCTTGTCCAGCAGAGGCTGGGCCCTGGCTCGCTATGCTTTTCAGCCAGAGAAGGGATTTCCTGCAGGGAATTCCTGGGGAAGGAGGAAGGAGTTGAGAAGGCAGATCAGCCTTGTTGTGACAGCCAGGGCCCTTGCACAGAGAGATCTGCTCGCAGAGAGAGTAATGAGACACGCGTACGAGGGAGACATCCACTGCTCACAGCGACTTCACCTCCTCCCCCCCTCACGCGTCAAGATCAACACCAGCAGTGCTGCCAAGCCTCTAATTACGACTTTAAAATCCTGGCAGTTCGCGAGGATGTGACGAACCCTAATTGTGGAAGAGCGTTTAGGGAGTCTCGTAATTACACAGTCATTAAGCCGGTTAAACACACCACGGTCCCTTTTGTGAGGCGGTGCTGGGCCTGGCTCCCTCCCAGCGGCGAAACAAACACGGGATTAAGCTGACAATTAGTGATCAGCAGGTAAAAAAAACCCAATAATTCCCCACTCCACTGCTGAGCCGCGAGGGCCAGGGCTGGCTGTTGTGGCTTTCGTAGTTGAGAGGTGGAAAATCCAGGACAAAAGAAGGACCTGCAGGGAGTTCTCATCCTGTGTGCCTATGCGGCCTCCTGGCTCAATCCTCATCCAACAAAATCCTGCTGCTGGAAAATTTGCTGAAAAAATTGCTGAAATTTGTTTTTAGCCTTAAAAGTACTCTAGGTTGACTAAAACTGGCTTTTAAAAATTCTTTTAATTCTACCAGAATATGTCCCCCCAGCCTTTCTTTTTTTAATCACCTTGTTTGCTAAATGAAAGTACTCTGGAGAAAAGCAAACAAGGCAGAACTTCTCTTGCCTGTGTGGGAGGAATGGGGAGTAGAGGTCATTAAACCAAACTCTCCTCTGCCAACATCTCAGGCCTTGTGACAGGTCAAACCACAGCGCCTGGGTTTTTATTCAGCTTTCTCAGTTTCTTTGATGTCCACTTTTATAACTGCTCACCTCATAAAGGTCAGTTATTATATATAGGAGACGTTTTCCAGATTCAAACTCGGATGGAGGGTGACTTATCAGGATGCAAATCTCACGTAGAGTAAAAGCTGCACAGGAAGAAGCTCCAGCAAGGACCAACTGAGGAGGATTTTTCCAATACAGACCTGATCCCAAGACCAGATGGTAATACTGTCCAATAAGAAAAATAGTGATACTTACATAAAGAGAAAAAAAGTGGAATAAGATCAGTTTAGATGCCTGGATTAGCCCCAAAGATTTGTACTAAAGGCATTGCAAACAAATTGTTGGCTTCCAGCTCCACATCCTAGAGGAAGGGAATGCCTTGGCAGCTCCTGCATCCCAAGCTGTCAGCCTAGGAAACAAATGTAACACTGAGGAGTCTGCCTTTCTGTCTCCTCTCAAAATTGCAGGGCAAAGCTGCAGCAGCACCATGGATTTTGCAGGTGAAGGGGGATGTCCTCACACCCTTGACATCCCCAGACACCTCTGGGAAGACAGATGGCCATGTGCTGTGCTGTCACCACCTCTGTGCCCATGCTTAGGGGGCAGGGAACATGCCCTGGGAGGGGGATGGATCTTGGGGGTCTGGGCCAGATGCTGCTCCTCTCTGCAGCCCAGGCATCCAGTGCTGCCCACAGCCCTCCCTGCCTTCCCCAGGGAATGGGAGCCACAGGGCACCTGTGTGGAGCTTCTGCTGGCAGAATAAATAGCAGTGACCTGCCAGAAAGGCAACGTGTCTTACGCATCGTGCAAAACTCCATCTGGCCAGTCAGCCCTCAGGTAGACTGAAATTATCCTTTATTTTCACTCTGGAGCCCTGTGTAGGACTCCAGGAGTCCTGTGACACAGGAAAAGTGTAATGTAATTTTATTTGTTTACTCTGTTATCACCAGAGCCACCTCACTGAGCCCTACCAGGAGGAGAACACTGTTTTGATGTAAACCTGAGTTTACATCATGAGAGTACAATATGAGTGAGAGTAGGGAGCTTCTAAAATTAAAAAAAAAAAAAAAAAAAAAAAAAAAAAAAAAAAAAAAACCCAAAAAAAACCAAAAAAAAACAAAAAAAACCAAACCAAAAAAAAAACAAAAAAACAAAACTTTGTTCCAATCCAAACTCATGTGACAAAAAGGGAAAAAATAAAACACCCCCCAAAAAAAAGGAGACACACATTATTCCCATGTGTGTAAGAGGGTGTTAAATCGAGTAGTGACAAACTTTAACCTGAACCACAGCATTACTCAGAGCAGCTTGTCCAAGCCTGCAGAAATCATGGTCAGAGAGTCTCCCAGCTGGCAGAGGTGGACAGGGGGTGCCAAGAAAAACAAGTCCTTGCTGGTACTGCTTTGCGTGGAGGATCCTCTCATGAACGGTTTTAATAAAGACTTAATTGATTGTTCTGGAGTCCGTCAGGCTAGTAAACATTTATGGCACTGAGTCAGTCATCTAGAACACATTCCATAAGGCAGTTAGAGGCTGCTGTGCAGGGCAGCCAGGCGCACGTCTGTCATGTGCTGGTGACGTCCACTCATCATGCACTAGTCATGCAACAAGTCAAACCTTCGTAAAAAATGGAATCTCTGCCTCTTTTTCACCAGCCAGGAGATGGAATAATCACTTCGTCCTTCAGGCCAGTGTTTAGGAGATGCCTTTCTACAGAACCCTGGTTCTGCAGCAGGTTTCCATGTGTGCCCTGGAGTAAATCACTTGGGGATGTCAGCACAGCACTGATCACACATTTCAGCTCTGCCAAGTTCTGGGCACAGACAGAAGCAGAGGCAAATACAAGGAAGACATGGCCATAAAAATACAAATTAAGATAAAGCTAGATTCTCCTGCTGCTTAATCATGTAAATGTATAAATAGAGCCTGATGACAGTGACTCAAGGGAAACAATGACCTTATCAGCAGCCTTAGATAGGCCTGAGCCATAAATGAAAATAAATGATCTACTGACATGCCTTATCATCTCCCTAGCATCTACTGGAGAACTCAATTCACCTCTGCATATCTATATCCTCCAGCATACTCAGCATCAGGAGGGTCTGCTGTCCCTCCACAGTCTCCCTTTGTTGCACCAGCAGAATCTCCAGCCATTGCACTGACCTTACACTGGTTTTCAGGTGGCAGCTCCAGCTCTGCACCACCTATGTGGTGTGTGGTAAGCATGGAAAACCACTTCTCCCTCCTTTTTTTTTCACCTCCTGAGTGTACAGCCTGACCTCATTTTCCAATCATTCTGCCATCCATTTGCACCCCTAAGAAGTCCCATGGGGACTTCAGCCAGGTCCCCACACCCTCTGGGCAGCATCTGGGTAGATCTCTTTGCACTCAGGGCTTTAGAAGCCAGAGGAGGCACCCAAAATCTCTTTACACACTCACATTGGCTCCAACTCTGCTGATCCTGGCACAAGCATCTGCAGGTGGTCAGGGAACAGTGGAGCCATGGGGAAATCCACTGTGGAAGGAAAACTGCTGGGACAGGAGAGGCTTTAGACCTTCAGCTCATGCATGTTTGAAGCTAAGACAGAGGGCTTAAGGGGCTGCTTTTCCTATCAAGATTGATTATTTCACATTTACAGGCAGGTAGTTGTTGAAATTGATTCTTTGGGGGGAAAGAGCACTACTTGTAATTGCTTGGAAACTTGTGCTAATCTAGTTCATTGGAAGTTCAAGAATTTGGTATCTCCCTTCAGTTTCATTTGGAAGTGAGGCAAGCATTTTAGTTCCCTGAGAAAGGCTAATCCTAAAAACTATTATCAAGAATTAGAAAATTTGTTTAAAAACAAAAAGGATACCTCGGGAAGTTTTCTGGAATTAAAATTTCTTTTTTCCTTCCTCTTTCCAAGGAATAACGACATTTAATTTTTTTTTTTTTTTTTTTTTTTTTTTACTTCAAGAGAAACAGAAATTGACCCAACATGTCCTGCTAGCCCTATTAGTAATTGTAAACATGAGACCATGAAAACCTGTGGGGGAATTTTTAAAAAGAAGTAGCAGGAAAAGAGTTGCTTGCTTTTTAACTGAAAAGGCAAGGAGGGGGGGAAAGAGTTCTGTACCAGAAGAAGAAAATATTAACAGAAAGAAGAAAACAAATTATTTGAAACAAAATATTAATAAAAACTGTACAGGACATGTCAGACTTGGTAAGTCACAACACACCTGAGTTGGTGAGGCTGTCAGGGCTTTGATCCTCATCCTTCTGAAATGGGACACAGATGGATGGAGCAGACACCTTCTCCCCAGTGCCCTGGGACACGGTGCAAGGACAGGGTGTCCCTGTGGTGTTGTGTCTCCCACGAGCAGAGAGAAGGTTGGACTGCACCTCCAGCAGACACAGGATGACTTTGCTGACCTTTGTAGCACTTTAGCAATGCTGAAGTCATGGCAGACACAACAGGATTGGGTTTGCTTGTCCCTCCATGGCCATTTGCTGTACCCACAGCGCTGCTGGTACCCTGGGGCATCTGCTTTATCTTGCTGGCACAGCTGTGCATGATGCACCTTTCACCCAGTTTGGGCATTACACAGCACTCTGGCAGGGCTATTTGACTTCTGCAGGGGTGCTCACCACAACCAGACATTCTAAGAATAGGTTTTTTGTGTCTGCTGTCGCCACAGGTTGCAGGGTCACCAACACAGGGCTCTAGGCCCTTCTTCCCTGCCCATGTCAAAGCACACTGCACCCCAAGGGCCCCGTAGATTTCAGTGGGGCTCTTCCCAAATTCACATCGTGAGTGAGTGCAAATCTGTCCCTCACTCTTCACTGCTCCTGTGGTCTTCCTGGCTCTGCCCTTATGAGTAAAATCCCTGCCAAAAGGCAAGATGACAGCCCAAGGCACATGGCAGTGCATTCTAGGAGTTTAGAGACTGCGGGTCTATACATCCAGGCAGTAGATTCCAAGAGCAGAGGAAAGGGCTACACTCTCTGGATGTGGCTCCTGGTGAGACATCCACAGGGTATTTCAACCAGCAAACCCTACACCAAGCACAGAGTAGCCAGAAGGGTGACCCTCCATCCTTCCAAAACTCATTATGCTCTCCCACCCCTCCCTGCCCTCTGCCTGGGAACGAAATGCACTTAACTGTGTTTTCCCCTCAGATTCCTAATGTGACAAGCAATACCTGTGCCTTGCAGAGAGCAGAGGCAAGGACAAGTTATGGAGCACACATCTGTAAGGTTAGGTTTTCCCAGGCATTTCACCTCTCTGTAACACCCAAATTAGGCATTTGTGCCTCTGCAGACGTACAAGCCCCAACTCCTTCTCATCAGCAGCAAAGAAAACTGCTGTTTGGAGAGGCAGACAGGCAGCAGCACTCCTGAAAGTTTGTGTTGAAAGGAAAAGCCTTTTCCCAAATGGGATATTGCATGTAATGCATGTCTGCCATTGCTTTATCCATGTCCTGGTGGTACCTGCAGGATTTGTTCCAGCTGCATCTGGACACGATGAGAAGCAGACAAGGATAAGAAATAGTTGGAGAGCAGGCTGAAAGGGAATTTGCTCTCTTCTTCCAGTGACTCCTTCCCCTCCCACCTCATTTCTTGCACATTTCCACAAAGAAAAAGGCAATGACAGAAAATAACTTTGATCCAGGAGAGGGACAGAAATTTTACTTTTGTTTAAAAAAGAGGAAATATTCCAAAAGAAATTCCAAGTAAAGAAAGCGGGGGGGGAAGGTCACTTTCTGTTGAAAAATTGTTTAGGCCAATACAGTTTTCAGCAGCTGTGACCCGTGATTGTCCCAGTATCTCCTTCCCCATCACATGCTGTTTTTAGCCTTATTTGCCAGAGACATGCTTCAGTAGCGCATGGCCAACTCCAAGATCAACTCCCTGCAGACTGCTCTCCTCCCCCCTCATGTATTTGGTTTCATTGATGCTAATTTGATCAGGGGCAGCTGTTTGTGAGAGCAATGCAGGAGAGACCCCAGGGAGAAGGACTGATGCTTGATCTCAGCGGGAGGAGAGCCTGAGCTGAGCCCTCACAGCAGGGGAAAGTCAGCAGATGCCCCATGGTTCAGAAGCAACCATGGCATCTACACAGGATCCAGCTGAACCTGGAGCTGTTAGTCCAGCTGTGGGCAGCACCTGGTGCTGGGGACTGTCCTGGTGGTAGGGCAGGGCAGAGAGGGGAAGGGAAGGGAAGGGCAGAGAGGGGAAGGGAAGGGAAGGGAAGGGAAGGGAAGGGAAGGGAAGGGAAGGGAAGGGAAGGGAAGGGAAGGGAAGGGAAGGGAAGGGAAGGGAAGGGAAGGGAAGGGAAGGGAAGGGAAGGGAAGGGAAGGGAAGGGAAGGGTCCATCCCCCTGCAAACACGGGGGCTGGCTGGGGTGCTCCTGCTGCTGCTCTCCCACACACCTGCAGCTGGATCCCCATTCAGGCACCGGCACCACAGAGCTGTCCCTGCCTACCTGTCCAGCATCCCCCTGGCTCAAATTCTAACACAGAAGCTGTTATTGGATGGCTGTTGTTGAATACCTGCAATCGAGTGTTACCAGCTTTTGTTCAATTGCATCTTTTGCAATGTTTAGAGCACAGATAAAGATTCAGGTGCTGCTTTCACTCACTGTGTGTGCTCCTTCCCCCTCAGTCCTGCCCTGTCCCTCCACTCACTCATGCCTGGTTGTAGCTGTCAGGGAGAAAATAAGGTGAGTGGGTGCAGGCAAATAGAGAGAAGGTAAAGAAATGAAAGGTAACACCCTGAAGACAGAAGTCTGTCTGCCTGCTGCCAATCACAATAACAATAATGGCCATCAAACACAGACACATATTACTCTGCTGTCTCCTGCCTGGCTGCCCACACAGTCAGGACTTTAGTCCAGCACATCAGTTAGAAAGTCAAAGACATTGAACTTGGGACCTGTTTCTCTGATAAGGAGAAAGTAAGACAGCCTGACCAAGAGCTGAGAGCCTGATAACTTTTACACACTGCAAGTAAGCCCAGCTTCATGCTGATATTTTAAAGATCTTTGCCCTTTAGCTTGAACAGGAAATCTTAAAATGGAAAATATGCCAGAAAGGGGCAAGGCTCACTTGAAATGTAAGAATGTGCATAAGTATAGGAAGTAAAAGGTTGTTAAGAAACTACAGTTCAGTTGTTAAAAAAAAAATGAGGCCAAATATAGATTATATTTCCCCCTCATTAGGGATCAGCAAATTTTTTTTTCTTCTTTTTCTTTTAAGATTTTGCCATGAGTGGAGGGAATTCTTTCTCTCTCCCGAAACGTTACCTAGTTTTGTTGGCCACCACAAGCAGAGTAGATGAAGAGCCCCTTCCCCAAGCAGAGGGAAAACAGCAGGAGGGCAATGCTGGGAGAGAAGTGAGGTAACCACCCACTGCCAGAGGCATGGCAGATTCAGAGCTGCATGGGCCACCAGCCACCAGCACCTTATTGTGAGGAGACAACTATGCCAGTAAGCTGAGCACAGCCAAGGCATGAGCTGAAGGACTTTGCTAATACAGCAAAAGAGTACCTACTGGTCACTCCAAGACCTCTTGAAGGATGAAGGTAGAGATTTTCAAATACTCAAAGGCTTCTCCACTCAGGTTCCCTACAGCTGAGGCCAAAGTACTTCTAGGTACAGCAGAGATGGGACGTTTACTGTGTGCATGGCTCTGAGATTTGGTGCCTTGATGATTTGGTAGCAGTAGAACAAGCTGATCTTTTATCAGCAAGTGCTGGATCAGGGCAGCTCTTTTCCTTCCAAGCCCTACATCATAAGTCTTTTTTATACAGTCATAGCTGCTTGTGTAAATCAACGACCACTCTCACACACACAGATTTCCTCTGACCATTGGTGGGGTGGGATTCCAGTCCAAATGCCAGCCCAAAACTTAAGCAGAGATCAGTCTACAATTGTCTGTCATGCAGTCGTTCAGCAGCTTTAATGCCACTGAACCACACATGTCCCAGAGAGCATCAATAATGTAAACTCACCTGCCCCACTTCCTTGCTTAGCAAACATTTATTTTCTTTATTATATGCCCAGTGCCAGATACCAGGAGAAGGAGAAATTAAGTCAGTATTATTAACAGACTGCAGCCTTGCCCTTTAAGTCTAATTGGAGGGAGAGAATTACTGCCAAGGTATACAGTGCCCAAGAGCCAGCTGGGCTCACCCCAACACATTGGCAGGACAGGACCATGGGTGCAGTGGGGAGCTTCATTCTCTATTCCCCAGCGATGACACTGGACCTGCAGATGACTTCTCTGAGCTACTCAGCCTCTCTAAAATACCCCTGATGGATCAGCAGGGCACTGGTGCTGCCACATAAACCCTTCTTTCCCTTACCCAGCAGCAATTAGCTGCAGGCTGGAAAGATAACTGTCTGCCTGAGGATGCAAGTGGCTTCTCTCAGGTGCATGACGCCTCAGTTTCCCAGGTGTGCTGGGCCTCTCAGGAATATCACCGTCTCCTCAAAAAAGGTGTGGTTTCTCTGCTTCCCCCCACCCCTGCCCCAGATCAGATTCCCCCAGGGAGCAAAGCTGGACGTGCTCCCTGGAGGCACAGAGGTGTTAGGCTGAGTTGTGTCAGCATGGGGACGTGGTACTTTACTCTATTCCCCCCAACCCTGGGGATAGAAAGAGCTTTGTGGACTCCCAGGCACTGTCCCAAGCTCTCTCCAGGACACTGAAATTTCAGAGCTTTATCAGTTCCCAGGAAAAGCCCTGGAGTTAGCACTACACAAGGGCAGGCAGTTCTGACCTTTCAACAGGGCATGGAAACTGAAACAGGGATATGACTTTCATTGTATTTCCTGCAGCTTGTGATGTAATCGGACACTATTTCTAAGTGCTCTGTCCTAACATAAGATCAGTTTTTCTCCTGCTCCATGATGGGCACTGTTGTAACTTCAACGCTGTCCAGGAAATTACCTTCTTGGCCATAATCATGGCCAAGAAAAAACCCCAGCACTGAGGTGAGAGTGTTCTGGGAACCAGCTAAGCAGAGCCAGCTGTGGTGCCAAGGAGACATGGGAAGATGCCTCCACTAAGGGCTGTCAGAAGAAAATCCTGGTCCTGCTTTAAAATTCTTGCCCTCTTTTACCGGGGAACAAAAATGGATGAAAATTCTGCAGGTTCATTTGTCTTCCATTTCTTTGTCTTCCAAACTTCCATAAGTTTTTTTCCAGTCTTTGGCTGTTATTCCTCCACTTGTTAAAAAAATCCACAGTATAAGAGGGCTGAGGCACCCATCAGGCACCCTGCGCAGCATCCTCAGGCTGGAGAAGAATGTCCTGAGTGGGAGCATTTAGTCCTGGCTGCAGCACTGGGGTTGATTGCCCATCAGTCACCAAGTCCAAGGCTGCAGAGTGTGGTTTGTGGTAACAGCTGTTTATGGTTGAGCCTCTCCAATACCTGCAAAGCTGAGATGTGTCAGCAGTGTTATTCCTTTGCCTGCCTAGTCCCAGATGGTATCTACACAGGGACATAAAATAAACAACAACAGCAGGAAGGTGGATGAGGTTTCTAGTGCTGTTAACCTCCCTCCCTCAGATTGGCACCAGAACTCTAAGGAGAAGCAGTCATAGAGCAGAGGTATCTAGGTTGTACGTAATTCACAAGGTGAAGGTGTTTTTTGGCTGCAGGCAGGGATGACTGAAAACCTTCCAGTTGCCTTGCAGTAATGTATGCTCTGCTAGCTTGCACCCAAGCAAAACTCTCAGCTTTTTGCCCGAAGCCAAATACTGTTTGGCACTATCAGGAAAAGCAGCCCATCTCAAAGCATCACTTCCTTAACAGTCCCCAGTGTTCTATTTCATTTCACAGGCTGGGCAAGACAGTAGCAGAGTGAAACCCAGAGTAACAGGGCACTTAGAGATGTTTGCTCAATGGGAGAAGAAATTCCAAATTTCTCACTACGAACACAGACTGCCTTGAGCAAAGCTTCTGCTACACCACAACACCTTGGGTGAAGATTAGAACCTTTCTTCTGCCTGCACACTGGATGATTTGCCCTCATGTTTCTTAGCTTAGTTAGAATCAATAACAAAAAAAATCTCTTTTTACTTGGATATTACTTTAAACTGTTTTCATAAAAGGAGTTTCACAACAAAGTTCATTCACATGTATGTATCTTCTAACAAGCTTAAGAGAAAGAGTTTGGTGAACATACAGCAAAGTCATGAAATAGGTGAGTTTTGTCAACTTTGAGGTAGAGAAAGGAAAAAAGTCTGATAGCAATTTCCCCAAAGAAAATCTTTATTTTAAATCCCTTGTGGCAGGATGTATCTGGAAGTTGCCCAGAAGGCCAGTCCATGATTCCACAGCCATCAGTACCAGGTAACCACTACCACAAAGTCAGCCTGGATCAGCGTTGACTGTGCCCAATCACACCTCTATTTATGGGACTAACACACCCAGAAAACAGAAAATACAACCCCAGCTTGGATGTTTGTGACACCAGGTGCAAGTGGGAAAGATCATGCCTTAAAGCTTTGCCTACAACTTTAACTCCCCAGCCTTTCCTGACAGATCTGAGCAGCAGGAAGGTTTGTGCTGGATCAACACATTGTGTTGTGCAGCCTCAGCACCTTTGAACTGATACTGGGAAACCAAAAGAGCTGAATTTGCTGCATCAAAACGCTGCCTCGGAGCTGATCCTATTAATTTGGCAGCGAGTGGAGTTTCCATAATTACATTTCTTTGTCTTGGAGGAATCACAGGATCACACAGTGGTTAAGGCTGAAAGGGACCACATGTCTTATTATTTCTCCCCTTGCAGATACCCTGTGTCACAGGCAGTAGTTGACTCTTCCTTCTGCTTGTGTAACTCAATTTTTCAGCTAATTTAGTCCAATAGAATGGATTATCTCTTGCCACAATCTTACCTCATTCACATCTTAGACCTGCACAGCTGTAACCCAACAGTTACTTCTTTTGAAAGAGCAATGCAACCAGACCTGTGCTTTTCCTGCAAAGTATCTTAATATAAAAGCAGCCCAGTGTGTTTGAGTGTTGCCTATCCTTGCACTGAGCCCTTTCTGGTTAGAGGCATGGCACAGTTGCCTGAGAATGACCAAGTTCATCTCTCATTCTTGGGCAGCTGTTTGCTTATTGTTATAAAATTACTTACAAGCAGGAGTCTGCCTATGTTTTGAGTTGCCTTGTGATCTACACCAGAACAGAACAGGAGAGAACTGTTTTCCTTCCACCCCTTCCAATTTGCACCAGTTTGTCCTAGCTGAAAGGTGGGGCAGAGCTGAATTTGCTTCCTTTAACTTCTAACTTCTTGTTAGAGTTTTATTGCAACTCCAATTGACTCATTGTAACAGTGTCTTTTGAACTACATCACTGAATGTTTCTGTGTACTGTAACGAGCCTTTCTATCTCTGGCAGGTGACTAACATTACCAAAGGCCAGTGTTATATCTTGCTTTTCAGACTGACAGTGCCAGGACTCATTGTCATTTTTTTTCCCTGTGGAAATTAAAAAGGAGCTTCCACTTGTCACGGGCAGGGACAGCACAGCCCAGGAGCATCCAGTGGCAGAAACCATGCCAGTGCCCTGACGTGCAGAAACACCAGGGAAAATTGCAGCAAGGCATCCACACTTCCACCTGTGGTGATGAGAAGGTCTTGGATGAGAAAAGATGAGCTCTGCTTGTGCTGGAGGAGGGTAAGTCGGGTCACCCACATCTGCTCACGCCCAGTACAGGTGCTGTGCTCCGAGCCATGCCTGGGCTCCCATCTTCACTGTGTCCAAGGAATAATGAAATTTATCTAGCTCTTGTCCCATGACCTTGATCATCATCAGTGTTCTGAGGTCAGTCTGTGAGCATTTCAGGTGGACAGTGAGAGAAGCCATAACAGAAGGAGGTTGTGCGAAGTCTGCACTAGACCCAGCTGCTCCCACATCCCAGCCAGGACTGGCAGTGTTTGGAGCAGTCCCATCCTCTTGCAAAGTTACTGTTTCTACACACAAGAGTTTTCAGAAACTCCATCTGCCTGCTTTTCTGGAAGAGCCCAGGAAGTCTTTCCCTTCAGATGAAGGAGTAGAACTCCACGAACAGTAGCATTCCCAGACAGCTGCAGCCCAACCTTCATTTCTCAGGGGACAGAACTGCCTGTTATTTATTCAGACATTTTGTTCCCAGCTTTTATTGCTCTGTTTTATATGGTAGGCGAGGTCTGAGCCTTTGTAATATAGGAATAGCATCGCCAAGACTTCTCTCCAAAGGACAAGCATTATGTGCAGAAATATCAAATATGTTATGGCATAACATAAGGAAAAGAATGCTGTATTTTTCACCTGGACACTTATTTCCGTCATGAGGAGATGAATAAAACTGGGAGTGGATGGGGGAAAAAAGGTTTGTACTTTTCAATCTTTTTCCCTATTTTTTACAACATGAAAAGCAATGTTATTTTGGTGATAAATCACTGGTCTCTAGGTTTTGTGTGGACTAGTATCAATCTGCAATTTCTTACAGATTAAAAGCACATAGAACAAGCTGAATCAAATGCCATCAATATTGTTTACATAAGAAGTTAGGCTGTAGAAGAGCTGCTCGATTTTAAATCACTTAACTTGCTTCAACTCACACAATTCCCCCTCTGGTAAGCAAATTTATGTCTCTTTTATCTTCTTTTATCTATCTGGTTTGGACCAAAGAAGCAAATATATAGACTGAAGACAAAGAAAAAGAATGAAGACAAAGAAACAGAATGAAGAAAGAAAAAAAAGGAAAAAGAAAGAAAAAGAAAAAGAAAAAGAAAAAGAAAAAGAAAAAGAAAAAGAAAAAGAAAAAGAAAAAGAAAAAGAAAAAGAAAAAGAAAAAGAAAAAGAAAAAGAAAAAGAAAAAGAAAAAAGACCCTTCTCATTAACTCCATGAAGTTATCTTTTCTCACAGCCTTTAGCATGTTTGCAGCTGGAATCTGACCTAGAAAGGTACAATCCTCACATTTTGAACCATCCTGAGGTGACACACATGACACCTCAAATCTCTTAACATTTCTGTTTCCTTATTTTCCTCTAGTACCAAGATAAAGTGGCACCAAACTCTTGTCATGTTCCTGTTTTATGGTGAGACAATAAATACCTAATGAGTCTTTATTACAAGATTAATCAATCACTTACATTCTTGCAGAACTCCAGAAATTAATGTATTATTGATTACCATGTTTTAAAACCACTTACACTTCCTTCTCTTGATAATATAACTTCAGTATACAGAGTAACCTACATTCCGTTTATGGTACAAGCTGCTATGCAAATTTACAAACTACCTAAAATTTTGGAAATGCAAAAGGTGATTCATAAATTAAGATCACAGGGACAAGAGTTGAAATACAGCACTGCAAATAAGATGTCAAAACATTCTAGCTAATTAAATTTCTTTTGTTTCTGAGGGGAGGGAATTTTCAGAAACAATGGTCCCTTTTGCCTCAAAGACAGGCCATTCTTTATGAAACACTATAGCTGTGCCATACTCAAGAACAGCCCTGCAGTAGCAAATTATTTTATTCACAGCAGAAGAAGAAAACAAGTTTTACAAAGCATTTCACATTGGAAGCCTCTGTTTTAACTCATCTTCAAAGAAAATTGACAGCATTTCTGGTCTTTCATACTGATTCAGCAGGCTGTGAATGATGCCCACCAACCTCAGAGGTACAGGTTTTCACTGCTGAGAGACTTCCCATGTTTTGTGTAAGGAAAAGCTGCAGGAACAGGCTTGCAATGCACTTCTTCCATAATTTCATATATTCAAAATGACATGCTGTCCCTGACAACCATTCAGCATTTGACATTAGCTGTGAGCCTTCAGCTATAAACCAGCAGCACTGAGGTGACTTAAGGACATATTAGCTGCTTTTACTTTGACTCCAAGGTATGACCCAAAGCTTGACTGCCCTCATCCTACTCACTGGGTTGAATTTCACACCGCTGTGCTTCAGGCACAGGTGGAAAAAGAGCTTCTAGCACAACCCCAGAGGCCCCACTAACCTGAATTAATCAGCCAGGATAACATTTACTCAGGGATTGCCCTGGCCCATACATAGGGCCTTGCACTTGGCTTTGCTGAAGCTTTCATAACGTTTGCAGGATCCCACTTCTCCAGCCTGTCAAGGATCCCTTCCCTGCAGTGCTGACCACACCACACAGCTCAGTGCCATCACCAGCTTGATTGCATTTTGCAGCACCAAAGCATCACCAGTCCCAGCACCAATCCCTAAGAAACCACTTACCACCATAATGCAATGTCAGGACAGGAACAAGAAACCCATGGAGAATTTCAGTGTGTGTTCTCCTCTGCTCAGTGTAAGAAATAATTATGTTTCTAAAAAAGTTGTTGGTGGTACTCTCTGTGTTGAAAGTGTCAGACAATGTGCAATTTCCCACAAATGTGGATCTAAGAAAGCTCAAATGCCACAGTTTGGGACAGAGGATGAAGTTTTGCACAAGAATATGTCAATCAGGTTTTGTTTTGTTTTTTTTTTTTTACAGCACTTAAGAAGGGGAGCACTACAGTCCAGCAGGATCCTTTCCTTTCCAGCCACTTAAAATAAAGAAGAAGTCATTTCATACAGTGTGGGTATTAGAAAGCATTTTAGCTACACCAGGTCCAGCCATGAGTATAAAGGGCAAATTATGTTCAGCCCTGTTTCTCTTTGAGCCTTGTGTTGCAGGCATGGAACTGTGCAGCTCAGCTAATGGGATTTTGCCTCCTCTGCCCATGAACCATGGCATTTTCTAGGATGAAGATTCCGTGGGCCAGGTCTTGCATTTTGGCATTATATTTTGGCACCTAATAATCCTGGTAAATACTCAGTTCCCCCTGGTAAATACTCAGTTAGCTGGCTTAATCAGTATTCTTCAGCAAGGACAAGGAATTATTTCTTATTTAAACTCACTTTGGCAAGTACCATGACCTGTTCATCTGCAGCAAAGGAAACAAGAAGTGGGTCAGACCCAGGATCCACCTAGACCCATATGTCATTTCTGACAACAGGCAGTGCACACATCTAGAGAGAGAGAAAACAGCAAATAGACCCTTTAAATATCCTTCCTGAGAGCTTGGCAAAGCTGTACTTTCAAAACATACCTTCAAGGCTTCTGCTTGGTGGGTATAAAATTCACTAGTGAGAAAAAAAAAAAGAAAAAAAGAAAAAAAGAAGTTTTTAATTCCTGTAAGAGTTGCATCTAGAGCAGGTACAGCATATAGAGGCTTTCTAGGATAAACAGCAGTGTGTGTAGAAAATGTCAGCAGAAAAACCAACAGCTACCCAGGAATTTAGCAGTGATTTGCTGGTGTTAGCTAACTTGTTCACATGCATGCAGTGCCTGTCACAGAGGTACCTCTGCGTGTGTGAGGGCTCTGTGTGTGGTAGCTAATGAGCTGGTGCTGGTTCCTGTGCAGCAGGGAGTTTACCTCCAGGCCATAAGTGAGCTAATGAAGGAGTTCCCTTGCTGTCCACCTGCCAAAAAGAAAGGAGGGAGTGGGAAGGCAAGGACAAGGCAGGCAACAAGAGGCCCAGCCCCCTTGGGAGGTCTGCAAGGGGAACACATTTTGCACAATCATAGAAAGAAAAGCTGCTTTTCCACAGCTAGGAAGCCCAGAGCCACCCTGATTGGGGAACATCTCTCAGTCCAGACCAGCCTCTCCACAAAAGGTCATCCACACAGACCACCTGCGAACAGGGGCATCCACTTGTCCTGCAACTATTTTCTCATGGTCTTTTACCTGCAAGGGAAAAGCAACTTTGAGCTCTTCCTTGCTGTAAAGACTCCAGCTGAGAAAGTTCCCTGGACCTGCACCATCAGCTCACTTCCCTGAAATCCCTCCTATTGTCTGAAAGCGCAGATTTGGCTCAAGGAAAGATTACCCATCTTATCTAAACAAGGCATTAAAATCTTTCTGGCAAATGCCAGGCATGCACCAAAGCAAGAGGAAACAAATCCTTGTTTGTTCTTCTCATGGGGGCTGGATTTTTTACCATGGTTGGCAGGATGGGCACGTCACTGTGCTCAGGGCACATGCACAATGGGTGGTGACACTTCAGGAGCAGCACAAGCCTGTCCCTGACACCAAGACATGTGCCACTGCACCTCCTAACATCCATCCCTCTGGCATCTTCCCACAGGGAAGTGGGGTCCTGTTCCTCAGGAAGGTGGGAAACCAAGGCTCAGAGTAAGAGCAGCAGGGTTTCTCCTTTTCTAGGTGGACTCTGAAAGCCAGCCCGTGTCCAGCTCTGGTGGATCAGTTTCTCCAAAGAAAAGTTCCCAGGAAATGCTGTCAAGCAAGCCCTTGTACAGATGAACACAGTTGTGTGACACAGGAGATCCTGCCACAGCTTTGCTCAGAGATCTGAGAGAAAACCACAGGTGATCTGACTGATTCCACATGGATACAATAAATGGATATATGACCATCCTTGTAGCTAAAAACAGCATCATTGCTACCGCATCTCTGACCCAAGCAGACACAGAGGGCTGAAGAAAATAAAAGATGCTACATCTTGAAGAAATTAACTTAATTAATTTCCTGCATCAAAACCCAATGTCTATTGAAAGAATTTCAGCCCTGTTACCATGTTCAGCAGCAGCAACAAGCTTGTGACAGTTCATGTCCCATTCTTTTCTGGCTGCTTTCCAATAAGCAAATTCAGAAATCCAGGTCCTCATCAGGCACTGCCATAACTCTATGGGACTCAGAGGCCTCCAGACACCATCCTGAAAAAAGAGAGTTCTGAAGCGGTTTCCTCCTGAGGCATCCTCGGAAACTAATGCCAGAAAGCTCCCCAGCTTTGTTTGTGTTTTTTTTCAGAAGTAGCTGAAGGTTTTTTTCGATGAATTGGACTACTGTGAGGATTCCTCCATGGAGTTAGAACTTCCAGAGTGATATACAGCACAATGAAGATCATGACGCATAAGGTAAATGCACAGCAATGTCCATCCCCAGCAACTCCAGAATGACAGCAGAGAGAAAGTATCTCAGCAAGGACAACACAGGTGTGCCTGAGAAGGGGACCACTGTCTCAAACACAAATCCCACTCCTAAATAAAAAGGGTCATGGACACAACAGTGTCATTTTCTTAAACAGGCAAAGCTTTGGATTCTGGGGTTAAGCAGCAAGCTGAACCCCCAGCTCTCTTTTGCAGCAAGTTATCCCATGCAAGAGGAACATGTCACAGCTGGGGACAGGGTGGAGAGAGAGGGAAGAGCTGCTGGAGACTCTAGGAGGTTCTATGACAACTCCTCTGCTTCTCTTGTGTAGATCTTGCCATGGTAGTGCCTGGGGGCTCTAACAGGAGCAATGCTCCTTGCCACGTAAAAATGTACAAAGAGAAAGTTTTTGGCTTTGGGCAGCTTGAAGTCACTACTAGTGATGAGCTGGGTGGGGATAGAGACACGTGGGGAAGTCAAGTGTGTTGCCACATGGCCAGTGGCAGGACAAGAACCTTCCCAGGGCTTCTTAGTGACTTAGGAGTGTAGAACAGGCTTGTGTGCTTGCCCTTTTGACCAAATGGAGTGAAAAAACCACATTCCCAGCCAGGAAAATGCCATTTCTGTTCTGCAACTGAACTGTTGACAGCTGGGCTGTCAGCATAGTTTCACTACCTAGTCCCACCTCAGGCCCCTCCAGCAGTCTCTTCCAGCCTGAGCACCCCAGCAATTCCCAGGCAAATGTGCCCTGGCATCCCAGCTTTCCCACAGAAGAAGATCCCTTGGAAAACAACCAAGCCACCTGAAAATGCACTTTTACACAGCAGCTACTGCTAGGTTCAAGTGCAATCTGGGGCTTGGAAAACACAGCTTTACTTGTTTTAATTAAAACCAAGTCCCTCCACCCAGACTTGCCTCTCTGTCACTCTCGCTTTCTCTCCCCAGCCCTCTGACGCATTTCAGCAGACGTGTCATCAGACTCTGGTTCAAGGGAGGGGAGCAGCCATCTAAGGCTGCCTCTTGCATCAGTATCCCACCCTTCTCTGGGGAGCTTAGACGATGGGCTTGGCAAGCAGGAGGGAGGCTGCTGTGTGAGAGGAGGAATACGCATGTGTGTCAGCACATTTGTGCTTTGGTGGGAAAGCAGAGGGTGCATAAATGCAAAGCCCCATCTCCATCTCCTGTTCCTGGACCAGGCTCTCCAGTGGGCAGTGCTCGACAGGCTGGGGCAGGGATGAGACAACATCCTCCTTCCTTATAACATCACCAACCACAGCCAACTCTCCATGTGAAAACTTAACGGGAATCTCTAAGGATGCCATAAACCGCACTGCTCGTAGAACAAATCTAAATGCGTGAGGATTTTAAAACTGGAAGCAGAAACATATGTTTCCCCATCATAAATGCACACGACTTCCAGTCTGCCTGAGTCCCTGTGCCTTCTCTGCTCATCACACTGGCTCCACACTTCCAGGAGAGCCTTGTCAATTCTCAAAAACCCAAAATACCTGGATGTGTGAACCTGGATGTTCAGGCCTAGACCCTTGCTGGGAAATCAAGGGAGCTTGGTACTGTCTTTCAGTGATGATCCAAGCACTTAAATCTGTATTTGGTGCTCCTGCCAGGCAGCTCATGGGTGCTCAGCCTTAGAAAAACCTTGTTGTTTATTTAGCTTTCTAACTGTGTCTTTAAGACCTAATTTTAGATTCCTACTTCTGCAAATGTATCTTGCCAACCTCACCACATGTAACTAAACATGTATTTTGACATCCACCTCCTACTCAAGAATTTAATTTCAAAACATCACTGCTTTATTTTAAGACACGGGGAAATAGCAATTTTTAGGCTACCCATTAATTATCAGAGTCATTAGTAAGGATTTGATCATTATAACAAATAATTCAAAGGTGTATATGTCTAATTAAGTGTATGTGCCTAACAATTTCCAGGGAATGATACATGCATGTGCCTTGCAAATTAAGTATATCTGTACATCTCACTGAAGCACAACCTGAGAGTTTAACTGGGGCCAAACTTGTTGCAGGGCCAAACTGGCCTAAGGCCAGCGACTTTGGTGTAATAAATGAATGGCCCTCACTCAGGTTTCTTCCTCAAAAGAGTTCTGGGTTTCCATTTTTACCTTAACATGGCATGCAGATATTTGCTGTTGGTCAGGGCTAATTCTATCCTGGTTCAAAATACTTGGCTGTAATTAGTGCATGGTGCCATCTTCTCCACTAAGTTCATTTTAAGCTGTTGCTACATCCCCACAAGTTAAACAAGATATGGTTTGGACTATAATGGGGTGATCTTCTAGCCTGAGTAAGGCTCAGACTCAGTGCACCACAAGCATCCTTACAATCCCTTGCCTGTTTTGCCCAGCTGGCATGTATTTTGAGGCAAAAAGGATACATTTCTGGATGTCTGACCACCACACAGCATTGCAGGACCCTGCCTTCAGCAGAAGGTTTTGAATACCACCTCTGCACTCATGGCATATTTCACATTTTGCCTCTTTTTCTCTCACTGAAGGCTTTTGTGTGGGCTCAGAAAACTGCTCCTGGTCCAGGAATCATTTTGCCCCAAAAGGCTTCAAGTGATTCACTGAACTTCCAAGCCTTTTGAAGCTTACTCACAACTAGACATAATAAACCATCACAACATAACTCATGCAGAGAGGACTGTGTGTCACTGCTCCGTGGCAGGAGCATGCACGGGCTTTTGTGAAGTGTGCAAAGGTATCTCGATGTGAAAGCCAAGAGCAAGCAGACCAGCAAACCTCTTCACTGGCACGAGGAGGGCAAGTTCACTCATCAGCAAGTTTGTGCTGCCTGCTAAATATCCCAGACAAGGATGGGGCACACCAAAACACCAGGTAGTAGCATTCTTTCAGTTGAAGAGTGTGCGTGACATGTCTCTGCTGACAGAGTTTCCACAGAGACCTTCCTTCTGCAAGCCAGACCATCTCTCTGCTGTGCTGCTGGCTATTTGGGCATAGATATATCCCCTGAATCTGCTGTATTTCTGCCTGGATTTCAGACTCCCTGTCACCACTTCACTGTCACACACTGTCACAGTGCTGCCTGGCCCAGGTACAGATGCTGTACAGAGGGTTTTTTCCTCACCACAGCACAGAAATGCAGATATCTTTGACAAAAAGCAATTTTCTAAAACACTTTAGTGCTGCTCCTGGAAAGTTTGTGAACAGAAACAAATATGCTGCACCGAGAAACTGGGGAGTAAAGCAGACTCAGTCTGCAGCAATGCTGCCCAGTGCCACGCAGCTCCAGCAGCTCAGGCTCAGGTGCCTCAGGGCAGCACCATGCATAAGGCTGGAAATTTTTCTTGAAGTCTTCCCATTGCAGAGGCACACAGCCCACCACACAACCAAGGGGAAAGTCCTCTGGCTTCCTTTCAGGTGATCTTGCACAATCAGCCCTGCTGCAGAAGGGGAACAAAAGGGAAATCACCCCTCCTGAATTTTGGCAGGATGAAATGTTGTTCCTCTAGCACTTGCTCTGGGTATGGGTAATTCAGAACATGGCACAAAACTACTTTGCTCTTTCCCTCTCTGCCTCCAGGACCCAGGATTTCCTCTCCTGAATGTCTGGGGTCCTCAACTGTGCTTGGAGGGCAGCAGGAAAGACAGATGCTGGCAATAGGGGTGAGGGTGGTATTTGCAATGTGACTGTCCCTCTGGCTTCATGCAAAGCTCACCAAAGAACATTCCATGAAGACTGCATGTGATTTTTTCATTTGCTTTAGTGGGAAAATTAGGAAGCAGCCCAAGTGGATGAGCTCTTGCAGTACAGAAGCTTGATTATCTGCTTGACCAGTCAAAACTGATGCACATCAAGCAAGACTTCCAATCTGAAATCTCAGTTTGTGGAAAACAAAGAGTGTAAAGAATGAAGGAGAATTTAGATAAAGAAAAGTAAAAAGAAACAGGACACCTGGAAACAGGATCTGTCACCTTGTAGAGTCATTCAAAAACCCAGCTAAACTTTTATTCAGGATCAGGAAGGCAGACTTCAAGTACCTATTGCTGGAACTCAGGCCATGTCTTTGAAGAGCTTCAGCAATAGCTCTGGTATTCTACCTCTAAGTATTGTAGGAAATACTAGATAGAGCAGAGCAACACAAAAACTAAGCCTGTGTAATTGTAATCCATGGCAAAATAAACTTTTTTTTTTTTTTTTTTATTGAACCCCTTCAAGGGTTGAGTCAAACCAAGGCACACTGTCTCTGATGTCACAGCACTGGTCCAACTGGGAGTACAGAGCCTCTCCCATTCCTTGATCATTCCACTGCCCTGTACCTCTGTTTCTCTTCTTCTAACAGCAGGATCATTGTCTAGAGCAGGAGACTTGGTCATCTGCAGTCCTCTCACGCCAGCAGATGCACAGGGCTGCAGTAAACATGACAGCATAATTAATAATCAAAATTAAGTCTGGAAATGAATGCCATGACGACAATAAGCATGACATTGCAGAAATATTATTTGTGTGCCAGGCAGGTAATTGCAGACGTGCACCAGTCTGGAGCATTTTATTTGGTGGTGATAAGATAGCAGCCACAATAAAGTTAACTGTGTCTCCACTGGCTGTTTAAAGGAGAAGCGGGGGTTCTTTGACCTCTGGCATTCCAGACATCTCTCAAAATTATCAGAGCAGTCTTTTCCAGCCTTTAAACCTTTACCTGATTCTACAAATCTGCCACACGAGGTGCAAGTGTAAAGCTTAAGGGTCCTGTCCCATGTGAGGAAAGCAGCCTTCTTCATCAAAATGTTTTTAGGAGCATGACTTAAACACATTCCTGACAGTGAGAATGTTCTTAAGTCTTCCTAAAAAAGTCCTCATAAGTGACCTGTGGTTTGCCAACACATTACCTGAGGCACTGGAAACTAGGTTTGAAAACTAGATATGGACCCCTTGTCTGTAAAAAACAGTGGCCCAGCACAGACCTGTCCATGTAACACCAGTGCCTATTTTATTTCACAGCTTTCTCTATGGAGATCAGTTAGGCTAGACCAATAGAAAAGGGAAAAAATGGGGAAAAAAACAGTAAAGGGAGAAAATAGGAAAAATAGGACAAGAAAGTGAAACAAAATTTAAAAGTAAGGAGAAAGAGGAGAAGGAGAAGGAGAAGGAGAAGGAGAAGGAGAAGGAGAAGGAGAAGGAGAAGGAGAAGGAGAAGGAGAAGGAGAAGGAGAAGGAGAAGGAGAAGAGGTGAAAGAGAATGAATTAGGAAATGGTCAGGCAAAGCCAAGGAAGGGTGTTGGCTCAAGAAAAGAAAACAGCTGAGGAAAGTGTATATGATGCTGTGTCAGGAGGAGGGGAAAGAAGGCAGATAGGCTGGTTCTTGCTTCAGGAAATGAAAGAAAGATTGGGGAGATTTGTTTCTGCTTCTTCCAGAAGCTGGACAAATTTATTGGCCATGGTTAATGAGCATTTCAGATGCCTCATGAGCCCTAAAGCAATTAATGCTTAAGCATCCGTTAAGGATCTGTTGCCTCTGTCCCAAAGGAATCAGTAGAGGAAAGTGGGTTTTTTTCACCCCACAGGGATTTCAGGAAGATAAATGCCTACCTAAATAACGCATAAGTGGCTTGTACAAGTACTGAGTGATAGAGGGGACACATTACAAAGGGAAAATGCCACTGTAGTGGCAAAACTGAAAGGTAGTGACAGAAGATGGACTAATGGACACAAATTGAAAGAGTGTGAATCTAGATCAGATATTGGGAAGAAATTTTTTACTCTGAGGGCGGTGAGACACTGGCACAGGTTGCAGAGGTGTTTTATATTTGATAAAGGACTCCTGTTCTCTTGGAGACTATTTTCTTTTACAGGTAATATCCAGCTAGAGACTTTTAGTTCTGATAAAAATCAAAACGGACACAAAGTTTATCAAATAACAGTTTCAGCTATTATTATTAGAACTTTTATCTAAGGCATTCATATAAATTAGCAAAAATTTGAAATGAGATTGGAGGGAGAAATGTAACACTCCAGAAGAATGTATTTCTTACTCTTCTCTTGTAAAAATCCTGGCAGGTTCTTCATTCAGAGCTGGTTTCTCATAATTTCTAGGCTGCCGTGTGAACAAGGCAAGGACAGAGGACAACAGGACAGAGGATGGGCACAGAAGTATGAAAGCCATGCTTTTCTTTGAATCTCAAGTGCTGGACCAGTCAAAACTGGTTGACTTTTGAGTGCAAAACTTTCCTCAACGAGATACTGCTTTGTGTTATTTCCTTTATTGCACTCATCTGCTCAGGGACAGATGATATTGCACTCATCTCCTTCCTAGCACAGGCTTCAGCTCTCTGTTTGTGGCCATTCCAGACTCAAGAGACTTCTGTTTCAAGTTCAGTGAAATGTCCATGGACAGATCATATTTTCTCTAGTTTTTCCTCCAATTCTTTATCTATCTCTCCTTCAAGCGTCCAGCTTCATGTGCCAGATGACTTAATGCAAGGAGAGTGTCCCTGGGCTGCAGACAAATCATCACTCACACCAATAAGGCAAAACTTGCTCCAGGAAGAGGTGATTCTGTCATAATCAGGCTTCATAACACAACAGATGTGCCATCCTAGTACCACCCCTCACAGGACTCACTGCCCCTTTCTTTTAAGCATACCTTTAAAGCTGGGTGCTGAGAATGAGTGCTTTTGGCTACTTTTCTTTGCTGCACCTAAATTCCTTGATATTGAAGTGCCTTTACTCCTCATTTGGCTCCTCCTGTTTTGCAAGGATCCCACAATCTCCACCTTATTTTTTCATCTACCTGACCTTATATGATGACTGTTGCAGCCTGGGTTCCTCCTGAGGAGTCAGTGAAAAGGATTAAGTATTTTCTGTACAGCACTGTCTGCAATTATATGTCTCCCCTGCTGACAATGAGCCTACCCAAAAATCTGCCTCACCCAGAGGAAGAAGTGCAAATCCCTGCCTTGCAAGTGCAGACCTTGTCTTGTACTGTAGCTCTGGTTTTTCCCCTCAATCAGACAAGGTTGCACAGCTACAGGAACTACTGCTTGCACTGCAGCTTGAGAAGCAGGCTCAGAGTCTTCTAGGTAAAGACAGAGCAGCTTCTGAGCCTTATGTCAATTTCACGCAAAAGACATTTCAAATTAACCATGCAGGAGCATTTAGTGACATCAGTACTCTTAGCATCAAGTTTCTTGTGCCCATTGCTGTTGGAAGTAGATTTGCCATCCATATTCCTTACTGTAAACATGAATTGTGTCCTAAAACTTCCCATCCTCACTCTGTGGTTATGCTTGAAGATATTTCTTCCCTAAGTGTGTGCACATTGCTGCTGAATCAAACAGCACAGAAATGTTCCCATCACCATGTTGTGGTCATGTATCACTGATCTAACTGTTCACAAATCTTTATATACCTGACAACCTCATGCTTACATTTTCTTGGAGAAGAAATTGCTGTCAAGAAGGCTTTAATAACTCACTCCTTGGGCTAAGTGTTGAGGGTCAGATTGAATTTAGAAACATGTGACTATAAGCAGAGAGGAAGAGAGCTTTTTCTGCTGTGATCTGCAATACTGAGCACAAAAACCTTCAAAGGGTTTGGTCTGCATTTCAAACTTTGCTTATTGCAAGAAGCAGATTCATTTCTCTACAGCAAAGCTAACTCCAAGCCTACAATAAAGAGAGAGAGAAATGAGCTACACAAAGCTTCTGTGGAGAGTCCAGAGCAAAGCTGCCTAAAAATCTGGAGTTGCTCAAAACAAGTGCCTGAGACAAATTGTTAAAAATCAAAGCTCAAATGGAAGGTTGGGTCCAAGTCCAAACACCCCTGAAGTTCTGCAGCTCCTCAGCCCATGACATGTTTGGGAGGGGATCATCTCTCGCAGGCTGTCAGCTATTGAAAACAGGACCTGAGCATTTGTTCAGCCGTGCAGCTTCAAATTCAGACTGGCCATTATCCATCAGCTGCACTTGAGGCATGCTCACACCCTCTGTGTCCTGCAGGGGCTTTCCTGAATCAGGACCAAGAAGCAACTTAGACCTCAATAAGAAGGAGGCATCAAATCTTGCAGATAATTTTTTTCCCCTTCTCTCATCATCCCATGCCTTCCTAAAGCTAACAGAAAAACAGTTGTGTGTGCATATAAGCAGCCTGGAATCAGTGCTCTTCTGCTGGGTTCTTATGTTACATTCTTTTGTGCTACATATAATTTCCACTAGGACATTTTGTCCCCCAGGCTTCATCAGCCAGTCTATTACATCCACCCCCTCTGCACCCCCACCTCCCTCTGGTTGCATAACTTTAGCCAGGATGTTAAATTAACTCTCTTCCAGATGATTTTGACATAATCTTATTTACTTTCAAAGAGCATATGCCAGTATGCAAATACATTACTCAGCACTATCGACTCTGTACTTTCACCAAACTATTACTCTTTGTTTTTTTAACGATGGTTCACTAGATACCAGACAGGAACATTGTTGTGCCAAACAGCAGGACACTCATATCTAGCAGGACAAATCCAGTAACACTAAAAACTGGCTGGCTGGCTGGCATTTGTGAAGGTCTATGGCTAAGGGAGGAAAACAACCCATTTCCCACCTCAGCACTGCACTCCTGCTCCTTTAGTTCATGCTTTTGCCTTGTGAAGGAAATCTCAACCAGTTCCTCCAGATCTCCAGGACATGGGCAGCTACAAAAGCAAAGCCACCCAGAGTGACTTCACATTTAGCGTCTGTGTCTAAACAGCTCCCTGGCTCACAGGCACAACCCCAGCTGCCTGCTGGCTGTGTGGCAGGGCAAGAACAGCCTCACAACCCACCCCTTGTGCCTGTGCATGAGAAGGAAAGCCAGGCACAGAAGCCACAATAACAACTCTGTAACCAGGAGTCCCATATCCACATCCTGGGGTCAAGGGACACGTGTCACCCGTGGTGGTGAGGTCAGTCCTTCACAGCTCTGCTGCCCACACACAGGCAGCCACACCAAGGGCAGGTGTCCACAAGAAGGCAGGAACAGCCCCAGGCATTTGTCTTTTGGCAGGTGTAACCTCTGGGTGAAGCCTGTGTGAGTAGCACTGTCAAAACTGTGGAGTCACAACTGATTTGTGTGTCTGCCTGTGACCCAGCCACAACCAAGCTGAACAAGAACAGCAAATCCCCCCCACTCCTACCTACAGTCCTCTGCAGCAATCCCATGTCATGGGAGGTAAAGAAATCACAAAAAATGGTGGAGAAATTGGATCAGAGAATTCCTGCAGTCTGGCTTGGTAGCTACTGTGACCTACCATGGGCTTCCAAGGCACAAAACTACATTTTGCACATGATCAGAACACAGCTAAATGCACAAACGGGCACAAAAGAGCTTGAAAACAGTATTTCCAGACTGGAAAACAAAGGCACAGCAAGTAAACACAAGGAAGTGAGAAGTTCAGCTGAAATGCCAAAGCAGCAATTTGTTTGAGTTGCCTTTCTTACTGCTGTGGTGGGTCTGGGGATGGTCCTGCTGGGCTGCCTGTCCTCTTGCTGATGGGGCTGACCTATACTCATCTGTTGCTGTCAAAATTTTGGGAAAAAAAGAGACATGAAGCAGAGGGCAGGTGTCCAGAGGCTGCTTTCAAGGCTCCCCAGGCTGAGGCAGGGCTCCGGCTATTCAAGGGGAAAAAAGGCTCGTGCTGTCCTTGTTTCTTTTGCCAACACCTCAACATGGAACCACCAACGTGTGCACAGAAGAGAGGCTCTTTAGTTCAGTAAGAAACACCACTCCAGCTGCCCAGTAAATACCCTCATTTTAATAGGGCTCTGACCTTGCTAACCACATCCTACATCAATCTATTTATGGCACAGTTAAAGATAGCACAGACTTGTCACACAGAATTAGCATTTCTACTGGTTTTAATTGTTAACCAACTTGAAACTACTTTTTGAATCCTTGCTGTGTTTTTTCTTCAAGTGAGGGAAGTAGTATTTTTTTTCCTGCAGGCTCATTTCTCTCCCTCTGTTTCATGTCTGATTACATTTAGCATGGATGTTTCTGATATACTCACATGCCAAGAAAAAGTATTACTTTCTTTCATCCTTGAACAATCCAAACTCATATTTAATAACCGAAACTTGGCATGCTGATCAGTTCTCAATAAAGGCTACACATGCTTTGCCAGGGAAATATATTTAAGTAGGGCTGAACTATCTGTTCCTGAAATATTATCAGAATTGTATGGTGTGTTCTCGTCATCAAGTAAAGGGCCTTGATCTTGCTAGCAGCTTTTTTATAAATGACTTGAAAAGGTAAATTTGGCCAAACAAACAAAAAATATGGTCTTATGCTGTGCCAGTTATCTCAAATTGTTAGCCTGGGTTAAAATAATATGTCAGTGACAAAATCTTCAGTTGTAACTACAGGACACTCAGAGACTGGGAAGGGAGTGGGATCACTTTCTCTGAGGCACCACATATCCAGAACAAAGCTTTTGGGTTCATTGCTTTAAGAGAACAAGGAGGGGAAAAAATGGTGTAGCAAAAAGCTTGGGGAAGAAAAAGAAACCATCTCTTCAGCCAACTGCACTGGAATGGGCTGAGAATTCCATCTCAGCCATTTCATGGTAACCCAGGACACAACCTGTGGCTTTGGCTGCTGCTGAGCAGGACTTGCAGCCCCAGCCTGTTTCCAACACTGAGCCATCAGAAAACGCTGTGGTGTACCCTTCTGGGGGTACACAACTGATACCCACAGAGAGCCCCTGGCAGGGCTGGGAAGTACCTCAGCTCCCAAGAGCTCCTTGTCAGAGGGAGGAATTGCCAGGCACAGGCACTTTGCAGGAAGCCACCCTGTGAAGAAAGCACAGAGCCCAGCTCAGCCCTATCCTCCTCAAACCTCATGGCCATTCACCTTCAACTCCATAGTTTTTTGCTTTTTATCAATATAACACACATGAACCACACTCTGATACCATCTGCTAGTCAAGACCTAGAAATTGTACTGTAAAGCCCGCTCAGGTTTCCTTGAAACTTAACATCTCAAATAGTATTTATTTTACATGCACTACAAGTAGTCTCTGATAAACATTAAGAAAATATGTAGGGGACCTTACATTACATGAAGTAATGTTTTTCTCCCAGGTGTGTAACTAACTCACAGTCACTCTGTCAGGTGTGATTATAGGAAAGGTGCAGAAGGAAAGCACCATGAGCTTCACTCTTTTTGAAGAGAATCTGTGAAACCAATCTCTGAAGTGAAGGAGGGAGAACTGTCAAAGAACAGAGGAAAGGTTTCCACAGGATTCCTGCAGGATGCAGGAATGGAAGAGCAAATGTTAGTCTCCAGTTTTTCACTGTCCTTTTCTCGGAAAAAAAAATGAAAATAGCACCACCGAAGTCAGTGGTACCAGGTCTCACCACCTCTTACTAATCAGTTCATCTTCCCTGAATTCAGACTATCTCAGCCAAAGATCGACCAAGCAAAGCAACATCACATTACTATCCTATGTCTTTTGCTCAATTCATTTCCTGTGGATTCCCTACATAGCTCCAATAAGGTCAAAAAAAAAAAAGGAAAAAAAAAAAAAAAAAGTAAAGCTATGAGATAGGCTATTTATAAGCCTGCACAAGAAAAAAGAAGCAGGACCTCCTTTTTAACCATTTTTTTTAGCTTTTCCCTGCCTCTGCTGGAATTTGGAAGCTACCTGAGTATTTGCTAGCCTCCACAAATGGCTCATTCCTGGAATGAAGTCATGGGTCTGTGTTTACTCCCTTAAGCATTAACATGGAGATGACTCTGACTGACAGGTTCAACACTGTGACTTGACTGCTGCATGACAGGCTACTAATTTTCCTTTTCTCCAGAATTAAAAAAACAAAACGAAAAAAAAAAAAAAAAAATATTCACGTCACAGCTAATATGTTCATCACTCTCTGTTTTACTCTACACTTAAAATTGTTCCAGGCAGTGCCATTCAATCACTTTCTCTCAACAATAAAAGATTGCTTCTTTTTATCACAATACCTAGCACAACATAATTCTGGGGCTAAAAATCATCCTCCATTCCCAAACAACATTATTAAGTGAGCCCTTAACTTGAATTAAATACGAATATTTCAATATTTCATTCACAGTATTTAAATTTTCCATGTGATACTTTAAACTACTGCTCCGTTGCTTCCAACACACTGTGCTCTTGACCACTGTTAAACATCTGGCCATGGAATTAAATGTTTGTCCTTCAGGGTCATGCTTTCAGTGTGTCTGCAGAGCACTGTGGGACACAAAAGCTAGGTAGGTGTCTTCCATACCTGCATGAACTGTGCAGAAGGAAATCACAGATGGCTGAGAAAGGCTCCTGTGAAATATCAGTGCTCAGGAGAGAAGTGAGCAGTCAGTGGTGATGAGCGCACAGAAAGCAGGAGGAGGAGGATGGGCAGTAAAAAACTGCTATCATAAACTCCTGCAGCTGCCAGAGGCTGTCAATTCCAGCACCCAGGAGTGGGGTCGAATGATGAAAAGGATATAACACAGCAGCAGAAGGAAACTGAGTCAGGAAAAGTTCAGAATCACTGTCTGGAGACATCTCTTTGTCATGTCCTCTCTTAGGCTACTGGACTATGAATTCAAGCAACCCACAGCTTTTGAGTCACTGTAAAGCAGACTCAGGAACTAGGATGGGGAGGGAGCTATTGTACCCTGATGCAAATTCTTTATTCTGCAGTCTTATTGCATGTTTTTCCCCCATAAGCAAGAAGACAGCTGACCATGTACCAAGCACTCCAGGCTGCTCTTGAGAAATATCATGTGTAGCCTTCTGGACACCTGAAACACATGGGGTTTGTCTCAACAGTCATCCTGTAAAACTCCTCATGGCTTCCAAAAATTTGGGCACAGGTGAAGACATCACCAATCTTTTCCTAATTTCTGATGGCTGAAAGTCAGGCCAGTCTTTTCCCAAAAGAAAATGTGAGTGAATTCAGTTAGCATTACTTGGCAGGATACTCGTTGGGGTATGTGGGGCTCTGCCTGTCCCAAGGCTTCTCCAGGCAGTTGAGGAGGCTCTTTTCACCCAAATTATGACAGCTCTGAGATACAGAAAGGGAGTAACTTTTTTAAAAATAGAAATGGGTTTTTTCCAGACAAGATAAGGCTGGGCAGGATGGAGCTCTGAGCAATCAGGTTAAGTGCAAGGTGTCCCTGTACGTGGCAGGTTGGTTAGATCAAGATTATTTTTAAGGTCCTGTCCAACCAAAACCATTCTATGATTCTGTGATTCTACATTTAGCTACCTAAAGAAGAGAAAATTGAAGTAAATGGGGGGAATGGTGGGGGGCAGGGAGTGATACTAAAGAAAATACAGACCAGGGACAACCTGGGAGAGTCAAAACAGCAAAACTACACCAGTAATATCTGCAAAGGAGAGGCAATGCACAGGAGGCTCAGAGACACAAGTAGCCTGGAGAAAAGGAGCTCACAGAAAGCTGCAGATATTGCAAGGAACAGGTGTGCAATGATAAAATACCTCAAGGAGCAGATATGCAATGACAAGGTTTCTGCAACTGGGGTCTTGGATTAAAGGAATCTCCTCCATCTGCAATATCAAATACACCAGATGCAGTAACTTCCAAAAGATCTCTACCTATCAGCACCTCATGCCCATTTGAAAGGTGGCAGCCAGCTGATCTTACAAGAAAGAAATATGATTTGCATTTTCACAGCCCTCACATCCAGGTGATAGGTCTTGCTAGTACCTTACCGAGTTAATTAAAACTCTCTAAAATTAAAAAGGAATCTTCCTTTCCTTTACAGTCCAATCATCTTATAATATTTCCCTGGTTCATGACCAAAGCAGAGTTGGAGATTTAGGATCTCAGGATACTTCTGTGACAAAAATGTGAGCATTGAAAGGAGGAGCCACAGGACTTACATAGCCTTTTTGGTCACCAGAGTTACAATATAATGCAGAGCAGGACCACTTTACATGATGAAATGTGCAGCCACAGCTACACACACATGGATTTGGGTGTAAAGAAGGTGTCACTTGTCCAGCTGAGAAGCTTTTAGTCATGGCAAAATCTAGTTTAACTTTAAAAATCACAATTGGAACTGAAGGCCAGAGATGCCAGCTTTGTGGTAAGTCCTGCAGCACTGGCAAGATTCCTTTAGGGAAATATACAAACAAACTCTTCTTCCCCAGCCTTAGCCCACCAAAAGCTCACCCTCACAGAAGTGATTCAGTACTTCAGATAGATTTCTAGGGTCACTTTTCCTCTCTCCCTCTCTCTCTGGAGGCAGAGCTACACTCCTAATTCAGTGGGTAAGCTAGGTGTCCACTGAGTCACTGCTGCCTATTGTGTAAGACAATGGATTCGTAAAGTAAAGTAGATTTTATTGATGGAAACACGCCTTGGCAATCAGTCTTCTAAGGATAAAAATCATGGATTCGTCTCACAATGAGTATGTCTTCACTCATGAGATGCCAGCATCCAAAATTATTAACTGGTGTAAATACTCTATCTTAACTACTTGCACATTTTATTCATAGCTTTGGCTGCATTGGTTCTCTTAAGCCCCAAATCTATGCTACAAAGAGCCTAGCTAATTCACTCGAGGAGACTTTAAAGGAGTTCAGAAGCAAATACTTCTTTTTTAAAGTTCAGCTGTATAATTTCCCAGCAAATGGATGGTATTCTGCCTACCATAAAAAAAAAAAAAATTAATGTTGCAAAACCAGGCACACAACATTTGTGTGCTAACAAACTGGATGTGCCAGAACTACAGTTGCCCATGCCACCGTCTCTTGGCCCCTTTCTCTCACTGCAGGATCACAAGCTACTTCACAGAGCAGCTCTGCATCACCCATGGATTGCTTAAGGTAGGTGTTGCTCGGTGTCAGGCAGATTTATCCCTGCACTAAATTCCACCTGGGGCTTCCCATTGACTCGGCATCCCTGAAGGCCCAGCGCCTGCCAGTAGGAAGCTCTTGGCACAAAGCCTTAGGTGGAATTTAGACTGGCTGAATCTGGAGCCTAATGAGCAGCTATTCCTTATTTTGTTTCTTCCTCATTGTGCAGAGTGTGGCCCCGGGCTTCAATTACTGCATGCTATTCAAACCCTGCTCAGAATGCACCATTATTAATTTCCCCATGTTTTCTCATTACTGATTTCCTATGGCACTTCTTGTCCCCTTCCCAGGGCCCTGCGAGCACAATCTCTTTGATGGCACAAGTGAACTGAGCAGTGAATCTCACACTCAGCAAGAAGGGGCAGCTTAAACTCTTCTGCTGGTGAAGGGCACCTGTGGTGAGGTGTCCCCCAGGGCAGGAACTGTTTTGTGCCACCAGCTGTCCATGGCAAAGATTCTCTGGAAGAAATGGAGCCACCAAAACTGTCCTCCAGCTATGCCATCATTGTGCAGTGCCTATGTCAAAAATCTGAGACCAGTTGCCATATTGCTCTCATTAAGAGAGCAACGGACTGTTATCATAGAGTAATGGGCTCCTGCTGGTCCATTAACATTGGAGCAAAGCTGAAGAAATTTATGGAAACAATGTGGAAAGCCTGGTATTTACTCTCAGAGCAAGGCAGTGCTGGTCCTTTCCCCCAGTGTTCTCCTATAATGTCTTTATTCCTGTTCAAATGAGGGGAATATTTATCTAATAGTTTCCCCTGCTGGATGCAGGTGCAGGGAAACAACAGATGTTCTTTAATTTATCATAGCAAATAGTTAAGAAAGACAACTTGGGTGAATCAGCTGTCCAGGTCAATTTATCCACAATGCTGAGTGGGAGGAACCATTGAGAGATGGCAGAGGTGTTGTTTACTGTCCTGTGATTACCTAGCTCATTAGCACAAATCTAATTGCAAATACTCCTGGTTAAACTCAGGAGTACTTTGCTGCTAAGCTCTCTTATGCAAATTCAAATGTATTACACACAAGAAGCAGATATCTCCTGTATTTTCTACTTTTCTCCTATCTGGCACCTTAATTCTTTGTTAGGAAGCATGTCATCAATTCAGATTACATTCCTTAGAAGCACCACTTTTCCTGAAACAAAAAAAAACCTTGGAGCTCAAACAGGGATTTGAAAAATCCTCAAGGAGTGACAGCCAACTTTTCCTTGGTGGGTATTGAAACCTGAATCTCTGCAGTATCAGAACTTCCCTAGTAGCAAAATGCCAGTTTTTCTACATGCAAAAGAAACACTGAACACCAGAGCAGGTGTGCCAAAATCTCCCTGCTCCCATCAGCTTCAGCAACCACAAGAAAATTTAAATTAGTGAGGACATTGTTCCATTAATGACATCGCTCCATTTCGGAATTACAAGAGAGGGGTGAACTCATTTTATACTTCCACTGCTTGGGAATGTTCTGGGAAGCCAAATCTGTAGTAAGGTGCTTAATTTTTATTAACAGTGATAGATAATTAGATAAAGATTACTATTTAATAGATAAGGAACACTGAGAAAGAAGGGCCTGGGACAGGGAGGATGGGGACAATCTCTTCTGCATAGTTTTTCCATGGGTATTGAGGGGACTGGGAGATCATCAAAGAGTAAATCCCCTTCTTGCAGCAAAAAGAGTGATTCTTCCAGAGACACAGATAAATTACAAGTTCCAGAGGCTACTGGACAGCAATGCCTTAAATATGCCACAGAGATAATAATGAGAGAATCTGGTCCCGAGGAAGGAAGCAGAAAGGTGAATTAATAGTAATACAAGTTCTTGGTCTCTTCAGAGACAGCTCCACAAAGCAACTTAGCCTTCTCACAGATACATTTCCTTGCATCTTCTAGCACATACCAAACCTATCACCTATCAATGGGGACCATCTGGTTAGGCAGCAGCTGGTAATTTCTCAAATTTTCTCTATTTTTCTGTGACTCCTCCATTGGGTCTGGAAAAATATAATGCATCAGTCTCATACATTTAAAAAAAAATCACAGACAAATAAATAACCAAGAATTCATCCTCTCTCTTCACTGTGTGTGAGTGTCCCCACATTACATGCAGGACTTTGAAAAGGATGCTCATTGTGGAGTTTTTGTTTGCACCAGTCCCACTGTGGGAGCCACTCATTTAAGTCATTTTTAAGAGTTTGGGGAGCATCTAAATTCAAAGATGGGGCAAACCCATTAAAGTCAATAACAGATGGGGCTAACCCATCAGAGCAAGGATGCCTATGCTTGATCAAAAAAAAAAAAAAAAAAAAAAAAAAGCTCTTTGTTTTCCATGAGCAGCTCAAGGTATTTTTGCCTCTTAGAGGAATTCAACAACCCTTGGATTGTTTGAAAGCAGAAAGTTGCTGCATACAAGTGATCCTGGGTGGTGCTAAATTGTGTGAGGGCAGTGGTTGCCTCTGCCAGCGGCTGAGGTTGAATGGATGCTACCAGATGGGGGAATCAGCACCTCTGGAATCTCAGACAGGAGTTATCACTGGGGAAAACTGGGAGTTTACTGGGGAAAATTCAGTGGAAATCACAACCTGACCTCTCAGCTTATCACTGCCAAGCCCACCACTAAACCACATCCCATAGCCACATGTCTTTTAAACACCTCTTAGAAAAGTAACATAACTATCAACAAGATATGGCCAGGCAGGTGAGAACAAGTCTGACCACGGGCACTGCTGACATTCTTAGCATGAACATTTACGACCCCAAGTGTGCCTGTGCCATCTGTGTATGTACACACTTGCTACTGCTTGAAACCTGCCTGGAACTGCTCACAATCTTCAGAGATGTGACCTTTGCACTGTACTAATAATCTATAAGTATAACTGCCAGCTGAGCAGAGGTTTATTTCTGTTTAACAAAAACAAAGTAACCCGTGCAGGAGCAGATAAATAAAGGCTGAGCTCAGTTGTGCTTGGTGAGGAATACACAATACACGGCAAAAAACCAAATCCCCAAGGACAGGTGTCCCTGAAGGAGAGGCCAGAAGAGCAGTTTGGTGGCCATAGCTCTGGGCTGTCTCATCCTCCTGGGTGAGCAGAGATCCTGTGGGAGGAGGATGAATCCTCAGCGCTGCACTCCCCCTCTCCAGAGCATGCCTTGCACAGCAGGTGTTGGTGTGAGGTCTCACAACTTCCCTCTCTCTTGGCTGCAGTGCAGCTAATTTGGGTGGCATGGGACATAAGAAACCCTCCAGATACTGCATCTCCTCAAATTTCACCTGCTCTCCAGAAGCCTTGTAAGGGTAAAATGCAGCACAGCACCAAGGATTATGGAATCGCTACTTTTGATGAATCAGCAACAGGGATTTTATTGGATGTAACCCAGCATCATGTGTTTGTTCCCAGTTCCCCTTTCATTATGTTGTGCCAGGAATGGAACAGGAGTCCTGGCATCTCCTGGCCCTGTAGCTGCAGGGACAACATACTGCAATCCCAAAATTTTCCGGAAAGCCATCTTCTTGTCTGACACCAGTAACTGTAACACAGTCTTTCCCAAAGCCTGCAGTCCCTGATGCCATCAGCTGCTCCCACAGACACCCAAATCAAAGGGGATAAGCTGCACACCGAGGCTCCTGCGAGCCAGTTTGTTGAAAATTGAGTTCCAAATTTAAGCTTTAAAATAAACATATCAAGATAAACAGATTGGTCTTTGTTTCAGGCACAATCAGCTCAACTGTTTTTTTCATTTTGTTGATGTTCTTAATGTTTTTCAGTGTGTGATGCCATTTCCTGAGGACTGTCTCTGCTCCAGAAACCTGTGCTCTTCCTTGGCTTCTCTCTCTGCCTTTTGTGGTTTACACACACAGGTGACCAGTTTAGCACTGACTCAGGCTGGACACTAAGGCCTTTCACTCGGTCATTTTTACTTTGCTCTACACTTGGGCCACCAGTACAAGTTGTTTGCACCAGGCAGTAATTCTTCTGCCAAAATGGGTGAGCAGCACCAGTGGCAAGTCTAGGGCAACCCCACTCCCACAGTGAGATGTGGTAAATGTGGGACAAACCTCCTCTTTCCACCTAGGGAGGGAGAGAAACACGGAGAGGCCACAGCAGTCTGGCACAGCGAGGGTTGCAGCAAACTCCTTTCTGTCCCAGCACAGCATCATCTGCAAAAATGCCATTTCACATCCCAAGGCAAGAGGGGACACAAATTCTGTGCAATTCTCTATCTGTGTTATGCAATCCCCAAAGCTGGCTTTGAACAGCACAGAAACATGCTGTGTTCTCAGTGGAAGGAAAGTTTTAGAGAAAATTGGGAAATTTGGAGCAAACTGAGACTTGGGAGAAATGGTCAGCTGGCGACAGAAGGCATGTTAAAATAAATCTGTCCTAAGAAAACAGCACTTAGGTTGTTATGTAGGCTGGAAAAGCATTAGTTGTGAGCAGTTGCAAACTTCATGCATTTAATTTCCACACTGAGGACCATTAAATCTCAGTCTTTATCAGTCAAGGGAGGAAATCACTACTGTGCTTCATTAGTGAAAAAAAAAAAAAAAGTGTTGATGTTTATGTGGGATGTTCAAATGCAGGTGTCATTGGATTTACCAATTCCTGCAAGCGTCCACTTTTTTAAGCACCCTGTCAACACTTACACAATTAAAAATCAAGACTCTGATGAAAGTGGGCCACATCTTTTTAACATGAAATTTACACATACCTCACACATGTCTGCCTGAATTATCCAGAAACATGGCAATCAAATATAATTTAATGAAAGATTGTGAAAGCAAACCTGTTTTATTTCAGTCCACAATATTCAAAACTTCTCTTCCTGGAACCCATGAAGTTCTGGCATTTATTTCAAAGATATCAGATCACTTATCTGCTTCTGAAGCATTCTTGTTCTCCTATTTCTAATAAGAGATGTGATTTTAATTTTGATGTTGGCCTCAAGTGATCCCGAGTTTGAAATTTGGACCAGGAAAATGCTGCATTGCTTGGGAGATCTGTAAATTAACAAACTTACAGTGAGAGGAAACAAATGAAAAATAACTTATGAGGAAGAAGTATTCAGAGAGCTGCAAACCCCCACTTCAGGGGCTTTCTCCTCAGACTAAGCTAGAGGGGAGGTTTGGACCTACAACCGTTTGCATTCAGTTCCCCCACAAGCACTCAGAGTGCTTGTCAGAGAGTCTTAGAGCACAGGCCATGCATGAGAGTCATAGCTGGGACCTACTCCGAGGGGCTGAGCAGACCCCCAGCCCTGCACCTCCGAACGGGGAAGGGACCTCCCTTCCCTTCCTGGCCCTCATCTCCCCACACTAATCCTTTTTGTACCTGTGGTTCCTGGCACATCCTCTGCCAAGACATGGACTTTGAGCAGAGGAAAAGAAAAAAAAAAAAAAAAAAACCCACACCAAAAAACCACAACGCTCTGCTTTTTAGTGCCAAAGTTATTAATAATTAACATTCATAACACAAAACCGGTAAAACCGGTTCGGCAAATATAGAAAATAAAACCCGGCGTTTTATTATTATTTTAGGGTTTAATTTAGTCATCGTAAGTTACTCGGGCTCATGTTTGCAAATCACGCAGAGCTGGGACTTCACCCCTCCGGCCCGACCAGTTCTGGAGAGCAGCCGACGGCGCCGGGGGGCAGCGGGGCGGCTGCCGGGCGGGGACCGCCCTCAGACCCCACTGCTCGCATCGGGACAGCGCCGGGGGGTCGGGACACGGCCCGCCGGGGCTCCCCGCCGCACGGGGGGCAGCACGGAGCCCATCGGGGAGCGCCAGGACACGGCCCGTCGGGGCTGCGCGGCGCCGGGGCGCGGCGCCGGCTCGCCATTGCCCTCTGGAGGAGCCCGTGCCGTTCTTTGCGGTTGCCCGCGAGGCTGTGCTAAATTTGGGGATTGTTCTGTAGTTTTATTTAATGTCTCTTTTTTTTTTTCTTTTTTAATTTTACTTTTATATTTATTTTATTTTACGGACTATTCCCAGCTTCGCACCCACCGCGCCTTCGGCACCGCCGGGAGGAGTGGGGGTTGCCCGACCGCGGCTCCTCGGACCGCCAGGACCCGGTGATAGAGGAGTCGAGAATAGCCCAGGGCTGGCACGGGCCGTGTGAAGGACCGCACCGTCGGGGCGGTTCGGAAAATGAACAAAAAGGAGAAAGAAAAAAGAGTAAAAAAAAAAAAAAAAAAAAAAAAAAAAAAAAAAAAAAAAAAAAATTAAAACAAACAAACAAACAAACAAACAAACAAAAACCAAAGAGGAAAAAAAGAGAAAAAAATGAAAACGGGAAAAGAAAAATAGGGAAGAAATAAGAAAAAAAATACAAAGAAAGTTAAAGAAAAACTAAAGAAAACGAAAAATAAGAAGATGCAAGGCTAGGAGGAAGGCGGAGAAGCAGAGGGCTTCGCCGGCCGCTCGGGATGCTCCGTTCCACCTCCTTCCCTTCCACGCGAGGCCGATTCCCGACGGGAGTTCCCACCCCGCCGCCGGTGCGGCAGCCCCCGCGGCACGCGGGCATCCCCGGCGCGTGTGTCTCCGTGTCCCGCCCTCCCGCGCTCCCGTCACTGCCCGCGTCACGGGGCGCTCGGGGCGGAGCCCCCGCCCTTTCTGAGCACTCCTCGGACCCGTCCCGCCCCGTCCCCCCCTTTTCCCCACATGTCCGTTTTGTGTCGCCGTCGCCATGGCGGCGGGGGCGGCGCGCCCGCGAAGTGAGGTGATAAGAGGGAGCGGCGGCGACAGGACCGCGCAGTGCTGAGCGGGGCGCGGCGGCGGAGCGTGCTCGGTGCATCCCTCCTTCCACCTACCCCTCTTTCCCCCACTGGCACCACCGCGTCCCGTCCGTCCTGCCCGGCTCCCCACATGGCCACGGCTCCTCGGGAAACGTCTCACGCCGCCGCCCTGCCGGTGCCGGAGTCGCGTTGCCGGGCGGCGGCCGCCGCCTCCTCCTCCTCGTCCCCGCGGCGCCGCTAGCGCCCCGCGCCCCGCTCCGCGCAGCGCCGAGCTAGAAGAAGAAGCAGCGGCAGGGCACTCCCGCGGCACCGGCTCCGCGCGGCTGGACGGCGCGTCCCTGCCACCTCGCCTCCCTCTGCTCCGCGCCGGCGCTCGGAACCACGGCGGCGGCGGCGGCTCGGCGGGACGCCCCGGCACGGATGCGGTGGGTGCCGGGTGCGGCTGCCGCCTTCCCTCCCTCCGTCCCTTCCCTGCCGGGCCGCCGGCTGACACCGCTGTGTCTCCCCACCGCAGGCAGCCCCCCGGCGAGTGCGAGATGGCGCTTAGCGGCACGCTCCTACCCTCCATCGCCACCTTCGCGGCGGGCGCCGCGGGCCGTGAGAAGGCGGCGCGGCCCGCGGGCCCCGGCAACGTGAGTATCGGCGCCGCGGCACGGACGGGGCCGGGCGGGACGGGACGGGGCCGGGCAGGGCGGGGGCCGTCGGGGCGGGCGCGGCGCCGCGCGGCCGGGGCTGAGCCGTGCGAATGTCCCCGCAGCGCTGGCGGGAGGAGCTGTCGCAGCTGAAGCGGCCGCCGCCGGCGCTGTCGGCGAGGCCGGTGGAGACGCCACCGTCGGAGCTGGAAGGCGCCGCCGCTCTCGGGCCCCGCCGTGACGCCGAAGAGTTCAATGAGCTGCTGGACTTCGACTTCATACTCTCCAACTCGCTCATGCACCAGGAGCCCGCCGCCGCCGTAGTGGTGGCCCCCGCCGCCACCCCGGCCCCCAGCGCCAGCCCCTGCCCCGCCGGGCCCTTCGCCTACCCGCTGCCGCGGCCCGAGCCTGCCGGTCTCCTCTACGGCGGCGGCTGCGACGGGGCGCCCGCCGCCGGGTCCGCCGCGCCCTTCAACCTGGCCGACATCACCGACGTGTCCCCTTCGGGAGGCTTCGTGGCCGAGCTGATGCGGCCAGACCTGGACGCGGTGTACCTGCCAGCGCCGGCCGCGCTGCCGCCCCTGGCCAGCCTGCAGGGCAAGTTCGTGGTGAAGGCGGTGGGCGACTACAGCCACCCGGGGCTTAGCCCCAAGAGCGGCCCCGCCGCTCCGCCGTCCGGCGCCGATGGCCCCGGCGCGCCCTACACCTCCCTGCCGCGGATGTGCCCCAAAATCAAGCAGGAGGCCGCGCCGCCGTGCACCCTGGCACCACCACCGCCGCCGCCGCACGGAAGCAGCCCCCGAGGAGCGCCCCAGCACGACTTCGCCCTGGGTAGCCGCCCGCTGCCCGCCCGGAGTACGCCGTCACTGGGGCCCGAGGAGATGCTGAGCGGCAGAGACTGTCTCCCCGCCACGCCAGGGCTGGGCCACCCGCCGCTGCCCCCGGGGTACCCCCCGGCTCCTGGCTACCCCACCTTCCTGCCCGAGCAGCTTTCTCCCAGCGCGCTCCAGTACCAAGGTGAGTCCCTGCGGTGCTGGGGCAGCAGCTGTCCCAGCTTGGGCGCTGGCTGTGCTCACCCCTCCCTGTCCGCCTTTAGAGCTGATGCCGCCGGGGAGCTGCCTGCCTGAGGAGGCCAAGCCTAAGAGGGGACGCCGGTCGTGGCCTAGGAAAAGGACGGCCACACACACCTGTGACTATGCGGGCTGCGGCAAAACCTACACCAAGAGCTCTCATCTCAAGGCGCATCTGAGAACCCACACAGGTTAGTCCCAGCGCCGGGGTCAGGGGGATGTCCTGGCTTGAGGGGCACGGGGTATGACCCTTGGACAGTGGAAGGGCGTGAGCACAGGAGCTGGGTTAAAAGCAACAAGACTTTCACTTGCTGGGTTTCCGGGCTATTTTTTTTCCCTTCCCCCTTGGCTACGTGAAGTCCTGAGCAGTCTTAACTTATTGGCTTGACATTTTGCTTAATGGTTCAGAGTGACTCAGATGTGGGAGCAGGTGGGTTTCTTGCCAAGTCAGAGTTCGTTACTTCTCTCTTGCTATGTGGCTAGCAAATTAGCAGGTAGCTGGCAGCCGGCTGGGCTTTGTTGCTCTGAATTGTGTTGGCCCACTTCAGAGAAGGCAGCAGCCCTCTCTTGAAGATAACTACTTTCTTTGCTGGTGGTTATGTGCTTCACACACTCACTCCTGTCTTGTCTGGCTGTAAGGGCAAGGGGTTGTGCATTTCTGCAAGCTGTAGCTCCCTTTTTGGGAAAACCGAGATAGATTCCCTGAAGAGAAGAGGCTTTCAGCTGAGCTGGCAGCACTGATGGGGTGCCTCACCCACTTGTAGGACATCTTCCCCTTCACCAGCAGAGTTTAACTGTTGATTGTCCACTGCTAGAATTGGGATAAAATCTACCCAAAGTGTGTATGTGAGTCCAGTCTCTAACTCTGCAGCTGAGTGCCGAGTTGCAGGAACTGAGCTTGTGAAAGCAGGCACAGCACACGGGTTTCGCCAGTGTGGGCATTCCGTAACAGTGACTAAACAACCTGGGAATTTGCCTAATTTGAATCCCTGGGTTGTGAACCTGATTCAAAACTTTCTCCTGAAGGGGAGATGGGAAAGGGAAAATATACTGGCTCTGCAGTAGTTAGGCTACGTCTACAGATAATGGCAGAAAGGGGAAAAAAAATTGGGCAAATGATGAGTGAACATCTGTCCCAAGCCAGTCAACACCATCCCCAGGATGTGTAAGACAGGGAGTTTGTAATTGCTGGGGAAGCTCATCTTGCCATCAACAGTAGTTTTTGTATAATGAAGACACTAGCAAGGCTGAGTCCTTAATCAGGCCGAGCTAATGAAAACAGTTTCCGGCTGTTTTTTCATTCTTGAGACCTACAATTATCTAAATACGTTGTCTGCTGAGCTATTTCTGGTTGCTATTTGATTGTGTAACACCGCCAGCAAAAACACAAACTCAGGTGCTCTGAAGTCTCATGTGCAAGGCAATGAAAAGGAGCATTTTAGTGAAGATTTAAGTGACACTAGCATTTCATAGCACCTGTACATCTTGAAAAGACAGCCTTGCTCTTTTAGTCTTTGCAGTTTGTTTGCAACTGCTTCATGAAGTTCGTTGCATTTGACCACCCTTTGTTTTTCTAGGACAGCTGCTTGAAAGAAGGTGCTAAAAGTGGTAGCCACAAAAAAAAACCCAAAACCCTAACTCACGTGTTCACTGCTTGTTTTTTGGGTTTTTTTTTACAGGTGAGAAGCCTTATCACTGTGACTGGGAAGGCTGCGGGTGGAAGTTTGCCCGATCCGATGAACTCACTCGTCACTACAGAAAACACACAGGCCACCGCCCTTTCCAGTGCCAGCGCTGTGACAGAGCTTTCTCCAGGTCGGACCACCTCGCCTTACACATGAAGCGGCACTTCTGATGTGGGAAAGCAGTGGATCTTTCCCCCGACTGCTGCAGAGATTCAGTATTTACAGCACAAGGACTGTCTTCCACAAGATGGGGAGAACTCATTTTAAGCACTACAGATAATCGAGGTGAAGTCTTCCAAAGAGTGGAAAAGAGGGATAACTGTATACGGACATTGCAGCTTTCTTTTTTTCTAGTTATACACTTAAGAGAACCAAAGACATTGTGGGTCAATGACTGGATCTTCTATCATTCCATTTGTAAATCCAACTTGAATTATTTCTGGACTACAGAATGCCAAGGAGTGACTGGAAGTCACGGATATCAGGGTTAAACAGACTGTATGTAGTTTGGAGGGTGGGGATATTACACAGGGAAATTACATTCCCTTAATTTCCTTTCAATGCAATATTAGATGTACATGTCATCTTGTACTTTCTCTTTTTTTATTTTTTTTCCTTCTAAAAGCCATTACAATGTTAAAAGAGGAGGAAAAATTCAGGTACAGAATTATACTTTAAAAGCCAATTTCGTGGTGCTTAGTGACTGTTGGTTCTAGAGGTACCAAAAACAGGAAGCCAAAGTTCTCAAACTGCTGCATATCTGACAAGGAACTATTTTTTATCTTCCGATAGCCAATTATGACCTAAATCAGGTGAATAAACCTGGTTTATTTTTTTTGTTAAGAAGAAAACTTTATGCAGACAGTCTGTAATGCACTGTGGTTTCGATGTGCAATAGTTTGTACAATGGTTTATTCCCAAATATGCCTTAAGCAGAACAAATGTTTTCTATATAGTTCTTTACATAATAAATATGTAATATAAATTTAAGCAAACTTCTATTTTGTATATTTGTAAACTACGAAGTAATAATGAACATTTTGTTGGAATTTGTATTTTGCGTATTCAAGGTGAAAATAAGTTTTAAATAAACCTATAATATTTTATCTGCATGGTTGCTCTAGTTTTTTCCTGTGTATGAACATGGCCAAAGAAAGTTTGTTAGTATTTATTGGTGGTTGACTTTACCAAGGTGAAGAGCGGGTAGTGGCAAATCCTTGTAGTCTCAAGACTCTGAAAGACAGGATTGTGTAAGTACAGTGCTGATGTAACATCTCGTTTTAGGGAAAAAGGTGTATGGAAAGTTTTTGCTCTGGATGTTGAGTTGCTGCTTATCTCACCTGCGTGGGTAAAACTGTAATTTACCATTTTTAAAGTAACTGAGTTTAAATTATTTTTTAGAGGACATAGTTCTGTTGAGGATGTAAGACCTTGTGCATCTAATAATAACAAATCCTAGAAATAATTTTTTTTTCCTTAGCAATCTTTTCAGCAATTAAGGATTCCCCTCTTCATTGCCTTGGATTTCTTAGGCAAGCCCGTGTAACCACCTTAGTGTGAGCAAAGGAAAACCCACACAGTAATGTCGAGCAAAGGATTGAACCTGGCTTGGAGAATAAACGGCACATGCACAAAACGCTGCTTAACCATCACCTGCACGGAGTTTTCCTTTGAAACCTGCTCTGTCCTGGGAACCCAGTCACTCAAGGAAGGGCCAGGATTCCTGCAGGAATGCACACGTAGCCAGGGAAGACTGACCATGCAGGGACTGAGGACGTGTTGCTGCGAGGTCCCCGGCGTCCCTACAGCAGCGCGTGCCATGCTGCAGCTCTGGGGGCAGTGAGCCTGCCCCGGGTCATTGCCAGCCCCGTGGTGCTTCTCCTTTGGGACCTCATTGTTCCAGCTGCCTTACAGATTGTGTAGCAAACATGATTTCCACATTAATGCCGGGTGAATAGGATCTGGTTTTCTCACTACGCTTCGATAAAAGGGAAGAAGCGATTCCTCTTCAGCTGATTTATAATGTCTGTCACCTACAAATTTGGGTGTATGTGGTGCCCAATAAAGCTGAGAAAAAAAAACAGGCAAGAGGCTTTTGTATCTTTGTACTACTTAAAACAAAAGTGGCAATATCAATTTTTTATGTCCGAATGTGCCTTTGGAATGCTACTAAAGTTCACATTTTGATGTGGTGTTTGTTTGGGGACCGTTGCCATTTCTCCCTCAGTTTGTGTAAGTATTATAATGATGCAGAAAATATTTCTCACCCCTTATCGCCTAGGCATGCTTTGTCTGAAAGCTATCTTTGTTGACTTGGTTTGTAGGTAACACAGGGAGTAGGGAATGTCTTGTTTGGTTTGCAAATAGCAAGCATTTAAAGCTAAATTAAAGTTATGAGTCATTCTTTATCTGAAGCTTTTTCCATGTGAAAACTTTTTTACAATTAAGCCAGGCATTTTTTTACCTCCTCTGTTGCTCTGCCTGTGAATTCTGGATGAGAGATCCAAGGTCAGTATTGAAGCTGGCGTGTGCTGAGGGCCTGCAATGTCGTTGTCCCATCCGATAATGCCAGGGCAAGCTTGGTAGGTGTAAGATCTCCTTTGTATGGCTGCCATTCAAAACCTCTTACATACGTGCAAGATCTACATTCTAGCACATCTTTAAGTACTGAAATCTGAATATTTCATCTGGGAAACTGGTTTCTTTTGCTTTTCAAGCATTATGTCATTATGCACCCTTAAGAATTTTGTAAGGCACTGTAGCACTTAGTAAGGCATTATCTGCTTCAGCCAGCTTCAGTTTTTGCTTGATGTTTTTATGGACTCTAGGTTTCTAGTTGCATGAACAATGGTATTCTAGAAACAGGGCATTGTTCCCTATTCCACTTGATTTTTTTTTTTTTTAATTCCCTTTTTTTCCCCTATCCTAACCAAGCTCTTGTCGTGTATGAATTTCCAGACTGAAAGAGACAGGACTGTAACTTTGTGTTTATAAGGAAATGCTGCTATGTCTTTAACCATTTCCAAATTGTTATACCTATACTTTTTTGGGAGGACAAGCTAACTGCTCGCTTTTTGCCATACAGCATTCAACATGTGAGAGGCAGTCCTTACTCTTAAGGAGGTCTCTGGGGGAAATACTGAAATGAGCAGTGCTCTGGTAAGTAGAGCTGGAAGCAGCACGTTGTGTTTGCCACCTGTTTCATTGTGTCTGGGATCCTGGAGTTGCACTTAGGTGCAGGATTGCACATGGATGCGCTGAAACAACATATGTATCAAAAAGCGTATCTCATAAAAACATATGTAAAACACCAAGAAGTCTTGTAAGTATGTCTTGAAAAACAAGATTTGTTTAGCGTTGCTAAAGCTGTACTCATGTGCCACTTTGCTGGGGCATCTAAAAGTCAGGGTTTGAGGTTATTAGGGGTGGCCTCTATGACATGGGGTGAGCACCTCCAGAGCTGCCCCAGAGCACTATTTCAGCTACTGAAGGCAAAATCTCTTGCGGCAGGGAGTTATCTCTGCAGTCAAACTACAGCCTTCCTTAATCCTGCTCACCCCTAGCCCAAATCCCTCTGGAGCACACTTAGCATGTGTAGATGGAGCTGCTTAAAACAAGATGGCACATGCCTGCCTGCTGAGTGCCAAGTATTCAAAAGTGGCACCAGAGTAAAAATCTGCTCAGAGCCGCAACTGCCATGCACTTGTCTGCTGTGCACCATGGCCTGGGAGCCTGGGTTTGACTGTAACTCAGCCTGAGTGGCTTCAGCCACCCACTGTCACACAGAGGGCTACTTGCAAGAGAGTTTTCTTATCCCTCACGGTGGCTACAGGTCCTGCCGCAGCTGAACTCAACTGTGAATCTGACAAGGATTTATATTAAGCTGATATGAATCAGTGAATTTCATTCTCCTTCTCTTTAATAAGGGAAGATCAGAGACTGCTGTGGTTAATCACCCCGAGTGCTAACGGTTCGACAGAATTAGTTTACACAGGTTTCCTATGGGAGTGTGCTGGATCTTGGAGCTAACCTGCTTTCACTGCAGTCCCTGGCAGGCACTCTTAATAGCATTTGAGTGCAAGAATTTCTAAATTAACCTGTGTCTCTCCCTGGGCTTTCTTCCCTTCAGTGCAATTGGGTCACATGCTCTAAGGCAGCAGGAGAATAGGAATGGTTTACAAGCTGGGGACAGACAGAGCAGTGGTTACACCACTCAAGTACAACTCGGGCAGGGATCTGCATGTTGTAGAAGAGCTGGTAGAAGGAAGTAAACTCAAGGTATGGAGAGCAAAACTGATACAGAGAGGAAGAGGAACACCACCATCACCACCACCAGCGGCACTGCCATGTGTTGACTCAGGCTTGCCAAGAGAGCACCCCAGATTAAATAGCTGTACTTAGGCTCGGTGGATGTATCTCTGGACACCAAGAAAGATGAGTGTGTACTTAAAAGAGGGGAAGGCCCATCATTCACCGAAATTTAATTGAGGTCACATTGGCTTGGAGCCACAGGGGAACACACCCACATTCCCCTGTCTGCTGTACACCTGGATGACTCACGTTTCGTCTGCCCTTCGCTCTTGCCGTGACTTTACCAGGGGAACATTTTCATTACTGCTGAAGGCATTGCCACTGAGCGCAGAAATTGTCTCTGCGGTGTGGAAGTGGGCGGTGGTGGTGTATCTGCAGCCTGGTTCTCCACCCTGGATGCATATAGGTATCTGTTAGTCTCTTTTTCACCTTTGGATGCATTACCTGTGAGCCCTCAAGGCTAGAACCTTAATGGTGTGAAAGACAGGAGGGGGAAAAGTGGCTTGTGCTTTATTAATGTTTATTCTATATTTAGAGCATGCGTTCCCAGAGATTTACAGGAGACAGGTGGCCCTAATAGCTGCTCACAAGAGGCATTAGACAGCTGCACCTTTTCCCTTCAGTAATGATTTCCGTACTCTTGAAGCTGCGACTTCTTTTTTAACTGAGATGGTGATTTTCACATAGACCTGGCTAGCTTGGGGTCAACCTCATGACTTGCTAATTAAGAAGAAGAAGTTTTAGGGAACATGGAAAATGCCAAGCTGCTTTCACTGTGAAACCTGGGTGAGCAGAAGGGTAATCATGTGCTGCTATCACTGCAGCCATCTTGCTGCAACCCTGAAGTTTTGCATGGTTTTGCTTTGGGTACAGCGTGCTTGTTTATCAAGCACAAGCTAAGGCTTGCTTAAATCTTGCCATTCAAGTTCTCTACTGTTAAAACTTTCAGGCTTTATTCAACAAAATAATCCAGCTTTCCTGTGTTATTTGGTTTCAGGCCTTTAATTTTAAGAACAGATATCCCACAGTTTATCCAGAATTATTTACCCCACTACTGCCACAGCAGTTAGGAAAGATCTTACAGGAAATGCCATGCCAGCAGCACAAAGGGGTTCCTTTACTGGGAGCCTCCTTGATGGTGCTGAGTCTGTTTGTGCATGTCCCAGTGTCACAGAATCACAGAGTCACAGAATCACAGAATAAGCTGAGTTGAAAGAGACCCTCAAGCATCATCAAGTCCAGCTCCTGGCCCTTCACAGAAATAACCCTGAGTCTCACCATATGCTCAAAAGTATTGTCCAAATACTTCTTGAGCTCTGTCAGGCTTGGGGCCGTGCCCATTCCCTGGGGAACCTGTTCCAGTGGCTAAACACCCTCTGGGGGAAGAACCTTTTCCTGATATCCAATCTAAACCTTTCTGACACAACTTCAGGCCATTTCCTGGGCCCTGTCCCTGGTCACCACAGAGCAGAGATCAGTGCCTGCCCCTCCTCTTCCCCTCATGAGGAAGCTGCAGAGCTGCACTGAAGTCTCCCCTCAGTCTCCTCCATCTCCATAGACCCAGTGCCCTCAGCTGCTCCTCATGGAGCTTCCCTCAAGGCCCTGCACTGTCTCCATGGCCCTCCTCTGCACACTCCCTGACAGTTTAATGCCTTTTTAACCCTGTGGGGCCCAGAACTGCACACAGTATTCCAGGTGAGGCTGCCCCAGCCCAGAGCAGAGCAGGACAATCCCTCTCTGGCCCGGCCGGCCATGCTGGGCCTAGTGCCCTCAGGACAGGGGTGTCTCTCCTGGCTCCAGGGCACTGCTGGTTTGTGTCCAGCTGGCCATTGAGCAGGAGCCCCAGGACCATCCCTGTTGCATAATCTGTCACTTTCACCCATTAAACTCCATATAGTTGTTGATTGCCCAGGCATCTCATTTGTCAAGGTCTCTCTGCAGGGCCTCCCTACCCTCAAAGGACTCAGCTGCTCCTCTCAATTTCGTATCACCTGTGAACTTGCTCAGTGTCCCTTCCAGTCCTGTGCCCAGGTCATTTATGAAGAAGTTGAAGAGCACAGGGCCAAGGATGAAGCCCTGTGGAACCCTGGCAGGAGCAGAATCTTCAGTGTGGTTTCCCTACCAGCCCTGGAAAGGCTTGGGAAGGCTCTCTGATTTTGCTGGCCTGAGGAACCAGACCTGCATTTTCCACATGAGAAAACCTGACTCCATGGGCTTTTGCCACTGAGTCCACCCTGTGCTTCCTGATGTGTAGAAATTCTGCAGAGAGGGCTTTTCTCATGCGTGGAAAACGGCTTCTTGAGGTTCCTGCATGAGTTTGGTTTCACACACCAGGCCTCTGGGAGGGTGCCATGGTGTCAGCACTTTCAGAGTCCAGATCTCATCTAAGGTCTTCCTCCTGGGGGGATCTCCTGGGGGCTTAGCACCTGTTGTTCTTATGTTCCTCTTTTTTGATAAAAATTAATATTCTGAATTTGTATGTTGATAAAGTACTAGGGGCAACACTGATGGCAATTACTGAACCATGCTGGAATTTACTTTTCAAGCTCTGGACGAGGTTTTATCCTGTGTTCAGCCTTGAAACATACTGATTCAATAATGCTGTTGGCAACGTAAGGGGGCTGCCCAAAGGGATGCATTTTTCTTTGCACTGGGATATACAAGATTTGGCTGTCCATTCTCAGTTCCCACATCACACTGTTTCAGCAACAGACTCCCCTGACTGACAAGGGATGGCTGAATTTGTTGGCTGTGCAGCAGATTATTATTTGGGTTTCAAAATATCAAAATGCTTTCCAGTGGAAAGCAAAATAACTTCGCCACTTTCAGCCTTCCTGCTTCCCCAGTAACTGTTCATGCTCTCTGCAGCTTTAGAGAATATTACAATGCTGCTGTCGCCTGTACACGATGTTTGGCTACCTTCCTTCTGCAAACACCTTCTAACCAGCATTTGCTTTGTCAAGGCTCCTATGTTCACAGTGTAAAACTCACTGCCAAGGCTTTCTTTGCAAAAGACCCACATATAACTGTGCTGCAGAGGAGCACAGGACAGAGCAGTGGCCACTTCTGTCTGGCCATGGGTGTTCTGTCCCAGCCACTGGCCAGAAATGGGGCTGAAAGGCACAAGTAGCCCTGTGATGGGCGTCTCTGGGGTGATCCCACTTTGCTCTCCCTGGAAAACTCCCTTCCAGGGAACCCTGATGATTACAGGTTTGTTCAAGCTCAGGAGACTAAGAAGCACAGATGCCTTTCCAACCTGTGTTTGTTTTATGCTGTAGCTCTGCAGATTCCACTTAATAAATATTTGATCCTCTTTGGTGCCTTCCTGAGCTTATGGCTTCTGAGGGACCTTCTGGCAAGAAGTTCCGTGATTGATTTTGAACTAGCCTAAAAATATAGGTGGTAGAGGGGAGAAGAAAAAAGGTATTTATTTTCTGTAGTCTCTGAGGCTGCTGCCTTTCAGATTCCTGCTGTTTCCCCTTTTCTACACACTGCAAAGAAGGAAAGGATCTAATTAGGCTCTAACTCTAACTTAGCCTTGAATTTGTTGTGTACTACCAAAGGCTGGAAGGATTTGACTTTGGTTGCGTTTTTTAATGAATAATTTGTGAAGAGAAAGTAAATATGAATTTTTACATATGGATGAGTTAATCTAGTCTACTGTAGAATGGAAGAATGCCAGGATATTTAGCATAATATGATATTTCAGTCAATATTTACATGGTGTTTTGGTTTACTGGTTTGATTTTTTTTTTCCAGGACATCTGAGAAGCACCTACCCATCAATCTTTTTTTTTTTTTCTTTTTTTTTCTTTTTTTTTTTTTTTTTTTTGAGGGCAGGTGTTTCTTCAAATTTTATTCAAAACAGAAAAAAAATACTTTTCAGGATTTTCTTTGTTACACCTTGCAAAGTTTCATGAGTAGACTGTTTGTCAAAGTGTTTTCCAGCTCATGTACCTAAACATCCACACAGGTTGGAATAACTCATCATTTATTTGTACAGCTTTATTACTGAGGCATTATTAATAATTGTGGGGTTTGTGTATTTGTTACTGTTATGTTTACTGTTACGTGGAAAGGGAAACTGACCACAGCAATGTTTATTGGCTCAAATCTAACTCCAGGTTTTTTCTCTTTGATTACACTTTCAAAAGCCTGTTTCTGCATGTCTTTCCCTGTTGTTGTGTCCCAGGTCTTGAACAGCAAGTGCCAAAAATGCAGTGTCCTTTTGTACTGGGTACTGAAATTCATTCCAGGTGAGAGAAATCTCTTTCTAAGAAGTGATCTAGGTGTATCAGGGCTGTCTGGGAATCTGACTACTTCATTAACAAACCAAATGTGTTTGGTTGCAGGTAAATCCCCTTGGTGAGATGAGGTTAGGGTTTATGCTGATTTGGGGCTATGCAAATGAACTGCATAAGCAAATCCAAAGCATTATATATAAATAGGTAGCACTTTGAAAAAGTTTGAGATCCAAATCTTCAGGGTCCAGCACTGGAAGTTGTGTGTGAACAAGGCAAAGGAGGGGGGGAGGGAGCTATGGGAGAATACAGAGCAAAGGAATGATTTAAACATAGGCCAAACCACTGTGTTAAGTCAGAGGTTTTCTTTGACTGGCTTCTCCCAGCATTTTGTTTTGTGCTAAACATAAGGTGCCACAGTTTACATTTAATAACTCTGTCCAAGTTAGTAATTGACATAAATACTGACTGTCCATGAACAACATCCCACTAGACAGCACAGAAGCACAAGACAGAAATCTCTTCCTCTGCAGATGTATATCATATATAAAACTCAGTGCATGAATTTCCTCAGGGAAGGAAGCACAGGGAAGTCACTCAGCAGATTTTTTCAGCCTTTCCTTGCCTGTATCTTTGCACTGCATGGCTACTGGGAGCAAGATGACAGCAGACAGACAAATTCCCAGGATAAGTGCTGGACTGTCTTTTCCTAAACAGGACTAACAGTCAGCACTTGGAGGCACACAGGGTCCACTCTGCCACTGCCTGTGTGGCTCTCGAGACAGGGATGAGAAGAGAGGAGAGAGGCTGGTAGGAGGAAAATTGACAGGCAAAATGGCTCAGCAATGCTCGATGGAGTAACAGCTGCTCTGATTTCCTCCACCTTCATATACAAATGTCTCAAACCCAGAGCTGTTTTGGGCAACAGCAGATGATACTTCTTTAAAGTATGGTAGGTCTGCTGTTGGTTTTTTTTCTTTTTTTTCCTTTTCCTTTTCCTTTATTTTCCTTTTCCTTTTCCTTTTTCTTTCCTTCTTTCCTTCTCTCCTTCCTTCCAAACTTCTGAACTTCCTTCCAAACTTCCTTCTGAACTTCCTTCCAAACTTCTTTCCCAACTTCCGAAATTCCTTCTGAACTTCCTTCCAAACTTCCTTCCTTCCGAACTTCTGAACTTCCTTCCTTCCGAACTTCCTTTCGAACTTCCTTCCTTTTTCTTTCCCTCTTTCACTGAATCATTATTGTAGAAGACCTTTGAGATCCCTGAGTCCAACCTTGCCTTCCCTTCCTTTCTTCCTCCCTCTGTCCCCCCACACTGTGATTGCAATGACACCATTTAACACTACCAGTTTATTGCAAGGGAATTTGCAATTTTGCTTTGGAGCCAGGCTGATAATTTTGTTTGGGAGATGCGGCTCTCACTTTACTTCTGGGTACTGTTCATAAAGATCCACTCCCTGGAGCCCTGTGGTGGGAACGAAATGACGAAACACCTTGTGAATGAACAAAGAAACTGAGATGAAAGACTGAAAAACACAAAAGGAATCAGAAACCAAGAGACAAGGGGGCCTCGATCAGCAGCTTGGCAAGTGTTTTTCATGTCTGTGGGGTGCAGTGAAAAAGCAAGCCACAAATCACCATTCAGGCCCCTGTAGGCCTTCATCTTGTTTCCTTTATTACAATGAAGAAAATGTAGAACATGGTCAGGGTTTTCAACCTGGGAGGTGTGTGAAAGCTCAATTTCTTTTACTTTTTTTTTCTCTGAATTCAAATGACATAAAAGTTCACAAGGTTCCCAGCAAGCTCATTATTTAGTATGCACAAATATGTTCTCAGATGATGAGCAGGTGATGAGAAGCAGCAGGAAGGAGACACTGGAGAATGCAAAAAGATGTGCCCACCTTGTGACTTTTGACTTGAGTGAGCCCAAATGAGCACTGGGTCCTGTGTCAAAAAGAGGTGGTGGTGATCTCTTCTTCCTTTAAAATGAGGGAGTGAGCAGAGAATGCCAGGCGCAGCTTTTTTGATTCTTTGGATTTGTTTGGGTTTTTTGCAGGGGCAAGGGTTCCCCCTTAAACTCTTTTGAAGATGTCTGGGTTTGCTCTGTGTTTTTATTTACTTATAGGCATTTCTGTGGCACTCATCACCATAGTATCTGGGCAAATCTTTCCTTTCCTGTATCATGTAATTAAATCTATACAAAATACATGTGTTCTTGGCAGGGAGGTTAAAATCTGCTTTTGGATGGGATTTGTGCCTTGCAATTAAACACTGCTTTTGCAGTGCTGTTTTGTTTCCATGTACATGTGAGTGGGGAAATAGAGTCCTGTTAAGGCTGCACCCTCACACATCTGCTGCCCTGGGTTGTGGCGCCATTGCAGTCCAGCGGCTCTTTTGGAATCTTTGGATTTGCCACCTTTCTGGGGTGCCAGAGGCATTCCTTACTATTCCAGGCACCACCTGGGCTGAAAGGGCACTAATACACACACACTAACCCTAAATGGGGAAATACAAAGTCCTCTTAAAACTTTTTTTGCTATTTTTATTACATCTGTGTGGAAGGGGCTCCTGGAAAGGTCAGCTCTTCCCTTCAGCCTAAGGTTTGCAGGATGAGAAGCAGCAAGTGCTGGGAGAGGCTGGATCTTTCTGAGGAGCCAGCAGCAGCATGAGCTGATACTGGTCACCTCCCCTCTGTGTCTGGCTTGTGCCCCATCCTCTTAAGGAATTTGGCTTTAACCTTCACTTGTGTGGAGTATTTCATAGTGAAATGTCCTTCTGGTGTCTGGTGCAACTATCATGGGTGTCCTGCAGGGCTCTCTGGAGGACTGTAAGGACAAGCTGGCAATGTCTTGAGGAGAGTTTTGCACAGGAAGTTGGAGCAAAGGTCTGCCTGAGAAAAGTCTGTCTGAATTCAACAGGTGGCAGGCCAGAATAGGTGGCTTTCCACAGCAGACAGTGGGGGAAAACTCTGCTTTCTTATAAAAACACAAACAGGTCTGAGCTGGCTGTGCTCCAGCCCTGGTGACAGTCCTGCAGGTGTTCCCTGGCTCAGGTGGGTGACCAGCCAGTGGTGCCTGGCCTGGCAGTACTTGGTGGGCCATATTCACACTCAGATAAACAGACGATAATGCTTAAAAATAAGAATTGACTCTCAAAGACTGCCTGCCTCCAGCAGAGGGGTCAACTGCCCACCCAGGACTGACTGACTGCCACTGATTCACCTCTTAGGTAGGAATTTGTAAGATGCCTGGTGGTCTGGGCCCCATGGCGGTGACAACATGAACACCTTGGAGGAAATTCATCTGTCCCTTCCCCTCTTTGGCAGTTGTTTGTTTTGCCCATTTTTGATTTATCGCTCGAGGATTATCTTGTAGATAACCTTGGTTCTCATCTGTCCTCATACCTGCACATACCTTGTTGCATCCTCAGTCACTTGTGAAAACCTCTGATTCTCATTCTGGTTTTGGCAGGCACACACCTAACAGAGGTTTGCTCATCCCCTCTCAGGCACTACTCATGTGTTTTATGGCCTGTCTGAATCAGACCTAACAGAGATACAGTTGTCCCTGGTTTATCAAGGCCATGTGAGCATAATTTGGCTTGCAGTGAGTCTCCAGCAAAATAAGGAAGGGTTATTGCCTTGTTTCTCGGTGGAAAAACTCGTGTGCTGATTTTCAGGAACAAAGAACCCCAATACTAATTGAATGCAGAGAATAATCATGTTTCCAGGTATTTGAGTCACTGGGCTGCACCTTGTTGGTTTTTTTTTTTCCTTACCTTTTATTTCTGGTGTTTTATAGAAGGCAAATAAGGCGAGGTATTGCTGCTGAAAAGGAGGCATTAACACGAGGTACCCGTTGCTGGTGCTCGGAGGCTGGATGAAAAGTCTTTTGCCAAGCATTAATGATCAGGCAACATTCATATCTGTCTAGATGACAAATGCTGAGGGTGTTCCAGAAGCGTTAAGTGGGTTTTGGGGTAGGTGCAGACTTCACCCTTGAAGTCTGCCGCGGACTAAGGAAGGCGGCGCGACCTGAGTGCGCACGAGGAGCTCGCTGGGCTGCACCAGCGGCACCAGCGGCCGCCGACGGTCCTGTGGAGCCGCGATTAATTGTTTTCTAGTGCCACCGTGAGGAATGCTGGTCCCGGGCTTTCCTGGTGAAACGGGAGCTCCCGTCCAGCCCGAGCGCCAGCGGCCGGCCGGAGGGAGCTGCGCTGCCCGTGCCAAAATGTTCAGCGAGTATCGGCACCTTTGCCAGGGCAGCCCTGCTGAGCACCGCCTGTTTATGCAGGAGCAGATTTGCCGAGAGTTTAGGCTGGCAGCATCGGTTTAAGTCAGGATCAACCAGAGTAAATAAATCGATGCACGGAGATGGTTGCATGGAGCCGCTGGAGCTGCAGGAAATTTCTGAGCCATCCCGGCACAGCTGTGCCTTGCAGCTTTGGAAAACTAGGAAAGAGGCTCGATACAGCATCAGACTGCCTAAATAAACCAGGATCTTATCTTTTAGCTGCGTGGCTCACTGATACAGCAGCACAGTGGCTCTGCAGGGGTGTACATCACACACCACAGTCCTCCATGAGCCTGCGCCCAGCTCGGTTTGTTTGTTTGTTTGTTTGTGTCATATTCAAACATCGCTCAGAAGATTAAATGAAAGCTGTATATTTCATCTCACCTTCCAAAGCCGGGCAAAACAAGTGGCAGGCTTACAGTCGTGCCGGGATATCTGGTGTATCTAAGAATGCCCTATGATGTTTTGGGAGGAAGCGTGCAGTAAGTTAAAAACAGGTTAAGGCACTAGTTTGGGTCTCCAGAGAGCTGGCGTCAATTCCCAGCTCTGCCACAGACTCCCAGTGTGACCTGAGGCAAGCTCTTTCCCTCCTGAAACACTTTCATAGTCAGAGAAGGCAAAATCCCACTTCATGTGAGTTTTGCCTTTGACTTGGTGGAGCCAGCTCCCACCCACGCATTTCAGAGCTTAAAAATTAAATGTAGGCGTAAGCACCTTGCTGAAATAGTGCCAGAACTTACCTGCATTTCAGCTTCCTATACCTAGAAGAGGAACAAAGATCACTTCCCTATTCCCACTCACTTTGCATGCCATCGTAGGACTGAGTGTAATTACGGGGCCATGCTGACCTGTTCCCCTGATAAACTGCAGCTCAAGCAAGAACTAGACTTGTTGGAGGCCTTGTGTTTGTCTGTCTTTTCTTGCACTCCAATATTTTCATACCTTACCAGCCTCTCTGCACTGAGTGGGGCTTTAACTGGGAATAAACCATTCACAGCCAGTGCTATTGGAGAAAAATCAGTGTTTCTGCCTAGGCTAGTGGCGAGATTCCCAGTGACGGTCTCCTGCCTCTCTATTTTTTTCATGGAATGGCCTGCTGTGGCAGCATACAGCTAAGTTTATATAACTGGCTCCTCGCAGCGCTGCCCTGAACAGGATATTCCTGTTGGCTGTGCATTTGCTTAAACCAACAGTTGTAGGTCCCAGCAGCCCTTGACAGGTACAAACAAGGAACCGCAGCGAGGGCTGAGGGCAGGAGGGATTACTGCGCTTAGCAAGAAATAGGCTCTGGCATTTACATACATATCGCGGATGCGCTCTACAAGGTAAACAAATATGGCATAAAAGCATATTTGGCTATTCAAATGGCCCCGATTGTTCCTATTATTATGATGTCTCCCAGCATGTATTTAGTAACCCGCTAATTGACTTTGCATGCATCAGGAAGAAAACTTTTCACTATCTGTTTCAGGATGGTTTCTGATGACATTTTCTTTTTAAGTTTTATTCATTTATTTCTGGGGACTGTTTGAAATGAAAATAGATCCCGGCTCCTGCTGACACGCCAGGCTGCCTGTGCCAGAGCTGATGGTGGCCAGGGCAGAGCCTGCTGGGAGCAGGGATGGATAGAAAGGTGTCTGCAGGTCCTTCCTCCAGCTCCAGGTCCTCCTCTTGCCCGCACACTGGATGTGCCAGTGGCGGTTTGGCTCGACCAGGCACGCACCAGTGACTCCTGAGCTGCCTTCACTTACAGCCTGAATATGCAAAGCAGTAACCAAAGACAGCCTTGGTGAAATCTGGGTTATTTAAACCTCAGGTACATTTGCTCGGCTCCAGCCTGACGGTCACAGACAGTGAGCACCGAGGCCCTACAGGACATTTATCAAACCACTCACCCTCCACACTGGGTTTTGTGATTTCAGCCTTAAATGCGTCAAGTAGTTTGTTCAGCTCTTCTGAAGGGGAAGTTGAAAAGCCCATGGGGGAAGCAGAAAGCTAACAGGCCAATCAGTTCAGCAGCCCTCCATGCTGGAGATGTGCATTAGAACTGCAAACATGATTTTTAAACATCCGACTGATAAAATGGTGCTTAATGCTTCTCTAGTTGTGAGGGTAAGTTTGTTCTGGCCGTACAGCAACAGTTGGTGAGCTGAATCATAACCAGTAAGATAAACACTTGTGGCAAAATAACCTTTGCCCCCATGTGGAAAAAGATAATCTAATAAATAATTTTATTTTAGCCTTGTTTCATCTACAAAACTTCTGGGATCTGGCACAAAATTTCCCTTTCCCTACTCTAGTTGTTTTATGTGGTTTGAGGGTTAACTTCATGGGGAGTCAGACAGGTGGGTGGTGTGCGAGGGCTCAGAAAGCTTGGAGTTTTTGCCTGCGGGGTGACAGAGATGCCAGGGCCAGGGTCCTGCTCCTGCAGCTGCCATACCCTGCCAACTGTGACAGGGGAGGGGAAACAGCAATCAGCCTTCCCTGCTCCATAGATCACCGCTGAACTGCCTTACAGAGAGGCACAACCTGGAATTCTATCAGCTGCTGCTCCTTCCCCCACAGACCACAGTGTTTTGTAGGTGATCATACCAGAAAAGCCTGGCAGTTCACAGGCACCCCACAACAAGCAGATGTGAACTGAAAACTGGGACAGTACTTGGTGACAAACTCTTGTTTCAGCCCCAGTGTACTCTGAGGAGCATGGAAAAAATTCAGGCCTGGTTTGCAGGAGTTGGGGATGTGGCGGTACCCTGCATTTTGTGAACAGACCAGAGGTCTTGCACCCTCTGGAGGAATTACCCATCTTTATCCATGACCGGGGGTGCCCCTGAGAGCCCAGACTGTCTATTTGGGTTAAAGCAGTGTCACAACTACAGCAGAACAAAAAACTGGGACCTGATGCTGCTCCTCTCCTGCTGCTCCACCACAGGCCTGGAAGTGTGTTCAGGGAAAATGCATTTAAAAAGAAAATGTTGTGGGGGGTAAGAAAAGGAAGAAAGGTATGGGAGAAGGGTCTGGCAGTGTCCCAGAAGCCCTCTCTTGTCACTGCCAGCAGCCAGCAGCCCAGCTTTAAAACGTGCACCAAGCTGGCTTGTTTGGAAGCACAACCCTGACTGTTTTGGTGGCAAGAGCTGTGCATGGTCAGTGGGACCTCGATTTTTGTCTAGGCTTGAAGGCATGGCCATCATATAAATAACCACCAAACATTTCAAAGCCTTTGAAAACATTTCATTTAATTTAACATTTTAATGCTAGGAATGGGCCATGGTTTAGGTGTGGTGGTTTCACATATTTTTGGAACCTGTTTATCCATCTTTTATTAAGACTTTAAGAAGGCAGCTCAAAATACCTCAGTGACTCCAGTGATGCTGTAATTTCTGCTTCTTTGTTTTCTGCATGAGATTAAGGTAAATTTGTGTCTCCAGCTCAAGCTGCTTCCTGGAGAGACACTCAGAGGCCAGCATCACAAGCTTTTGTTTGGTTTCGATTGCTTTCAGATCGATGGATGATCTAGTGAGCAAAGGCATGAAAACTTGCTTTGTACCTGACATTGTCTTACACTTACCCTAACAACCTACTTCCAGCTAAATTTCATGTTTTGTCTTCTTTAAATGAAGACAATAAGTGAGTAATTGCTAATGAAGCGTATCCTGTCCTCGCAATGTTTGCTGTCCTTTCACAGACTGGCATCCTTCAGTGGTGGAAAATTAGGAGTGGAAGCATCAGCCCAGCCAGAAGACTCTCTGCTCACATCTCATTGCCAGGACAGGGCTTTCCCAACTGTCTCTGGCCACTTTTGCCCTGTCTGCAGCAGCCTGAAGCACTTTAGCATTGAGATACTTGGGGTTTTTACCCTGCCCTTCTACTTCTTCCAAAACAAAAGGTTAAATGACCTCAGCCCAGCTTTGTTTGCCATCTCAGCATCCACAGAACTGTGTGATTGAAGGGATGGTACTGTCACACCACATCTCTGACTAGCTGCTGGTGGACTAGCATATGGACCAGTATGTTAAGGCTTGCTCCTCAAGCATCAGGAGTGACTTCATGTACTGCACGACACAGGGAAAGGTTTTTAAAAAATTCTGTACATGTGAAGAATTTGGGTCTGGAGAAGTCTCCCTCTACTATGCAACTTTTTTCTGCAAATATTAGCACAAAACATGAGTATCCAGACATTCCGCAACCACAGAGACTCCTACCCACATCAGAGGCCTGGTCCTGTTTGTGCTAGTCCCAGACACAAACCACCAGACAGGAATTTAAGAATTTTAGCTGTCCTGTGCCTCACTGTTTTACAGGAAGTTATCCCAGATCTTGGATGTGGTCCTTCCTGCCATGCACACCACAGACTGGTTTCCATAACATAGGAAATGGCCTTCACAGATGTTTTTCAACAAAATACTGAACATGGGCTATCACCAAATCACAGAAACTTTTCCTGCTGTCTGAGGATGGATATGCACAAATTGAGATGCTCAGAAGCCAAGTTTATGCATTGCCCTGCTTTAAATTTGGACCTTTGATTCCCTAATTCAATTCCTTGCCTACCTAAAGGTTTGTCAGTAGTGTCTTCTTCTTCTTTTTTCCTTTTTACTTTTTTTTTTCTCTTTTATAAGCAATTTACACCCATTGTGCTAAATGGAGAAGACAGCTCGCAGAACCCCTAACTGCAGGTTTGTACTTCTAAGCTGGTGGGATACTACAGGATCCAGCAGAGATTATTCTGAACAAGACCTGTCATTTGCAACTGCTGAATTAAGCAGAATGCGTTTCCAATTCCCTCCACAAAACACAGAGTGTTTTGCTCCCTACATGCATCGCCACAATGAGAATTAGTGCAGATGGCCTAAACACGTTTGTACTGCATCTTTATTTTTCAATTTCCCCTCCCTGGGACATGGGCAGACCCAAGCAGAAGGATCTTCTCTTCTGCACCACTTCTTGGAGCAACAGCAAGTGTTCTGTGTATCTTTGTGTCTCTCCCTCACTTTGTTCCAAAAAGTGACCATCAAATGAATACCCTGGGAGAAGGAGCCATCAGCACTGCACCATGGAGATCCTCCTCCACTGCCATGAACAGGACATTTTCCAGCTCACCAGCACAGCACAGAGTGGCTTCTGCAAGGGCTGTTGATTTTCTGTTGATTATTTCCTGCCCTCTGTTGGTTTTCTTTCCTCTCACATGCTTGTCTCTTCCTGGTCCCCACAGCAAGAAGGCATTTAAACTTTCTCATTTGGAGCTGCAAGCTTGGAGAAGGGAACACTACCACCTTCAGAGGGCTGGTGGAAGAGCAGCTGGAGGTGCACATGGTCTGTCTCCAGCCTTGGCTGAAAGAGCTTCAATCAAAACATTTACATTTGCTGCTCATTCTTCTTCTCCTGGGGGACTTTATCTGCTCCCCACGCCAGCTGCACCACATCTCTTCTGATCTCTATGTTTAAATGCACTACCAGATACAATCTAGGGATTTTTTTACAATATCCTGTTGGCTTGTTGTTTTTTGGTATATATATATATATATTTTTTTTTTTTTTTTTTTTTTTTTTTAATTTGCAGACCTGCAAATGCACAAATTCACTTTAAGGAGCCTAGGCTTTCCATAGAATATTAGAACTAGCCATGAAAAAAAAAAATGCAAGATAAAGTAGTGCAGCAGCAATCTTATGAAAATCAGATTCCTCTTTGCAGAACTCGGTTTTCAAGGTGAAATTTTGTGCTCAGTCCAGCCACTCATTTGCTCCTGCCTGCACAGCAGAGCCTTTGCACCAGGAGGTGCTGGTCCATCACGTTTCCTCTGAGCAGGGCGTTGACTTGGTCGAGTGCTGTGTTACATGGTTTTTATTAGAGCTAAAGCTGTAAAGAGAGAGGGCTGCAGACCATGTTGCATCCCTTCAGATGCTGACAGCCCTGGCTTGTGCAGCACCCCGTGATCCAGCCCGTGGGGTTATCCTACTTTGGGTCACAGAAGCTTCTCACAGGCTATCAAACCTACTCATCACTCCCACTGTCAAACAATGGTGTTCTGAGACCTCCTTGCAGCACTTTTAGCCAAAAGCAAGGCCATGGAGGTTGTGGTTCTGGCACAGATTTGGAGTTCCTTGCCCCGTCACAGGGAGCTGCCCCGCAGCTCAGGGATGCCTGCACAGCTGGATGGAGAGGAACCACTAAAATCTCCTCGTGCACTGAGGTTTCTGAGAAGCCTTAGTCTCAGCCACTGCCTGTCACAATTACACAGGAGAATTAATGAGGAGAAAGCATCCAAATTTGGTTTTCTCTTGCTGGCTCAGCTAAAACACAGACTCAGTGGCAAGAGGGCTGCTAAGTCTGCTCTGGAGACAACCGAGGTCATGGGTAGGTCACCTCACCCCCTCCTTGGGGAACCCCTCCCTGGCTTGGAGGCAAGTGTGATAACCTGTGGACAAGGTTCCAACAGGGCAAGGATGGCGTGGTGAGCCCACAGCTGGCCTCAGAGCAGCAGCCCAGCTGGAAATGTGGCTATTCTAGGGCATGCAGTGCTATTTCAAGAACATGGACCTACCAGCCAAGAAGGGATGAGCTTTCTTATGCAGGCACTGTCCAGAGATCCAACAGCACCTCTAGAAAAGAGCTGTTAGGCTAATGCACAATATGCCCCAGAGCAAACTGCCTCATGCCTGCTGCAGCAGGGATTTCTGTAGGAAAACTGCAGGAGGGCTGTAAATCAAGGAAAATCAGTGCCAGCCTGGCTGCAGTGGAATGTCAGCGCCCCAGAGCCCCATTCCAGGAGGGGTGGCCTGTTTTGGATGCTGCTGTGTGTAATTTGGACACACCTGATCTGGGCGGGCTCACCAAAACTATGGTGAGATCTGCAAATGCATTTGGCAAAAAGTGTGCCAGGAGCAGCTACTGTGTCTAAACACCCTGGAAGTTTCACCTCTTCTTGGGAATCCTTCTCTGGAGTGTGAAACAGCCTCCTGAGCCAGAGGGCAGTGGGTGGCAAAGGTCAGCAAACCTTACATTTGCTTCTTAAGAAGTGCTTCTGGAAGATCAAGCAAACAAAATTCCTGAATCCAATGCCATTTGAATCAACAGCTTTTATGTGTCAGTGCAAGGCATAAATCACCACCAAGCTAGAGGAAATTTTAGGCGCAGAAAGATGGGTTCAGCTCCTCAGCTCCTGGACAAGAGAGCCTGATATTTCTCATTACAGTCATGACTAGCTGATAACTAGACATCCAGGAGAGAGACATGTAAGAATTCATTACCTCCCAGCTTCTGACCCCTGCTTTTCTTAGAAAGGTAAAAAACAGCTCTGTAGCAGTGACTCAGCCTGGTCATTTCTTCCTTAAGGCTCAGCTGGTTGTTATCACTTTGCTTCAAAGGCTGAGGAGGTTTTCTCTTTCTAAGAATGAAGAATGTCATTACAGGTTCCTGTTGCCAACAGAAGTCTCTGCTTTTGTGCAATTCTCTTTGTTTATACCAGCCAGGCGGACCCCAAGCAGAAACCTGCCCCCTCTTATTTAAACAACCAAAAAATGCTTTACAGTCCTCCCTTAGAAATGTGCAAGCCACCCCAGAGCTGAAAGATAAACTTTTTTCTCCAGTCAACAGCCAAATCAAAACCAAAAGTTGTCAGTGTGGAAGCCCTGCTTAGGATACTTGCATTTGAATGTCCACCTTTGCTAGGAGGTTTTTCTCAACTTCTGTAGGTTTTTAAAGTGAGCTGTAAACATTTCGGTTCTAGATTTGACCCTTAAGGTTCTGCTTTCTGGAATTCGATTCAACTAAGGTCCACCTTCAGCTGTGAAAGTGAGTACCTCCCTTTTTGCTTAGTGTTCCAGCATGTTTCAGCATGTTGTTTAGCATATGGGGAAGGCACAACAAAACAAAACAGGCCCACTGTTTCATCAGAGGTGTCTGAAATGTGTATCCAAGACCTATGAACAAAAAAAAAAAAAAAAAAAAAAAAAAAAAAAAAAAAAAAAAAAAAAAAAAAGCTGAGTGCTTCACAGCAAAATGTGGCTGCTTGGGCTGCTGGTGCTGCCCTCATGGAAGGGCTGGCAGGTGGGTGTTAGACCAGCACGAGCAGCAGAGCTGATGTGCTCTGAGGCTCAGCAATGCACAGTGTGTGAGTACAGATAAAAACATAAATAAAAACCTAGCGGTGAGCAAAGAGCCTGGCTGGCCTGCTGTTCTTTGTCACTGTCCTGTTGTTATTCACATGCTGAATTTATGAATTTATTATATTATGAAAGGTATCAAAATTATGCTCACTGCTTTTAGTCTTCATGGTGGTGGCATGCCACACTTTGTTTCTGATCTGTCTTCTAAAATGTGTGCAGAAAGGGAGAAGGACCTGTTTCTTATTTGCTTTTTTTAAACAACCATTTATATTTATTTAGGATCAACTCATGTGATTCCAAGGCCTGGAACACCCACCCGTCCAGCCTGTGGGCTGTAGTGGGAGCTCAGAGCAAACTCTACACCAGGGTCATCCCCTCCATTTTCCTGGATGTCAGTACCATGCTGCCACAAGCCCTGAGGAAGGATCCTCACCCAGCAGGGCTGATTATTTTCCTATTCTTCTCCTGGCCCAGCAGAGATTCATCACAGGGCCTGTAGCTTGTTTTTCCTCAAACTCCCCTCTACCAGGCATCTGGAGAGCAACTGTGGCCTAAAGCAGAGCTCCTGTAAAGAGCTCCTGTAAAGCCACTGGAAGACACAATTTCACACAGGAGCTCCCTATAGAAATTGGACCCATCCAATGACTGGAAAGGGTGGAAAGTCTTCAAGAGGAAACAACCACCAAAATACTCAGTAGGAATAAGGAAAACCACAGGGGAAAAAAACAGGAAACAACAAAAAGACAGCAGGGCATAGGCAACACAAATGCAACAGCCAGACAAGCCTAAGCTTTCCTAGGAGAAGTCCAGGCTGGGTTTTTTGCAGTGCATGACACAAAGATGGAGAGACACTCTCATGGACAGCACTCTCCTGGAAGGCCAGACAGAAACCAAGCTCATTCTCCAAGCGTCCAACACGAGCTCAGTGGTGCTCATGGAGCCACAGCAGCTCAGGACAGGCACATGATGTGGCAGGCAGGGCCACACAAGTCTGAGGAAAGCCAGGTATTCCACGCTGCACAATGACCATTTAAAGAGAAGGCAACAAAGCCCTTCAGGGTTCTTGCTGCTGGTATGGCAATCCACAGCATTTTATGTTACATTTTTGGGAATATGGAGAAAAAGGGATGAAGGATGTCACTTAACGGTGACATCTGCACTTGACACTCAAGGATGTCACTGAAAGGTCCTGGCATTCCTGTGTTCTGAGACAAAACCACTATGTCCAGTTCTACAGCCAGGATGCCAAGACAGAGAAAAGTACTAATTAATTGTGTTGTAAGGCAGTGATTGGGAAAAAACCAACCCAGCATACAAGAATAAATCAGCCCAAAAACGCATGTCATTCCCCATTTGCTTTCTTCCTCTGTGACCAACACCATCTGCTTCAAAACAAAAGGCATATGCTGCTATATTGAGGCTTCTCTGAAACCCAAATTTGCTCATTTAGAGTCTTTGGGTATCTGCAGTAGAGCACAATGCAGAAAGAATCCATTTTAAAGGGAAGGGCATGCTGCAGTGTCTAACACCAAGCAGAGCAGGGCTTAGGAGGAGCTAACAGGAGTTGAAAACTGGAAGTGGACACTTCCAAACTGGGACTGAGGGCTGTCTTTTAAAGGGATGGGCAGTGACCCTGTCACCAACAGCAGACGGAAGCACAGAGTCACCATCCCCGGGAAGAACGAGAGCACATTTTAAAACTGGTTCCTGACCCCAGCACAGCAGTAGCAGCAAAAGAGCTGGTTACAAAGATCAGAACTGCTGGTCCTTGAAATGAACAGGGCTAATGCCTTTATTAATGTTCAGCTCTTTATTAAAAAGATCAGCTGGGCAGGGGGCTCCACATGGAGCTCGCCCCCACAGCCAAACATGCAGAGTCTGTTACTGAAGTCCAGAGCAGCAGCTGTCCCTTCTTCTTTCCTTGTGGCACACCAGTGGCCCGAGGATGAGGAGGCGTGGCGTGCAGAGTCTGTTGCTGAAGTCCAGAACAACAGCTGTCCCCGCTCCTTCCGTGGTGGCAGCACCAGGGCTCTCTGTCTCCCTGCTTCTCACAGCCTAACCTGGTCTATTCTTTCTTAGGTGATGGCAACGGTTAAAAGTCAATCAGGGGATGTGTTTCCCTCTTCCTCAGCTAGGGCATTTGTCTAGACTCCTCTACTGTGTTCAGTTTTTGATTTATAGTCCTTTTTAGTCTCCTAAAAGTACTCCCATGATCCTAAGGGTTTTTTATTTACATGTTAGTCCCAGAATGGCAGCGTGGAGGGGTGGGAGGCCAGTTATCTCCAGGTAGTTTAGAGAAAACAAACAGAGCAATTAGCTAATTAGCATTTCAATGTGGGTACTTAGCTAGAGTTAGCAGTTTTTTTAGTGTTGCCATGGGGACTAAGAAGGCCCTGCCCTCGTCTCTGGGGAACGCGTGGAAACTGTTCATTACAGTCCTCAGCTCCAAATTCGGTGGAAGGGTGATCTGTATTCAAAGCACATCCTCTCTCTCGCCTTATTTTTTAAGTTTACCTTTCAGCTGGACCTCCACCCTGTGTAATGCGTTTTTTGTTGCAGATGTGCTACAGGAGAGGGAGGCTGGCATGCCTTCGGAGTGTCACACAGCCTTCGCTGGAGCTGGACACTGTCCCTTCAAGGAAGGCTCAGGAAGAGCTCTGCCCTCAGGATTGCTGCACTCCATTCCCACCAGGATTCCCACCACAGACTTTTTGAGTTTTATTTCCCACTTGTGCCAAGCATGAAGGGTGCTGAAAGGTACAGGCAGTCTCCATGGCAGCCCAAGGTGATTCCCATGCCCGCTTCCAGAGCTTCATGTCGCCCTGGTTATCAAGAGTTTTCTAAAGCCTTCTGAATTTACATTCTTGTAGAGAACTTTCTCACACAACTTTCTGTAAATAACCTATTGTTTTGCATTCTTTCATAGAGGCGGAGAAATTTGATGTACAGGTAGTTTGTCCAGTGTCGTTGGAGAGGTTGCACGTTCACCCTCCAATCCACTGGCATCTTTTGAGAACTATAAAAGACTGGAGTCAGAAAAAATAAATTAGTCTCTTCATCATGACCAAGGCTGTGGTGCGTCATTTTTGCTTGTGTCATTTGGTGACAGCTTCAGAGGCTGCACATGGCAGCTCAGGCTAGCACACAGGGGAAAGCTGGAAGGTCCCAAGATGCTGATGGTGCTGTCACCTCACTGGTGAAGCAGACAGTGAGAATTGTTCTCCGATTTTGTGCCTCATCACTGCCTTTGATGGCACGGCTCAGCAAAGCACCACAGAGTCAAGCAGAGTGGAAAGGCCTCTGAAATCATCGAGCTCACGACTTGTGACTGTCACCACCTTGTCACCAGAGCACTGAGTGCCACGTCCAGGCAGCCCCTGGACACCTCCAGGGGTTGAGGCTCCACCACTTCCCTGGGCAGCCCCTTCCAAGGTTTAACAACCCTTCCCATAAAGAAATTCCTGCTGATGCCCAACCTGACCTTCCCCTGGCCCAGCCTGAGGCCATTTCCTCTCCTCCTGTCCCTGTTCCCTGGAGCAGAGCCTCCCCTGGCTGTCCCTTCCTGTCAGGAGTTATGCAGAGCCACAAGGTCCCCCCTGAGCCTCCCTTTCTCCAGGTTCTCCACAGTGCCCACACCCTATACAACCCTGAGCAGTCTGAACTGGGTCATGCATTCTTCAAATGATCCAAGTGTATGAAGCTTATCTGAAGTAGATTTTTTATATTGTTATTGTTGGCATTGAAAAAAACGTAATTATTTCACCATTTGTTCTCTGGGAGGACTTTTGCCTGTCACACGGGCATGAAGGAAAAGGATTCAGGTCCCTCACAGCACAGCTGCCACCAGCACCAAGCTCCTGGGTTATGCTCCAGCTGTTACAACCATGCAAGCAGACAGCTGGCTGCTGTGTCATGAAATGACATTTTTATTTATTCATGTCTCGATTAGTCCTTTGGATGAGGAGACCACTTGCAGCATTTGGGATTTTGTGAAGTACACCTAGAAAGGCAGCCTTGCTGTTACCATTTATCACACATTCCACAGCCAGGGAAAAACATCAGTTACAGGGTGCTCAAGCTGGCACAGGTGTGGAAGGACAAGATTTGTAAGAGCAAGTAGAAATACAAGGTTGAGAAATGCTCTTTTATGGCAAAATATGTAATTTTTTAATTTACATATATTTACTATTTATTTCTATTTATAAATATATTTACATAAATTAAAAATTAAATTAAAAATACATTAAAATTACATTAAAATTACATAAAATAGTAAATATATTTACATATATTTACTATTTATTTACTATTTTTACTGTATTTATTACTGCAAGACCCTCCATGGGGATTACCACACACTTTGCCAGCAAATACATCAAAAGCCACATGAGTACCAGAACCCTTCAGGTCTCTCCTTCAGTTTCATCTTTTGGATATTCCAAGGGGGGGAGGAAAAAAAAGTTAAATTTGTATTTTTACAGCTTTGGCCAAATTCTCTCTTTCTGTAACAGAGATATGGGATCAAGTGTTTTCAACTTAAAATATATCCTCTAACCACACATGTGCTCAGTGAAACTTGAGAACAGGAATTCACTGAAGGGAGCAGGACCTGGAAGAAGTCTGACCCATGCCATGCGGTCTCTCATGCTCGTCCCAGCGCAGATCATGCTCCGGTGTCACAGCACGAGTGTCCACATCTGCTGTCACAATAAAAACTGATTTTGGTAACAAATTTTTAAAAGGAGCCACTGATGTACAACCAAAACTTAAACTCACATAAAACACAAATATTCCTCTATGGGCCCCTCAGTGGACCCACAAAAAAACCAAAACTAACAAAAGAACCACCTACAAAAAACACAAAAATTAATCAAAAAACTATTAAATCTAAAAAATATAATTCCCTCTACCAACCCATAAAACACCCCAGTATTTATGATTCAAAAAAAAAAAATCCCAAACAAATAAAAACTTTTACAAAATCTAAAAAGTATCAATACAATAATGACCCTAATGAATGTACAACAACCCAAAATTCTTAATCCAACAATGGTCCCTAAAAATTGAAAATTGTTAATTATTAACTTAAAATATTGGGTTTTTACAATTACATTACACTCATTTTACTTTTTTATGAGTGTTCACACCTGACTTTGTAGGAGAAGATATAAAAGTCCCATAGATATCCTTTTATCCTTTTGGGCTGCTGTTTTATTTAGACTCTCCTCACCACCAAGGGTGTTAAAGCCCCCACCAGCCTTGGACCACAGATCAGACCAGGCTGTGGGCTGAGCTGACCTGAATGATTCCTTCCCTGCCTCCTACTCCTTTTTGCTGTGATGATGCCTTAGGACTTTAGCTTTTATATTTTTTTATATTTATATTTATTATGTATTTATTTATATTTATTTATATTTTTATATAGCAGGATATATTTGTAATCCTACAATTCTTTAATGTATAACTCTAAATTCCATATAGAGTGCTGGATATTGCTTTCCCATTCTGGTCAGACATAATAATTCCTCTCCAGGCCTGGGAATCAAGGATACCTCACTGCCTCAGGCCCTGAGAGGTGTAAACAAAAGTGATTTATTTGGGCAGAGAAAACATGGGGTAAATGACTTAATGACCTTGATGCCTTGTGAAGGCTGACCTAGAACAGAGGCAGGACAGTTAAAGAATAAAGTAGGGATTTATTAAAAGGCCTCAATGGATCCACCTTGGTCAGCACAAGAGCCCAGACAGGGCTACACAGAAGATGAACCAAAACGGTCACAAAAATGGACAACTGGTCATGGGGTCTCACATTTTTATAAGTTCTGCTCCATTTGCATATTGCAGTTAATTGTCCAATTCCAGCTTTAGCCCATGAAGTCCCATCCTTCTTGTTTTTCTCTCTTCAGCCCATATTGTTTATGCTCTTGGGCCTGAGATTTGGATCATTTGTCCTTGGTCCCCAGCTGGAGAAGGAATTGTTTTGTCTCCCTACTCTGTGAAGAGAGCTCACCATCCCCTAATATGAAGCCCAGACCCACACACTAAAGCAGCACAGAATCTGAAAAATAGAAAAGCTAAAACCTGAGGCATTGCCCTGAAGCTGTAATTGGAAGATTAACCCCCGATATGCAAATGGACCAAACTTATAAAAGTATAAAAAACAGTGACCCATCATCCACTTTGGGTGCAGCCCCTGAGGAGGCTTTTTCTGCCCTAAATGTACCTGAAGTCCCTTTAATTAATATTACCACTTTTTACTCCCTTAACTTTGTCTGGCCTCTTTTTTTTAGGTATCACAAAAAGGCATCAGTGATCCCACCCCCTTCTTCACACTCCCTCACCCCTGGGCTTGAGCAAACAGAAGCTGATTCACACCAGGAGTGCTGATTCCCTCCCCAGTGGTTAAGGGACTGTTTCACAAGCCCTTCCACCTCGCTGTGTGAAAAGCCAGTTGCCCTGCAGAGCTCACATGCTGTGGGGCTCTTTGCTGCTGGGTCACCTGTGGGCAGCAAATGGATTCAGGAGTTATCTAGGGGTGAGACCTCAAGGACAGAGACACTCAAAGAGGGACTGCCTGGTCCCTAATTTCCTTTGGGAACCAGTTTCAAAGCAACTTAGCACCTAAATCAGTGCTTTGGTTTTCCAAAAAGTTGAGGTCCTGGGAGAATCTGGCCCCAGGTGCTGCCAGATGCTGATCACAAAGATACTGGAAGTCCTTGGGTATCACCACCTACCTTTGGCCTTAATTATATGTTTTACATCACCTGCTCCTTGATGCAGGGTTATTATGAGTTAAAGGAAGTCTGCAAAAAGTGCTCATTTACGTTATGCAGACTTTCTCTGTAGTTTGGCTAATTGATGTGTGTCAGGTGTAGATATCTCACAGGATTGCAAAAGAGGTTCACTTTAGTATGAATCACATTTCAGCTTTTTTTTTTTTTTCCTCCAGTGGAGCTGGAAAGAGAGAATTGTGCTTAGTGGAAACTGGAAAACAAAGCAGAACAAAAAAGAAGCACAAGGCATGCAGCAGAGGAGCCCAGAGTCTGTTTGCACGGTGAATTTCAGATGTGGCAGCACTGATGGAATTAAGCAGGGTTTAGCACCTCCTGTGACCCTACAAACACACACACACAGAGGCAGACACAGCCAACCCCTGCAGACAGACACGCTCTGGGAACACCTCCGGGAGCCTGCCTGGAGGCAATCCTGGCAATCCTACACATTCCATAGGGAAAATTTGGGACTGGCCACGCCCTTCTCGCACAGGGACAGTGCTGGCGTGAGTGACTGCCAGCCTACGAGGGTGCTGGACACCCTGGGATGTCCTCCCCCAGTCATTTGTATCTGATCCAGGGGCATTTGCAGCAGAAGGGAAGTGCCTGGTGCGGGGATATTTGTGCTTGAAAGGAGTTACAAACATGGTGTGATTCTGTAAGAATCTGTAAAACTCCTTCCTGGAATGCTTCAGAGTGGTGCCTCCTTCAGGGAGCGAAGCAACAGTGGTGTCTGGGACACACTGTCAAGGCCTAAATTGATAAAATTAAAACCAGTCAGCACACCTGATGAAACAAGTACTTTATTTCAATAAGGCTGCCACTCTGCCTTGATGCACTCGAATTTTCCAGGATGTTTTTACCCCACAGCCTGTTGTAAGACCTCGCATGATGTAATTTTCAGAGGGGGAAGATGATGTGAGTAAACACTCTCCCCTGGAGGTGGCAGGTCTTCCAGATTCTGCAGCTGCTAATGAGATCATGAGAAACGTGTGGGTCTGTCTTGCCACCCTTGCTGCAATGTTGTTTTGTTTGACTGCCCGTTATCTAGACGAGGACATCAGAGCTCCATAGGCAAACTCAGGACATGACTCACAGGCTGTAAGGGCAGGAAAACCTCAGGAGGATGGGTCACCTTTAGGGGATGAGCTGAAGAAACCTGTTAATGGTCACGAGGCTACAAAAATATGTCCTTGTAGAGCTGAGAAATGGGTACAATCCCTGGGCAGAGAGTGCAAGTCAGTGTGAGTTGCTGCCTTACAGCTAATCCACACTCCAAGGAGCTCAAGAGACCAACAAGGATGAGAAAAGAGGGCTTGGGAGTTATAGGAAAGCTGTGGGAAAAGGAGGCAGAGGGAGAACAGGAGTCAATGTGGCTGGGACACAGCTCAGGGCAGATGCTGGCACATGAAGGAGGCATCAGATGCCACAAAACATCTCGTGCCTGCCAGCAGGGACAGCTGCTGTAGTGGCTAGCAAGCAAAACCAGCTAATTTGTATGATTTGCATGTTGTTATCTAAAGGTAGTGGTCTATTTTACCCCAGAATTCTGAATAAACAGCACAAATTCCTTTTCTTCCCATTTATGCCTTCCAATTCTTTAACAAGCATTTAGTGCTTGGGTTCAGATAAGCACAGGTGGAATTAACACCAGCCAGGACTTGGTGCTGAGAAGAAATATGCTGTCATTATACTTTGAGAAGTCAAAAAACTCCACAGACTACTTATACATATGAAGAGGAAGAAATTGCCTCCCTATAGCAGGTCAGGTTGGCATGGATACAGTAAACGGGATGTTTGACTCCTGCAATAAAGTACATGGATTGCCTGCAAGGATCCCATGTCTCAGAAATCAAGCACCTGGGTCTTCATACATGGTACGTGCCATAATTTATCTTCTCGAGAAGGGTGATAACCTTTGCTCAGCCTAAAATTCTTGGCAGGAGAGCAGAAAGTTTCTTGTTGTAGTGCTGATCGTTTCTCTGATTTCCAGTTCTGTGTGTTGCAGGACTGCTGTGTGGGCCCGGGGATTCTGAACAGGCCAGAAGCACTAATCCTACATTTTTAAAAGTCATACATGACTTTCAGGAAGTGACATACATGTGGCTTAAGATTTTTCCAGAAGTATCTGTCTGGTACTTCCTGGTAAAGACCATCCAAACAATTTTTTAAATTTCTGCTCCATACTGAAAATACTAAATTTCTAAATTTAATGAATTTAAATTCTTACTTACAGACTTCACCCTGTCATGCAAAATGCTGCCTGCTTTCCCTTCATGTGTTCTAAACTGTAACCCCAGCTAGAAACTGCAAATTAATGCACTTAGGATGTCTCTTCTCTAGATTTTTTTTTTTTAAAGGCTTTCAGACTTTCATAGGAAGCTCAATTTTCCCAAAAACCTCTCCCCAGCAAACAGGTCACAGAAGTTTGGGTGTCTGTGGTCAGAGAAATTTCATGGTGCCATAAAGCCCAACCCTTGTGCTGCACAGGGAATGCACAGGGGAAAAAAAATCTAATGTTTCATTGGCTCATCTCTGGAAACACCGCACTGATTTCATTTTTTTATTCAGCACCACCTGGCTTTGTAATTAATTGGATACCTTAATGACCACTGGGCAGTAAGCACAGGACTGTTCATTCTTCTGAGGATTATATCTCACCCACATAACAAAACTAAAACAGCATAGCTTTCCACTTAAAAGGATTTCACCCCGGGCTCGAAACACAACAACATCAGTCCTTGTTCTAGAAAGGCAAAAGGGTGACCCCAAAATACACAGGAAACAGGTGGTGAAGGTAAGCACTGATATCATCCAACTTCTGTGCTTGCAGTATGTGTGACTCATGGAATGGTTTGGGTTCGAAGAGACGTTGAAGATGATCCCATTCCACCCCCTACCATGGACAGGGACACCTTCCACTGCCCCAGGCTGTTCCAAACCTCAATGTCCAGCCTGGCCTTGGGCACTTCCAGGGATCCAGGGGCAGCTACAGCTGCTCTGGGCACTGCCAGAGCCTCACCAACCTCACAGGGAAGAATTATCTCCCAATATCTGATCTAACCCTGTGTCATGGTTTGACACTGGCGCAATGCCAGCACCCCCATGAAAATACACATTCCCAAATAAATGCTGTGAGATGTTATCAGGAACAGAGCAGAGCAAGCCCAAGCTTAATAATAAAGGGAAAAAAACTTTATTAAACTACTACTACAGAAGACACACACACTAAATCCAGGATGAAGACTCTCTAAAACACCCCTCCTCCTCCCAATTTCCAAAACAACCACCATGAAATATCACCCGGGATTCTTGATCAAATTACCACCCAATACTCAGTCCATCAAGGGAGAGAAAAGTCTCTCTTGCGCCACAGACTACCCCCCCCCCCCGCCCAGGAAACACAGTTGCCACCTCCTGTGTTTCCATGTCACACATGGCAACCGCCCAGAGAAAATCTGCCAGTGTGACACTCTCCTTTCCATGTCACAGTGCTCTCACCACCGTGCATGGACAGACTGCTCATAGGGTTTCTTTTCAAGGATGCTTTGCAAAGGACCAAAGAAAAAACAACAGTTCAGTTTCTCATTTTGGGACCACAGTCCCCCCCATTTCCCCCTTGGGCTGAAGGTCCAACAGCTTCTCTTTTTTGGGACAACAGTCCCCCCAATTTTCTTCCTCCCCTGGGGCCGAGGGTCCAAGAACAGAGATCTTCCTCTTCTTCTTCTCTGAAGACAGAGGGCGTCACCACATCCTCCTCAACTTTCCTCTATTCACTCCACTCCTGTCACTCTCAGCTGCTGAAGCAGGTCTCCTTGGCTCACCATTGCATCCCCCTAAAATGCAGTCTCTATTGCAGGAGAATTTGGTTCAGTCTATGGCTAACAAGAAAAGTCCAACCAAAAGCTACTCCATCATCTCTTCTCACCTAAAAATTTCTTCTTCTAACATCTCAGGTCCCAGACTGTCTCTCTTCTACTACAACTGAGGAGGAGTAATTTACAAAGCCCTCATTTCCCAGGAAAGGGTTGAAAGTTCAGACTGGACGGCTGAAATCTCTGCCCAGCATTCTCGACTCCCACACTGGGCATCATCCCCCCCCTTTCTCCTTCTCCTCTGCCAGCAAATTTCCCAGTGCCATTGGGCTCTCTGTCTCTTTCTCTCTGGTGGGGGGACAAAGGCATCTCTTTCTCTCCACCCTTCCGTCCGCAGGAGCTGGCTCAGTTCCAGACCTTCAGCCCCCTCTGCCTACCTGGGCAAGGCCGTGTGGCTTCCCCTCCCCCACCTAGCCCGTGCCTGGGCAGGGGAGAGTCTCACTGCACTCTCTGACGACCGGAACCAAAGAGAGAGCTCCCCTGGGAGTTCTTGCTTTTAACTCCCTGTGTTCTCAGAGGTGTGTCCATACTTTCAGTGGTACTCCAGGTGCCAATATCCAAACCTGACCACTGATTGGTTTGACCCAACTTCCTGAAAAAAAAATTCACTTCCATGTCAAACCACAACACCCTGCCCTCTCTCAGTTTAAAGCCGTTCCCCCCTTGTCTTGTCCCTCCAGGCCCTTGTAAAAAAATTCCTCTCTGTCTCTCCTGGAGCCTGTTCAAGCACTGGAAGGGGCTCAGAGGTCTTCCTGGTGCCCTGTTTTCTCCAGCTGAACAGCCCCACCTCTCTCACCCTGTGTCTATAGCAGAGCTGCTCCAGCCTGGAGCATCTGTGTGGTGTTGCACAAGCCACAGGAGAGAGCAGCCAAGACCATGTTCACATGCATGCTTTGTTGCCTCTGCTTCTGAGTTCTCACAGGGGAAAACTGACAAAGAACCTTTCTGGATCAAAACCCTTTTCTGCTCTTGACTTTTGCCCTGAAAAGAGTCGATTATCTAGCATTAAGACCCTGCTCTCCTTTCCTACTCCTCTGCTCCCCTGTCCATCAAAGTCAACAAACAAGGAACACATGGAAAGGAGATCACACCACAGCTGCTTGTCACAGGTCATTGAGCATCATTTTGGTCTCAGCTCTGTATAACAACCTCATTGTCCCCATCTTGGAGGATTGTTAAAGCAGAACTTGTGGGTGACTGACTGGTAGCTCCCAAGTGTTACTTTTGGGAAGACTCAAAACTTCACTGTTTTTCTTGTGTCAGTGCCACACCAGTATCATTTGACAAAGGGCATAACACCTTCTGCAGGTGGCTTTGTTAAAGGCTCAGCAATAATTAATTATCTACTGTCAGCTGGAGAAGATCTTCAGGATGGTAGTGTTCCTATTTATATATAAATATATTTATATTTATATATATTTATATACTGTGTTTGCTCCAAATGTCCTTTGCTTTATGAGCCACAAACTCTCTTTGAACAATGGCAGTTCCTGGGTTGTTTTTTTAAATTTCAGCCTCTTCCCTAACACAGCAGTTTGTGGAGCCAAGCCTGATCATTGCCATACTGCAGAGATTATTTTAATGATCTCTTCCTACCTGTCAGCCAAGGTGGTAAGGATATAATTTCGTGAGCCTTTCAAGCAATCATTCAGCAACACTTTAATACAAAGGGTGTCATTAAATGACCAGCCCAGGGAACACCAGTCCTGCTCTGTAATCTGAGTGACTCAGTCACTCTACCAAGTGCCATGAATGTGCACCAGAGTAACTGGGGGAAAAAAATAATAAAATCGGTCAAAGGGACACAATTTCTATTAAAATGATGATGTTTGTTACAAAGATGTGCAGTCAGAAGCTTCAAACTTCTGTCCTGCTGCTGCTTGCACTCTCACCAACATGCTTCAGTCTGCCCTTCATGTGGTTGTGACATCCTAGGGAAGCATTTATGTGTTTACTTATTATTACTGCCAGACTTTCAGCATTCAAAGACTTCAAAGATTCCAGGTGAACTGCTGGGTTCTGACATCTCGGGCCAGGTCTTAATGAAGGACTCAATTTTTTGGAGGCACAAATAACTGCTGGCACAGCTAATTGCTGTAGTGTGCATATCTGAGCACCCCAGAGCAGCCAGAAAAGCAGAAAATTTTCTAGGTTGAAATGGAGCTGTGTTGTGTCAACAAGGCAGTAGCTTGCAGATGTGTTGTGGTTTGGTTTGTTCTGTTTTGTTTGCCTCTGTCACATCCCTGTATCAAAGGAACAAGTCCCTGGGTTGCTCTTTGCCTCTGAAACCTTAAGTCAGAGTCACACAGTGGCCACCCCGTGTGAGTTTGCTGGCCCCAAGTTGGGCAACTCCCTGGGGGCTCCCCTGGCAGGGGAGACCCTCCTGGAGCAGTTCTGTGTCAGGAACAAGAGATGCATTGGACTTCTCAGTCTTCAGCTTCTGTTTATTGTTATCTTATCAAAACTTCAGCACACTGTCTGCACCAGACTCTGCGTGCAGGAAAAGCAGCACAAAAATGGCTAACAATCTCTTGTTATAAGGCCTTTTAAGTCTAATATAAAAACTAAACTACCCAATTAAGAAGTGACACCTAGATTATTTCCCTTTCTAACCCATTAACTGACCCCTAAAGACCCACAATGCAGATTTTTCTACCCAATTACAAGATACCACCTAAACCCAAGAAGAAAGAGGAAGAAGAAAGAAGAAGGGAACTCAAGATAACACCCTATATCCTCCATCTTGAACCCATCTATAACATACTAAAAATCCTAAAACCTAAATTTCTCACCCATGTGACATAATACACTACTCTCTACAATCTGTTTCACACTTTCGTGATTTCTAGTTTACCTTGAGGCTTTGGAAGTTCTCTCCATGAATGAGGGTCAAAGTCAGTGCTCCCCTGGGGGTCAGGACACCCCAGAGCAGACAGAGAAATATTCCCGGTGCCCTGGGTTTCCACAGCTCTGTGATGTTTTGGGCCTTGTAAATATTACTCTGTTTAGATCTCCTTAGCTCATGGACCCTTAAATCATGAAAAATGGCAACTAAGGAAAGGCAGAGAAGCATTTGAAGGCTGAAATCAGCCCACACCCACTGTCAGGTGCTTCAGGAGAGTAGCTTTTCCAGGTGGGAGCCTTCTCTGGTGGCATTCTGCCTGTACAGCCGCTACAGTGTGGTGAAGCCCAAAGCTGGGAGGTGTCCAGGTTTTAGAAGAGGTAACATTCAGAGGCAGATATGGAACTGATGCTTCTCTAGCCCCTTCTGCAGCAGATCTTCCAACCTATTTAATGCTGGGTCTTCTCAGGACAGTTATGGGATTTAAAGGAACAGGAACAAAGTGGTATTTTCTGAAGCTTCTAAGTATCTTTGAAAAACCACAGCAGACTCTCATGCACATCTTGAAAACCTGTCCTTTCATCTTTGTCACTTAGCCTCAGTTAAAATGGGGACATGCAGAACACTCTAGACACTCTTATTCCCCAAAAGAGAATAAGAGTACCACAACAAGACACGGCAATCCACTGCTGACTGAAGTGCTCAGAGATGACAGGGACAAAGACCAGCACAAGAACAAAAAGGGACCTTGACCAACCAGTTTCTGAGAAGGAAAGATGAAAGACTCTCTCCAGCTACCATTGAAGTGAGAGGAAAGATTCTAATTAGCCTAAACGGGAGTCAGATGAAGGACTTGTTTGCTGTGTACCTCTGTGAAGCAGGAGGCATGGATGCAAACCTGCAGGGAGGCCTGCGGAGTGTCAGAACCAAACAGAAACAGCAGCCCACTGCAGATGGAAGGGGCAAGAACAGGATTTCTAATCCGGTTTAGAAAGCAAAATGCTGCCCCCCCCATCCCCCAGCTCAGCACACAAAGGCACACACAAAACTTCAGTGTGAAGCACTGGAAGCAGCTCCCCTCTCACAACAGCTTCGCTGGAATCTGGTGCTTTTGACATTCAGGGCTAATTGGGCTGGATCAGCCAAGCTGTAATGTGCCTTGGCTGGGTCACACGAACCTACCCTCAGAGCCGTGTTGGTCCTTCTGAATACAAAACACAGCAGTGACTAAAGCTGTACAAACAGCCCTGGCTTGGACATCTTTGGTCAGCTGCCAGCCCAGGGCACAATTCCACAGACCCTTCCTCCCTCCAGACCCCAGCCCAGCCCCACAGAGCTGGGCTGGAGCATCAGTGAGAGGAACCCAGCAGAAAGAGAGGGAGATCCCTGTCCAGCCCTGCTGCAGGGAGACAGGCTGTCCTGTTGCCTCAGGTTTTAGCTTTTCTATTTTTCAGATTCTGTGCTGCTTTAGTGTGTGGGTCTGGGCTTCATATTAGGGGATGGTGAGCTCTCTTCACAGAGTAGGGAGACAAAACAATTCCTTCTCCAGCTGGGGACCAAGGACAAATGATCCAAATCTCAGGCCCAAGAGCATAAACAATATGGGCTGAAGAGAGAAAAACAAGAAGGATGGGACTTCATGGGCTAAAGCTGGAATTGGACAATTAACTGCAATATGCAAATGGAGCAGAACTTATAAAAATGTGAGACCCCGTGAGCCGTCGTGTGTTTTGTGACCATTTTGGTTTATCTTCGGTGTAGCCCTAGCTGGGCTCTTGTGCTGACCAAGGTGAATCCATTGAGACCTTTTAATAAATCTCTACTTAATCTTTAAGTCTGTCCAGCCTCTGTTTTAGGTCAGCCTTCACAAGGCATTGGCCCCTTTCAGCCTTTGATGTTTCCTGCCCAGCACCAGCAACGTCCCTTGCACCTGTTTGGGAATGATATTTCTTCCCTAATTAATTTTTTTCTCATTAATGATTTAAATTAATTTTAATTAATTGTTGCACTTAATCATAAGCACTGTGTTTTATCCACAAGCAGTTAAGCAGTCTAACTTTCCACTTAAGGCAGAATGTAGCTTTTTTCACAGATTATTTTTAGAGTGAGTTTATGATATCACCGAAACGCTTTAAGTTTTGGTAAACCCTGATAAGTTTTGATGAAGAAAGCCTGGGGGAGCTAAACCCTGGACACCTGGAATGCAGAATTTATAGCCCTCCAAAGAGATGGTGGAGTTACCAGAAGATAAAGAAAAGACTATCAAAGGCAATTCAACATATGCTGGAAACTCCCTGCCTGTGAAAGAAAGATAATGAAAAGACGCAGAAAAATGTGGATAAGTTAGCATGAGAAATGAGAAAACAATAACCAGCAGAAGAGAGAACACTAATTAACAAAAGGAATATGTAATTCAGAGCCAATGAACGGTAATCTGTTTGCCTAAAGTGCATAAATAAGTGGGAAGTTTTGAAAGCCGTGTGCACCTAGGTGGAGCTATTCCCTAATGCTCCCCCGTCTGGGAAAAGGGAATGCCAGCTCCCAAAAAAATAGCGTTAGGGAGTTTCACTTAGCCCCACGTTTTCGGTGACACAGCTATGAGGAGATGAGCAACACACCTGTCACCTCTGTGACCTGATGCCTGACCAGGCTGCCTGTCACCTGGCCAGAAGTTAATTTCAGCCTTTCACAAACACTCAGGGGGAAAAAAAAGTGACAACAACAATAACAAAAAACAAACAAACAAAAAAAAAAAAAAAAAAAAAAAAACACAAACAACCACACCCACCAAAAAACAAACAAACAAACAAAAACCTAAAAAAAAAAAAAAAAAAGAGAAGCAAAGAAATCTACTGTGTGGAGGGAAGGAGGGAGGGGAATGGGAAGGTGGGGGAGAAAAGATGGAAAAAAAAATAAACAACCAAGCTATTTATTAGCAGGTAATTAGATTACCCTAGGAATTTCCAGATGTCCTTGGTCTGGTTTTCAAAATGAAGCACCCCAAGTTGCACCAAGAGAAAACAAATCAGGAAAACAGAGAATTAGAATGCATAAATTCTGCATTTCACATTGCTCATGTAAGGACCTTAGAACCCTTTGAACTCTAAGGTCCTACTTATAAGAACACTTGAGCATTTGCAGGAGCAGGGCACTAGTTCATGCTATTTTTAACTTTATTTCATCTGTAAAGCCAGTAATTACAAACAAAAACCCTCAGATTTAAAAAGGCCACCTGACCATAAAATCACACCACTAGAAACCCATTTCCAAACTAGCAACAAAGTAAAAGCATCTCCTAACTTCTTTTTTTAATGTAGGCCTTTAATGCCCCACGTATCGACCTAAGCATATTGCTTTTTTAATGTTGCTTTTTCATCTGCCTCCATGTTGATGGTGTAAATCATTAAACTATCTCCCAGGGACACATTCCCAGCTGGGTTAATAGGATATGAACTCCATGACCAGTAAAGCTCTGGTAATTTACATCAGCAGATCCTCTGGCCCTTGCAATATCCTTTGTTTTTCTACTGCAAAAGGAAAATTAGTGGCTCCTTTTGTCAGCCCTCAGCACTCTGAACAGTGATTGAATCTTATTTACTCTCAGCCTTCCTTACAGGGCTCTAGCTTTGGAAAAAGATGCCCAAGAGAAGTGAAATTTCCAAGGCTCACTATCTTTGTTTCAGTGCCTCCTGAACCTGCCCTCTTTCTCCTTAACACCATTCCTTCTTCTCCTGTCCCTCCATGCCCTTGAGTAAAGTCCCTTTCCAGCCCTTCCTTTAAGGGAAACCTGGAAAAAAAAACTTTAAAAAAATTACAAATCTTAAAAATCTGAAATGTAAATTATTCAGTACAAATTATTCCCTGCTTTGGCATGAAGGTCACTGTGTCTTTAAAACTTAAAACATAATAAAGGCCTCTTAGGAAAGGCCTACTTGGAAAGGCACTTGGGAGAACTACAGCAGCTGAGATATCCATCAGCAAATAAAAGAATAGTTCAGTAATTACTATTAATCTGAATATTGGATGGGCTCAGGCATTCAGTGTGGAGGAAGGTGTCCAAAATAACACACAGGGAACAGAAGCCACTGAGGATTTAGAGCTTAGACCCAAGGGTTTGAGGCTTTCCATCAAGTTTTTGAAGAGAACTTTGTTTCCTAAGAAGTTGTATCAATGGCATTGATAAATTGAGGTATGTTGTGGTCCCACAGATCTCTTCAGCCACCTCCACTCCCTCCCCAAAGCTGTTCAAGAGATTTAACTGGGACAGAGGTTTAGCACCCCTAGGAGGTTAAGCAGCCAAAGACAGATTGGTCATGGTGAAGAGAAGCAAACTGTCCTGCAAACTCCTCCAAATGCAGTTAGAAATCAAAAAAAAAATCACAAGAGGCAGGGGGAAAAATGTTTTATAAGCATCTCAGCACAGGGAAAAGTTCTGTGAGGGCTCAATGTCCACTAAGAGCCACAAACCCACACGTAAACCAGGCTTTTATTATTTCTGTCACACAAGGGAATACCTGGCAGGTATTGTCAGTCAAAACTCCCGTAAAGCCAATTCCTACATTTTTTTCCATATTTTGTCTTGCCATTAGTGACTAAAGCCACCAGTGCTGAGCTAGTGACAAATCACCCAAAAATTCTGTTTGAGCATCCCACTATCAAAAAAAGTTTTCCAGAGAACTGAAAACTTCTGAAGAAACCAAACCCCTCACCAAGATCCCACGAAGACTCTGCTGCCGTTTGGGCACAGAAAGCCCTCCAGCTCTGTATGAAACATAATGCTCAAAACTCACATTTAAGCTGAGGAGTCTCACAAAAAGCCCCACTTTGGCAGGTGATGGCTCCTCTTTCAGGTGGGAGAGCAGATTGTTCATCATGTGGACAAGATTTCCATTATGATCACAGGAGACTTGCAGGGATGAGAGGAGGCCTAAGGTAACAATGCCCTTTACACTGTCTTGGGCCAGCTGATGTGAATCATACCCCCATTTTTACTTTCTCTTTCACAAGGCTAGACCACAATGAAACAGAGAGGTGATCTGGGGGGCACCTGGGTTATTTTGAGCAGGGAGTTTGAGAAAAACATCCCTCTTGCCTCATTACATCACTTACACCTGCAAGTCACCATGGAGACTCCATTTATTATCAGAGTGACTGCTTCAAAGGTGATCTTCAACACTGGGTCTGGGATGGAAGAGAAGAAAGCAGATCCAAGGTTTTAATTTGCTAATACAAATCAGAGAGCCATGCAGAAAACAGGCACCATGGAAACAAGCCACTACATTATAGTGTACAAAAGTCTAAAAAGAAGGCAAGTTAATTTTCAGTCTCTCAAGGTATTTTCAAGCATCAAAAAGATTGTTTTCAGTCTGCTCAGGCTCAGATTTGGACAGAGAGTGGGCAAGCAGGCACTCAAAATCCAAGCCTCCATTGAGGAGCACAGCAAAGTGCCCTCTTGGCCAGAATATTTCTTTCCACATCCACTGCAGTTTGCACCGTTCACTTTGGGTTTGTCAAGGCCCTTTTAGCACTCTGAAATGAGCTCAGGGCTGTGCAGGCTTGAGACAGCCCAGTCTGTGCCACTAGAAGGGAGGCAGGACTGAGAAGGACCTGCTCCTTTCAAGCCCTCAGTTTTCTCTCTACTAAAAAGGTGCACTGGTAACTTCAGGGCTGATGGTGAGGAGGGTCCTTTGAAGTGAAACAGAGTTTTGGGTGCCTCACTCGGTGCTGTGGCCTGCCCTGTCACTCCAGAATGGGAATTCCTCCTCCCACCCCCAACCTGCTCTTAAGAGCTCAGACATTACAAGGTGACAAATCCTCAGAGAAGCTTTTACGTGGACGTTCCTTTTTGTGTTGCCATTTATCAGTGAACAAAGTGCTTTAGTGGCATGGAGACCAAAGCAGCTCTGCCTTGAAGGATCAGGGGGATATAATTTTAGCAAGCATGTCCCAAGAAGATAAATGCATTATTTTCATGGATGAAAATCAGCTTTGACCTTCTGTCTCCTAAAAGTCTTGATAAACACGACTGCTTTACACCTTGTGGTGTGACTGACTGGCTCAGGATAACAAGAGCCTCATTCTCCTTTTCAGACGGCTGGAATAAGGAAGTTATAAAGCATAAAATCCCAAGAAGATGCAACATAAAGAGTCACTGCACATTTATTAGTGGTGAAAGACTAATTTTGTTGCAAAATTTTCAGTACCAGCTGTTAAAAGTAGTGGGAGAGATTTCCACCTCTTGCTAACTTCCAGCCAAAGATAAAACTTCATAACAAAGAAAATTAGTTCTGTTTAGCAATGCCAGGGTGCTACTTCCCCCTTAATCACCAATGTTAATAGCTGAACTTAGGTACCCCAACAAAGTAAACAAAGCCATCCTATAGATCCATCACAGCTGTCCCAAAGTGAAAGGAAATAGCAGGTAGCAGGAAACCAACCCCAAACAGAAGGCAGGAAGAGAAAGCACTGCCTTGTACATCTGCTTTGTTCCACGCCCACCAGGATGGCTGGAAAACCCAACACACTGAGGAAAAAAAGAGATTTCCCTGCTTCTCCCAGCAGGGGGAGTTCAGCACACGATTTTCAGGTGCTCCCTGTCACAGTCTGCTGGGAGTTCATTGTGACTTTTCTCTAGCAACTCACCCAAGGGACCTCAACTGGTTTTCTCTTCAAGGCAAGCCTGGGAGTCCAGGTCACTGAAATCTGTTTGGCATTTATGATTTATTCTACTCACTTCTTCCCAACCCTGGAAGGTTGAACAGGATCCCTGAGCTGTATGGTTGACATGAAAAAATTAAGGGCTTTTCAATCACGTTTTCTATTCAGTCTACACTTTTAAAAACATTAAAAAATGTTTAAAAAAAAAAAAAAAAAAAAAAGCCATGCAATTGCAGTTTTTTTTGAGGGCGACTTTTGCCTCTTGAAGAACTTTCACAAGCACTAACAGATGCTTGTATCTGGAGGGGGTGAGGTGGGGAAATAAGCCCACTGTGGAAGCAATGTTTTTGAAACAAACAAATGGGCAGCTGCTTCCACAACAACAAAGGGCATCAGAAAATTTCACAGCAAATAATCCTGGGCATTTATTTTATATGCCAGCTCAGAAAATCCTTCTTTCCAATTCATCATTGGATAAATCACCTAACTCTGATTCTGCAAATTCTTTTTTTTTTTTCCCTATCAGAACCTAAGAAAGAAATAAATTTAGGCCTAATCTGTCATGACACCACTGATGGATTTTTAAAGAACTAACAATGTCAGACAAGCTTGTTTTGTTAATTTCTATAGGTCTGCTTAAAAAATGAAGAAAAGGTGGCAGAATTCAATATTCAAATGGTGTTTAGGCAGCTTCTACATTTCAAAAAAAGAAAAAAAAAAAAAAAGGAAGGGCGGGATATGGAAATTGAGGCTCAGCTTTCACAGAAGATAAATCCCCACTGGAATGGTAAGGCTGCATGACAAAAATAATTAATTTTGAGGACCTGGATCAGCCAGGGACCTCTGGAGATCTTCAGTCATCCTTGGTGACCCACAGGATTATATCAGAGCTTCAGGACTTCAACCAGGCTGGACTTGGAAACCTCCAAAGGTAGAGACAGCACAACCTGCTCCAATATGTGACTCAAATCTTATTTAATTATATTAATGATGATGTCCTCTATTACTCAGAAAAGCTTAGACACCACTGAAACCTGAAAAAAATTCTGTGTGAACAGTGCATCCCCCTGCCAAGCTGACTATGAAGTCAAGGCTGCCCATATGAAAAACCTAATCAGATTCCACCCCTTTGTGGTTCACAGGTGATGGTCAAAGCCATACAATCTTTCCAATCCATCTAAAGCAGCAGCCAATAACTCTGACAGGACATTGTCCTTCAAGCAGAATAGAAACAAGATGACACAAACCCTGTTAGGAGCCTTCACAGGCACTTGCTAACAGTAGAGGATACGATGCTCCAGATTCTGAGTATCTGTTTCCAGAGTTCAATGTGCCACAGCTTGGTGATTCATATCCTGTGATCTGCACAGGCAGGACCATGAGATGAGACAAACAAAATTAGGGCATCTTAAAAAAAAAAAAATACATCAGCAAAAAGTGAGGAAAAAATGAAATTATTAAAAATGGCACCAATGGAGAGCTTGAGTTTAACAAACTTGTAAATGGAAGTTATTGAAGGGGCACAACAAAGTTTCAGCTGCCTTTGGTTTGAATCCAAGTGGCTCAAAAACTGCCTTTTTAAACCAAGGTCTGATTCAATGTGCTCTCTTCCTTTCCAGTGGTCCAGACTCCAAGCCTACAGATTCCACATGCTCTAAGCTGTCACAGGAGACAAGAAACACCAGTTTTTCATGCCTACAATAAACAGGTGTCCTGTGCATGAACAGCAAAACTAGGATATCCAGAACAGGTCAGATAAATGTTTATGCACAAGACCAGAATCATTAACTTGCTACATGGAAGCTTTCAGATTTGCTGCCATGGGCACAAGGGATACAGCCAAGACTTTCAGACTTTCAGCATCACAGAAACTCTGCCTGGGCACTTAGCACTGGAAACCAAAGAGAAAAAAAAAAATATCAACCCTCATAATTTTTCATCTTCCTGGTCCCATGCACAAATGTGGGGAAACATAGGAACCACATTCAATAGCATCTAGATACCTAGTGCCTCTGCTCAGTGAAAGAAAAATTAAATTTGAAAAAGTAATGCATTCTCTTTGCCCCCCAGTTCTATTTTCCGAAACAGTGAAATCAGTTATTATCGGAAACATTAAAAACAAAGAATCAACCCCCCCCCCAAAAAAAAAAAAAAAAAAACTAACAAAAAAAACCCCACAACCAAAAAATAACTCCAAATCCCCCCAAACCAAAACAAAGTCACAGGCAGACACCAAGCATAGAAACCTTCCTTCCAGTTCATTTAAAGCTGCAAACGTAGAAAGAACAGATCAGAAAATCTTAGAATACAGGATGTAAATACGGTTGTGTTTAGTTCAACAAAATACCTGAATGGGAAATCTTTCCAAAACCTTCATCCTACCCCTTCACAATCATGACTTTTTCCAAGTGAAATTACTAGTCCTTAACACTGTTTAAACTGTTAATATCTGATGAGCAGGCTAGTGATCAAACACAGGACCAAACTCACATGACTGCCTTTCCCACCCCCACACCAGCTCTCTGAGGTGTTTCTTGCCCTCAGATTTACATATTCAGATTTGGGATAGCAGTCTCCATTGAGATTCTGGCACACTAAAAGTCTGCATGACTTAAGGGACACAGGTTTGAGTTGAAATTACTTAAGCCCAACCCTAATATTGCCAGCTACACACATTTTTGTATACCTATAAACCTCTCAGGGTTTCTTCAGGCATCCCCCTTCTCCAGACACCTCACTGGTGTGTTGCTAAGACTCTCAAACCTGGGATTTCATCACTACAGCCCCCATAGAACTCCCCAGACTGGCAAACATGTCCCCTTCTCTTTCCCCAAATGCTGAATTAATCACTTTTCCCCCCTTTCCCCCCCCTTTTTTTCCCAGTTACCTTGCCAGCCAACCATGCAAGATGCCTGGTCAACTCTGTGTGACCTCTGCCTATACTTCTTTACATGCTAATTTAATTTGACAACTGAGCTGCTCATTCTGCATCTCCCCAGCATGGATCAATTCCTGATTACAAAATCTGAGTGTTAAACAGGAGGACAACCAACATTGTGGCTGGGGTCAGAGGTGAAGGGAGAGCAGGGTTAAAACTAAGCAACCTGTATTTCCACCCGAGTGAGGCCAGTGTATAATGATGACCCTGCTTCTGTTCCCAGCAAAGAAAAAATTTGCAGCCCTTTCCAGAGCATAGGGGTGTCCACAAACACACAGAGCTGGGTATTAGCAGAATCCAGGAAAAGGTAAGTATACAGAAAACTTAAATTTGTCTCAGTGTTCTAATTGTCTTGTCTTCTCCTCATTTCCAGAGTTCAACTCCAGTCAGCAACTTGTCCTCACACAGCCACTGGTTCGCCCCCCTGAGCAGGGGAACGGGGGACAGAATCAGAAGGGTAAAAAGCTGCAAAATTCATGGGTTGGGATAAAGACAGCCTCAAGGGGACAGTAAAATCCACACACACAAACAAAACAAGTCAAGGAATTCTTTCATCACCTCCCATGGGCAGGCAGGTGTTCAGCCATCCCCAGGAAAGCTATGCTCCCTCACTTGGGAAGACAAAAGCCTTGAATGTTTGTGTCCCTTGCCCACCCTTTGTGTCCTCACCACTTCCTAAGCTGGCCATGATACCACACAGCCTGGAGTACCCCTTGAGTCACTTGGCTGTCCTGGCCGTGTCCCTTCCCAAATGCTTGAGCACTCTCAGCCCCTCACTGCCAGGGTGGTGAGAGGAGCAGAGAAAGGCCTCACTGTGCAAACACTGCTCAGCAATAAATAAAACATGCATGTATTATCAATACTGTTTGCAGCACAAATCCAAACTTCATCCTCCTACTCTGTCCCAGACAAAACCAGCACACTCACCATAAAGCAAAACAGGGAGAAGGGACAAAAATCCAGTCCCTTGCAAAATAACACTAATTGTTCCATGCAAGCTATGATGATGATGATGTGACAGCCACACAGAGCAAATTTTTCTCAGCTGGAACAAGTAATTTGATGACAGGCTTGCAGCGTCTCCACCTACGAACCACAATCATGCAAATAACATCTTATCACTGAGACACCTATTTATGTAAGCACAGGCCTAATCACTCACATCTGAGGCATTCAGAAGGTATTATTTTAGGGCATGATAAGGCTTATTAGGGAATAACACAGCATTCTAAAGACACCGCAACCTTCAGCTGTGCAGCAAGGAAACAAAACTGCAGCATCAGTGGCTTCACTTTCAAAATCCAAATATAAAAATGGCAGAATTCTGCACTAGAAGCAGCCCCATTAGGCAAACCTATTTTTCCTGCCACCCTACATTCCAACAGGGTGTTTGTCTCCTCTAAAAACACCAGTTTGTATCTGCCACCGTACAGCTTGAACACCATGTGAATCAAATTTTATGGCTTCAACTCCCAGCCTCATTTTGCTTCAGAATAGTTAAATAACATGACTCTTCCAAAAACTGTCTTACCCCTTCATCAGGGATCCTCTCTGTTCTTCTCACCTCCTCTTAGCTCCCAGCTGCCCTCCCCTTTAAGCAGGGCAGGACTTTCAAGTGAGAAAGGCCACACTTTGATAAATCTGGAAAGCAACTAGTTTCCAAACAGCCCTGGAGCAATGGGAATTCTGAACTGGGATCACAAGGCTCCCTCTTGCCAAGAGCAGTGGATGAATTCAAAGCCTCTCCTACAGCAAGGAGTTAATTTCAGCAGTAACAGCTCTCCATCCTGCTGCCCCTGCCTGAGAGCAAAATCACCCTTGTTCATGGCAAACTGAGGTTCAGTGCTTCAGGAATGACCATTTGCCACAGGTTTTGAAGGCAACATCGACACCTTTCAACTAGATTTAGAAAATGGCTTTTTGTGTATTCTGCCTCCTTTGTTTGTGTACCAGAGAGCCACTTACTGCAAATTCCGTGAAATGTGAAAAATACAGCTATGTACACATTTAGCAACAATTTCTTACTGCAGCTGAAAAAAAATTACAGCTTTCTTGACTTAGAGTCATATTTAATATATTCCAGTAGCTTCTCTTAACCCTGCTGCTATTCCAAGATTGAGTGTTCACAGGTTTTTTCAGCTTTCCACAGGTCACAGCTCAGATTTGAGGACACTCATGGATCACGAATTACATTCATGCTCAAAAGGCACAATCCTATCAGGAAGAGTTGTCCAAAAGGACTCTGCAACATTGCTCCAACAGTGTCCTGCACAGTCCTGCCCTTTGCCAAAGGGAAATTTGATATTTTAACATGGATACAGGGGAAGCAAGCAGTATGTTTGTTAATAAGAAATGCATGCTTTTAGGCAGAACATTTCTCTCACTTCAAGCAACACAGAGACTCATAGAAATAAAAGTTAAATTACTTTATTTTCGTCTCCACCTTTAAGCAGGAGGTCCTCAGTGCAGTCAGACTACCCAAGAGTGCTGTATCACATCTGTGAGGTAAATGCCAAGGTACAAACTGGTTTGTTTCTTTTTACTGCCCTCGTTGTTTTGTAACATCTTTCATCATCTCCCTCAGAACTGGTTTTAGAACCAAAGCACTGCACAAAAGGCTACTGGGTAAGCTAAAAGAAACAAGTAATTTCTTTGTCTTTAAAGTGTCCTTATAGATAAATATTAGTCCTGTTCCCAAATACTCCATCCATCTCTCATTTATACATTTATACATATACAAAGGTTTTCTCATTCTGCTTCCCTATTTGGCCCTGTCACAGCACTCCATTCCTTCATCACACTGGTAACTCTCCCAGGCATCTCCTTTCACACACACTGCCAATTCCAGGTCCAGAGCCCTCACCTCAACCTCCCTATGGAGATCTCTAGCACAGATGTTCAGCACTTTTATTGTCCTGTTTCATATCCCACCCTGAAGACTATTTCCTGCCCCTTTTCCTATTCTGAAATCCTGTTCTTCCATCCTCCAACAGAAGCTGGTAGTGCTCCCTTTGCAGCTGGCATTCTTTCTTCAATAATGAAAAGGAAAAAGAAAAAAAAAAAAAAAAAGAATATTTAGAGTAAAGACAAGGGAGTGGGGGTGGGAAGAAACGAGCTTAATTCAAAGATATAATTAAAAATACGTGTCTGACTTTGACAAGACTTCGAACAATCCTACAGGTACAGCCACACAGATATGTAGGAGACATTGCCTTATTTTTTTCTGTCTTTGGCTGCTGCACTTTTAAAGTCAAATGTTTCACATTACAAGGACAGCAACCAACCCTTCCCCTGGGACAGCAAACAGCTGCCTGCTGGTGTATCTGGTTACTCCTCGTCTATCACATCTAAAATCTCTTATCTCAGGCAACAAGAATTTCAAGGATGTTGCTCACACCCTCAGCACCACAGAGTAGTCATATTTATGTGTGGAGCCATATAAAAACAGAGACACCTATTTTGAAAGACACTTTGCACTCCAGGTCTCAGAGGCATAACTTCATGAAGCACCAAAGAAAATGCCAAAGCAAAGGGATGATGTTGAGGGAAGATCTTCAGACTCTACCGCTATTACTTAGTCCAGACTACTACCATTATTGAAGAGCACATATTTGTCTTTATTAGTTTCACTGCAGTTCAGACAGGAAATGCCAGAGATGCTGGTGTCTTCATGAAAATGTGCTTTGATTAGAACTGGAGTTAAATTGTGTGTGTTTAACATTTATTTATCTTGCACAGAAGGAAAGAAGTTGAGTCCTGACAGAAACCAAGAAGTTTCACAAACTTTTTTTTCTCCTCCTCACAGGTCCTATATTCTATGAAGAAATATATCAATACAGAACTGGCACTTGACAATTAGAAGTCAGCAACATCAGCTGCAGTCTGCAGTTACAGGCATCTGCAGCACTTATCAGTCATGTATTCAGTGGTAACTGAATACTTAAATTTTTCCCGCACATCACTTTATCACAGGTGAAATAAGCCTACTTTTCTGGATGGTTTAATGAAGACACAAAATTTTGTAAATTGTGGCTTCATAACCACATAGTGGTGGTTGTAGCTGTGTCAAAATAATGTTTTCAAAGGATGGCGTGTTGAACACTGTTGGCATCCCAAACCAGGCAGAGAAGAAGAATTAAAAAGGTTACTGACAAAGCTGTTCTCCCCACTCCCACCTTATTGTTTCCATTGAACTACAGAGTATTTTCATCAAGTGCAGAAATTCTAGCTTAGTTTTGTGCACAGAGATGAAATTAAGAGAAATCGGAAAAAAAAGAGAAAGATATGGCTGCCTCCAAAACTCTATAAAACCAAATAAAAATATCCAATGAAACCATGGGTGACAGATCTGCATACATTTTTTGAGGACTTGGCTTTGTGTCTCTGTTTGATTCATTCATGCACATTCCAGAAGTGAAGCTCAACCCAGCACTCCAAAATCAGTCACAATCTGGCTTCAGGAGTGATTATCTCACATTCCTAAAAAGTTCTGTTAGTGTGGGGTAGGAACAGGGCATTTAACCAGTAAAATTGTTTGGGTTTTAGCTGGATTGATCAGGCAACTCTGGACGAGGTAAATGAACCATAGCATTAAAATGCAGCTGTAGAGAGGACTTAAGAACAGACAACTACAGAATTAATATGACTTCAGAGTAACTTTTTAATCCCAATTAAAAGTGCATCATAAATAGCTTTTGTCTAAGCAGATATTCAGAAGTTTTACAACAAAGGTAAGGACTACAGTACCAAAGCTTAGGAAGAAATACTTTATTTTCTCAGCTACTGTTCAGAAAGCCCTGAGGAAACTGATCCCCAAATCCCTAAGAGATCTGCAGCTGAGAAGCTGAGAAGCACTCTGTGCAGACAACTCCCGGTAGTACTTGGTAGAAAACGAGGCACAACATACCTAGGCAGCTTGCTCAGGTCACACCTCCTCAACACCACATGAATTCCATGTATTCTTCCCTTTTGGCAGCTACTACAAAGAGAGACATGATTCTCCCTGGCAAGTATCCCGCTATTGGACAGTAACAGTTTTTGCTAGCATGTAAGGTCAGACACCTGTTGTTCATCAGAAGTCACAAAAACACTGTTTCACTGCTGGAAAAAACGGGAACAGCATGACTAGTAAGGCTTCAAACACAGCAGCCATAAATCCCTCAGTCACTCAGCATACAAAGGTACAAATGAACAAAGCTACTAGCTTTTTTTTTTTTTCTTTTTTTTTCTTCTTCTTCTTTTTTTTTTTTTTTTTTTTTTTTTTTTTTTTTTTTTTTTATACAAAGAACAAGCTCAACAGACTTTAATTCAAATACATTTATAATAAGTAAACATTTCAAAATCAAAATTGGAGGGAGTGGACTGAAACACCCAGACATTCTTGCTTTACTCTCCACCCTCCTAGAGAAGGAATGGTTATTTCTCATAGCAGTTTGATCAGTACAGAAGACTCCCACAAACTAAAAGCTTTTGTCTTAGTTAGGTATTAGCTATGTAGTAAAAGTACATTCAAGAAGTCCTTGTATCAATTTGGTGTTTTTCAAGTACCTGACAGCTGGTCCTTTTACAGATAACAAACAGCTCCTTTTGGTGTGCAGTGTTAAATCAAAATCCATTTCTCCCAGTTCACAGATAAACTGAGAATCCTATTTAGATGAAGTTTACTAGCTGACTCAGGTATTAATGTTAACTTCTCTAAAATGAAAACATTATGAAAGACTTATTTCCTATTTAGCAGTATCACATCTCCTATTCATAGATTTGGGTTGTGCTACTGATCACTCAGACAACATTCACCTAAGAAATTTTAAAAGAATAAAATCTGAATAATTAAAATACACACTATCTGGAAAATATCACAGATGTATAAGAATAGAAAAAAAAGTAAAAGGCTTTAATACATTTCATTGTTTTGTGCAGATATTTTTTACAGACTATGGCCAATCAATGAAGAAATGAAATAGAAATGTTTCAGTCTTTTTAGCTCGATTTTCAAGACACTTGATTTGTACTCTGAGCTTAAGTAGTAGCTAAGTAGTTAATCCACTGATAGACAAACTCAGCAGAAATTTTTTTTTTTTTTTTTAGTTGTACCACTAAATCATTAAAATCATTAATATCATTAGTAGTACAGGAATTCAGTGCTGTACCACTAATAATATTTTTTCCTGGTTACTGTAGAGGTAAATTTGTAATCCAGGTAATTGGACTACAACAGTAGAAAAATCAAACTATCCCCATGTTGTGTTCAGGTAACGTTGCACAGAACAGCTTTAGATTAAATTTACATTTGTTTTTATTCATAGTATTGCAATGATGGGCAAAATTACCTCTAAAAGTAAACATGTATTAAAAAAAAAGAAGATTGCTAACATTTTATGATGACTAAACAAAATAAATGATAAGTAGGTATGAACAAGTAAGATTCAAAACTCTGTAACCAGAGTTTATTTTCTATAGAAGGTTTTGAGTGTCAATTTTTTTTACATTGGAATAAATTGATAGTTTGCTTGATATCTCAAGTTTTAAACTTCTCATCCTTATAAAGTGAATAAATCCCCAAAAGTCCTTACTTAACAGAAATATCTTGAACACTACAATCTACTCAAGAGCAACAGAACACTTACAGCTGTACTATAAAAGCTGGTTCAACAAAGTTGGGAAGGTGAAATTTGATTTGATAAAGTCTCATTGCAGCAGACAAAAATGAAGCTTGCATTTTGTTTGCTGGCAGAAAAAGAATATTCAACTCACTAGAGTGCATATAACAAAACCAAACATGCAATCTATTGCTTTTAAAACTTTTACTGCAAGATAACATTAAGAGAACAGTAATTAGGTATCTATATTTTTTCCCCCAAAGAGAAAATATGTAAACAGGATAATATTTTTTTTTTCTGTATGTATATAATTTCTCAGATCATTTCAGGGGGACAAAGGAGGGGGTGGTGTTTCTCAATAATCAGGACACTTTTAACTGTAATGGGTTTTCATTGGAAAAAAATTAAAAAGCCAACACTGTTCTAATTCAGCATGAGACAAAAATACTGTGTTTCTTGCACTACTTTAACACAGCTGAAGAAAAAAATCCGAATACCCCTATTTTGGCATTCAGGATTACATTTGCTCAGATATTTTAGATTTCACAAAGCTGCTTATCCAGTGTTGCCATGAAATACAGACTGCAGAATCTATGTAGCACAGGCTACTTCCAATGTCAATACTAAGTGGAAAGGAACATGAAGCAGTGCATTACACTACATTTCTGGAACTAGTACAGTAAGAGTGAAAACCTAGAAAAAGTTAACCTACCGTTTACAGAAGGAACTAATTATCTGCAGAAGCTGATTTTTTGGTTGTATATATATCTTTTTTTTTTACACTGTGCGATTTTCTGCATCTGCTAATTTAAAACAGACATTTAAAACTTGTTGCTTTCTTTGCTTTGTTTCCTATGTTCTCCCTTCTACCACCCCCTATATTCCATACACCAAGCATTATGAATATAAGCCCAAATATCCTAGACAATCCAGTGAACAGAGTTAGTGTAATGCACTGGTGTGAGGTGTGACATAGAAAAAAAAAAATTCTCTCAGTCTTCATCGAAGTTCTGCTGTAGAAGAAAGTTGGCAGCCAGGTTTTCGTTCTTCTCGCAAGCGAAATATGCCTGTATCACAAGTCCTTCAGGAAATCCTAATGCCTTTAACTGAAGAAAATAAACATATTTAGGAAGTGCATTTTGCATGTTAAACTTCTTTGTACGTCTAGTGTCTTGAGACGTCACTTAAGCAATTACTGCCTTCTTGAAAATAACACTGCTGCCTAGCTCAATGCAGACTTTAGTGAGTAAAAAATAAGGTGCTGCCTCTGCCTTTAGTAGAGAGGATCCTCACTTGAAAAAGTGACTGGATTAAGTCTAATGAAGCCCCATGAAAACTTGTCACTTCTTTAGTGACATAGTAAGTCTAAAACAGACTTGGGTCACAGTACTGTCATGAAGTAATGGCACATTGCACTGCTGCAGGGGAAAAACCCAAATTCAAACAATGCTCATTTTAAACAATTATCCAAAGCACTTTCAAGAAAAAATTGCCTGGAAGAAAAGCTCCCAGCCTATGATCTTTAGTAGGCTGTCCAGCACATCATATTAAGACATATTTTTAATTGTTTATCTTAAAAAATTAACTACGCACTGCAGCCAAGACAAGTAAACAGAGAGCAATCTGGTTTTCAGAAGTCAAGGAATTAATTAATTAATGTCTGGAACACAGTGACAACACAGCATGAGAACATCAGAAAAGAACTTATTACTGTGCCAAGGGCTTAGCCAGTCATTAGGGGCACTCAGCAAATGAATTCTTGTTTTAGCCAAAGGCAAGTACACTCTACTATTTGGAGATATTCTTAAAATCCTCACAGTACCTGCAAGGCATTTCATGTATGGGACAGACCAAATATGAGAAAAACTGTGTCCTATTATCCCTCACCAGCCATTCTTAGATTTTATTTCTAGCCCACAGACAGCATGAAGGCATCAGCTGCAATACTAAGACACTTAAATTTTGAGGTTTGTCTTTCATGGAAAGAAAAAGAAGCATATGGATCTCTGCAGGGTTCCAGAACCCAGCAGTAGAGGCAATAGAGGTAATAGAGCTCTACTGCATAAAATGACTTTAAAAGGAAATGCAACAGACTAGAAGAATTTCTCAAGAAGTACATAAACAAATAATTTTATTAGACTAATTTTATTAATTGCCAATTTCCTCAAGATCTAAAGAACTAACACCTATATTCAAATAGGTATCTTCTAATGATCCTTATTTGAACTTTGGTTTTGCCAGATGAAAAAACATTGTCTTTGGGGTATCAAACCACTACCACAGTGTGACAAAAGTCCTGCAATTTGTCCTGAGAAAAATCTCAGAACCATTGCCATCTATGCAAAACCATATTTAGTGAGTTACACAGAATTTATGGATGCAATATACCACCACAGAGTATATTTTCATGCTTTCCAGTACTTTTAGAAAACTATAATTAACTAAATGTCATGAACAGATAAATAACTGGGTAAAGTTTTGACTTCAACTAATCTAGTTAACTAGGAGTGTTCTTACTTTCCAAGTACTTTGCAAACACTGCTCAAGCAGCCAGATCTTTGTACCTGGAGACCTGTCATGGCACAATCTAGAACAGTAGTGGCTGAGGCTTCTGCAAGAGGAATTACTTCCTAAATAATTCCTGATGGAAACCCATTCCATCATCAATTATCACAGGATGGTCTCTGATCACTTAAAGTGCTCTGCCTCTTCTCAGTAAGACAGATTTAAGATATTTTAGACTCAACTACTATAAAGCAAGAAGAGATATGATTTGAAACAAGGCTACAACAGCTATGAAATGCCAAGTATGAAAATCCCAAATATGATGCAAGAACTACTGAGCTAAACAAAGTTTAAGTTAGGTAGGTCTTAAGCATGCACTGGAGTCAACACCCAACAGCAACATGAATGTCAAAGAAGAAAGGCTCACCCTTTCTATAGCTTCTTTTTCCTGAGGTGTTACTTGAATGTAGTTCATATGAGCATTCCCAGCATCTCCTATTCCTCCAGTGCTGGCACCATCATCACTGCCACTTAAACCTTGGCGAGACTCAAGAACTGGCTCATTCAACATATAAATAAAATGTTCCTGGTGCTGGCTTATTTGCTGTGATGCACAGAAGAGTAAAAGAAACACATATATTTAAGAAACTGAAGTTTAAGCATGCCAACAGACAAGTAAAAATATTTATTTTCAGAGAATTAAGAAGTCAAAGGGACATGCAAAAAGTGCACAGAGAAAAATTGTTATATCTAACTATAACAAATGCAATTTTTATGCTTCAGTCCTTCCTGCTTCCTCACCCCCTCTGCACCTCTTATGAAGCCTCAAATTTGTGTGTCCAATGTCACAGAAAATACATTCTGTACAGCAGCAACTGCTGAAAAGCCAGCAACAGAATGTTATAACTGTTAGTAATATATTATCCCAGACAACATCAACATATGACTGTCTTGCAAAGCTAAATCAGAATTAGTAAGCATTATTTCCTTGTTTTAAGATCCACCTGCAGTAGTTGGGGGTTTTCCCGTCCAATTTGCTGTAGCAATGCTGGCAACAGAGAAGGATTTTGCTGGATAATTTGTCTCATCTGCTGGAATTGAGGCTGATTTCGTAAAAACTCAAGTGGATGTCCTGAAAAAAAAAAAATCAGTGAAATAACATGTTTTTTAAGAAGTTACTGAGAATCTTAATAAAATACATACCTGCACTGCAATTTTAGATAGAAACAGGACATGAAAGTGGATAATACACCACTCACTGAAGAATAAAAGAATTTGCTTCCTCACTCTAGCTTTAAGCAAAACTTCTTTATTCTAAGATTAAACAATGCATTTCCTTTTCACCCAGTCTTCTCTTAACAACCTTGTCCTTATCTCCAACACTTTCCTCTGGATCTCCTCTCATCTCTGGTTAATCTCAATTAGACACATCTACCCAATCCACTGTCTCATCTCTTGAGCACCATTTCTAGACAGACCTTTCCTACCCCTTCATTAGGCTCCTTTCATGTATTTATCTATTCCCCTTTAAGAGGGAGATAAATAAATAATAAATACCCTTCTCTTCAGCAGGCACCAACCACTGTCAAAGTGCTGCACTGCTGAATGAGGAGTCCTAGGTCATTTATAGGTCTCTCCAGTGCTACACTTCATGTCTTAATTTCAGGTTTCTCCCTTGATATCCCAGCTTCTGTGTGGTAAATATATTAATATAGTCACCGTGGACAGGGCCCAGTCAGTCACAGAGTAGAAAAACAGAGTTTAACTGAGAGAAAACACAATCCACCCCACATCCACGGTCTTGCACTCAAGAATCCAGAATACTGAATTAAAGAAATTGTGCAAGTTCACTGCATTTTTTGAAAACTTTGCACATGATATACAACAAGCCACTTGTCCCAGGAAAGTACCACACCTGGAACTTCCATGTTAACAGCTCTTACCCAATTCCCTCTGAATGACTCACAAGCACCTGGAACTTAAAATTGACTGAAAAATAGATTGATTAAGGGCATACTGTTTATCACATCTTCTCCAACACAGCCTTTCTTACCTCCTAGTGAACTAGTAGTCGTGGGTATAGTTGCTACTGCTGCTGCCACTGCTGAAGACTGAGATGCACCAGTACTTGGTGGTTGAGGGGGGTCAGCCACAGCCTGATTATCTCCAGGTATACCCTAAAGCCACAGTTCACATCATTACCCACAGAATGGTAACAGACATGTTTCAACTGCATTCAGTGTTTGGGTTTCAGAATGAAGGGGAAAAATAAAAAACTTAATGATTTCTCTGTAAATACAAGGCAAGATCCTGTGAGTTATGCATTTATAACTGACAGAGAAGACCGTGAAAAAATTAATTTTATTTTTTGGCAGGAAAAATGTGTGGTTTGTATAAAAAGGCAGTAAAGCGTGCCCTGCATCACTTTAAAACACACTTTGCCCAGTAAAAAAAAAAAAAAAAGTGCTTTGAATCCTGTTTAAAGATATTTGATATGAATGAAAAAGTTAAACTAAATATACTGTTACACTATGTTATACTGTTGTACAAAAGTGATATTACAGCAACAAATTGCAGTTCGAAGTGCTAACTAAGATTAACAATTCCATACAACTGGCAAGGAACTGAGAAGAGATACAAGAACACAGCTCTTGGGATCTTTTTCCTCAATGAAAAGCTGTCATTCACTGTATCTTAAAAGTGAAAAGGTCTGTATGTCACCCAGCTTTAGCAAGTTTAAAAAAAATTAGATAACTTTTGCTTTTTGTTTATTTTTTATGCGCAAGCAACTTTATATACTAACTGACTGCTCAGAGGGCTGAAGTGGACAAAGCTAAAATGCAATATTATAAAAAACTAGAATGCTGGTTCTACAACGATACCTCACTCTACTGCTTTTCTCCTCCATGGAAATCCTTCAAGCTTCCTACCCTAAACCTGCTTTCCTTACTGTCACTGAATTCCTGCACCAAGTCTGTCCTTTTAGTCTACTTTTCTGAAGCCTGGAAACTTACTCATGGGAGAGACATAAAGAATATTACATCAAACCCTGTTGGAACAGCCCAGAGAAGTTTCCCAAATGAGGGTCACCCTTGTGTTGGGGAACCACAAAATGTAAGGAACTGGCTGTGTGAAAATATTACAGAACTACAGGGTAACCAGACAATTAAGAGGTTTGTCAAGACTACCATAAAAATCACTTGTAGGTAATGTAGATTAAAAGTCCTGCTGTAACATGATCTTCACATGGTATGTTCATCATTACACCTGAAGGACAAATATAAAGGACAAATATACAGCACATCTAGAAAGGGAGAACTGGACAGTGCTCCAAGCAATGCTCTTTGCCTTACCTGTTAATTAAGAAGGACATCAATGTATAAATCACCTGATCATCAAGTGCACATTTAAGCCACTCAGGGGAATAAATGCAAGATTTTCCTGTCACACACTTCATTACCTTCACATGGCTCAGTAAGCTTGCTACACATCCCTCCCTCTGCTGAGGGGGAGGAGGATTCCATTCATGGTATAATTCTGATGTAACTCTCCCTTATCAGTGGCTTACAGAGCACTGATTAAATACCTTTTCCATCAAATCAGTCATTTCTGGCAATCCAAGTATAATGTAACAATTTGAGTTAATCTTATGAAATTACTAGTTGATTTCACCTATTCACAAAGCATACGTCATCACTGCAAGCTGTGTCCAGATCAAACAACTTGTGCTTGTTTAAACTTCTCAGTTTGCTCTCGAATGGAAGGACTGTGTAAACTAGTTCAAACAAATTTACTTAGAAATTATTTGTCATCTTGAACATCATCTTAACTCTTGAGCACAAGCTTGAAGTATCACTCTCTAAATAACAGAGACTGTGTACAGTTGTAATCAGACAATGCCCGTGAGGCGTATGGACCTTGCTCACACAGGCACACAACAGAATAAAGCATGGTATTAAACCACACACAAGCCACTCTGAATGCAAACACTGCGTGGAAAGCAAAAAAGGCCACTGTTGCCTTATGGTGGATGAAACAATTGTTTACTCTTTAACAGAGCAGTACAGTGGTTTTTAGCTGACATTGCTCTCTGCAGGGCAATAATCATATCAGGTCCCGCTTCTGTACAGAATAGAGAACAAAATAGTTCCAGCTGGGAGGTACTTATAATGGTCATCTAGTCCCAGTGACTGACCAATTCATGGCTAACCAAAAGTTAAAGCCTGTAAAGGGCATTATCCAAATGCCTCTGAAACACTGACAGGCACAGGACTTTGACCATGTCTCTAGGAATTATGTTCAGTATTTGACTATAGTCACACTAAAGAAATGTTCCCTAAAAATATCCAAACTAATAGGCTGGTTACTGAAGAGATGGCGAAACTCCTTAACTAGGGGTTAGGAAATCCTTGAAAGAGAGATCTGAATGTAAATGCCTCCGAAGATGAGTGTGGGGCATAGAAAAATAAAGATCATCTTTTGCAAATCAGACACAGGATTACACCTATAATCCTCAATGATCGTGCCATGAAAACTGAAGAACTTGCCATCTGAACCATGAACAACAAGTAGAATCTACAGGGCTCACTTGAGGAGCAGCTGTGCTTTAATTACAATTTAAGTCCTTTGCAACACCTTTAGCTTGCTGTACCCAGGTTCTTTAAACCTGGACAGTGTTGTTACACTTATAGATCTCAATGTCTTAATCCTAGTCTGCAGATTATATAAGAGAAAGTGCTGATGATAATTTGGACGCAAGTAATGTAGAGAGAGGGTCAAAGAACAGTATCATCAACAGATCAGATCAACAGTAACTAAAAAGAACCTTTTTGTGATGCAGCGGGAGAGGAAGGAACATCTTCAGACACCAGCAGATCCAGAGCAGTTATAAAGACCATTTAGAGCAAAAGGATTCTTCTAGAAGGACAGCAAAAAGTCTGCCATCTAATATGGTCTCTAAGAACAAGGCTATTCCTCCCTACTCCCTTTTCCAGCAGGAAGAAAAGGAAGAAAAAAGAAAAGGTATTTTCCAGTGAAGGATAACGTGAAATATAAAGGGACATCTTGTATAACAGAAGGATCCATTTTATATACAGGACCTACTGAAGGACTAGAAATTAACTGCTCATAGCAGTCAATGCATTTGGCAGATGTGACATGTGGCTCCATCACTGGAATACTCTATCCCTGTTCTGGAGTTCCTGAACAGAAATAAGCTAGAGAGAAATGAGAGAAATTGAGTACACAAGAATTGCACACTGTGTAGGACTGCCACACACACAGCGGACCAAACACTTAGGGGAGGCACCAAATTCATGGTGTATTTACAGACTAGATGAACAGTAAATCAAATATTTTTACAACATGAAAAACAAATGTTTGAACTTGTGGACTTATGACAGAGAGCTGGGAGCTACTGCATTCACCCTTGTTTGGCCTAATGCTAGTTGGGAGTTAAACCTTTCATATTCTTGTACTCAAAACATTTGTTGTTTTGTACTCAAAACATTTGTTGTCTGAAGATTACAGTCTTGGGAACATTAATGTAACTAAGAAGCATGCCAGACACTTGAAGTTGTAACTGCTGAAGGAAAACTCCATTAATAAAATAGAAGTTTTATAACTGGAGGGTAAAGATGCCAGATTTCTTATCAATCAATCAATCAATCAATCAGAAATTCAATCCACATGTATTTTGCAAGGATTGGGTCAAGATATCTGGTTGCCAGATTTTAATAAAGATCAGATCTGCTAAAAGGAAAAACCTCATCAGGGGAAAAATGGTATGCCAGAGCAAAAATTAAATATCCTGAAAATACTGATTAAGTAACAAAATCAGACAGATTCTACATGGTTACAATTCACCTGTTAGATTAAGGTATATAACAAGAAAAAATCCAAAAAGCCCAGGGTTTTCATTGAAGTGAAACTATTATTCTATTTCCTCTCATGCCAATGAAGTTTGTTTAACCCTTCAAGCTTTATTTATAAAATGAAATTTTTTTCTTTTCTAAAACACTGCTGAAATGAAAACACCAGTTAAATTAAGCACAGTTAAAAAAAAAAAACCCTCAAACCTTTCTGTTTGTGAAGTATATTAAGAACACCCCATTATTAGCAAAAACAGTGAACTGGAATCTAAGGAATGGTGATGACATAGATACAAAAGTACAACTAATCAACTAATGCTGTCACTAAGAGGTAACACAAAACCACTGAGCCAACCATTGGCAGTTAAAGCTATCACTTTAACTGGACATACTTTACAGACATATCCATATCAGTCAACAAAAAATGAAAGCAAAGAAGTGGTGGATGTGGTTAGGGATTCATTCAGTGTTTTCTACAATACACCATGTCTGGCAAAATTTCGATCTCATCTTTCCAGATGGCACATGTCACTCTCAGTGACTGAGTAACATTGAAAATAACACCAAAATCAAAGTGAAAGGTATTAAGTGGAAAACAAAGGTGCAGGTAAGGTAAGTGCTCACCATCAGAAGGTATTCCACAGCTCTGTCAGGATTGTTGAAGCTGGCCCTCAGTGCTGCAATCACCTGCTCCCTCTCGTAGCCCATGGACATGATCTCAGTCACCATGTTCTCATAGGACTGACCGGTCACTAGAAGTCACAGGACCACCATTTTAAGGGAATAAGATGAAAATAATCACACACACACACACACAAAAAAAGTTTCAATGGATAAGTGTAATTTCCACATGAATTTCAGTCATTCATTGAAAAGAATATTTAATATTAAACATGTAGTGGTTCTGTGGCTTTAATTCCAAATCTATTCAGTGGTTTCATTATGAATTTGATTGGAAATAGTGAAGGGTAATGAAGAAAATGTAAACTTCTACTGACAAAAGCAGTACTTGTGATACTTCTGTACTTTTAATTGAAATAATGTTCTCTCTTCAAGTTTTCATTTAAGGTCAAGGGCATCCTCACAGCTAATATTCAATTCCTGATGTAATCAAGAGAAGTCTCCTGCAGCTTACATTTGGAAATGTATTAATTTGAAATCTGCCTGTCAAATTATTAGCCATCGAGGATTCTCCAATAAAGACTTTCTGCTATGCTGTTGTTAGATTACAATTAGTGATTAGATGTTGCTATATATTGCTATGTGCTGGTGATGATGATCAAAATAATTTGATCAACTTAATATGGACCAACTCAAATCATGCAGAAGACTTAAAAGTTGTATCTAGGAAGGTCACTCAATACTTCAGTGGTGGTTCAGGAAACCAAGTTATCTCATTTAATTTTTAATTTTTATCTCACTCAATTTAACATTTGATTAGACATCCATCACATCAAATCCCCCACCTCTTACAGCAAAAGTAGACAAAAACTGTCCCACACCTGCAGCAATGAAGACAAAAGGTACACACTATATATGGAACTATTTAAGGGTGACTGTTCACTATACTAATGTCACTGTAAGGACGATTACTATCTCTTTTCACAATCCATTTAATTTTCCTGCCTCAAATGCAGACAGTAAGTATTACAATTACAAAAAAAGGTAACTATTCTATTATACATTGTAATTGGGCAAATCTTCAAGGCTATCTTCCTTGGGAGGAAAAAGCCACAAAAAAAACCCAGGCATTAAAATACCACCTCCTTCCATGGATACAGGTATTCCTGATCTCAGTGAAATCCTACTACTGACTGACTCTGAAACTAGCAAGTTAGTGACAGGAAAGTTAAACAATAAAAGTTGTCATAAAAAACAACTGATTAATAATAATAATATAAAAAAAAAAAACCAGAGGAAACAAATACAAGAGCTACTCTGTTAAATGCAAGTAAGTAATAATTTAAAAACCAAAGAAAACATGATGTTTTTATTCCCTTAGGGAGAAGGTGTTTAACTCAAGCCAACATTAATACAACCCCACTGCCTGTTTCTTAACATGTGCTTCTGAACAATCAGTGGGTGTATGACTTAGGGCAGTATACTCAAGAACAATAAGACAGCCCTAGCCCAAGGGTACTTGTGCATTATCTATATATAAAGGATTTAAAAGCCTTGACTAATTTAAGTACTTTTTATTTGGGCTTCAAATTAATAGTGCCAACCTAACTTTAAGGAATGGTAAGTTCTTCATGTCTTCATACAGAACTACAAGATCATTTGTTTCACATCTCCCTGCATTTTTTCAATTGTGAAAAAAAAAAAAATCACCTAAATTTTGTCCTAAAGATACATACGTCTATACATATCTTCAGGGAAGCAAAAAAGCCAAGCCAATAATTGTCCCAACACAGTCATTTTACTACTTCTGATCACATTCTTCCTTACACAGCACTAGTTTACCCTTACTTCTCCTAAAAAACTAACGAGGCAGAACACCTGTTGATGTAATTAGTTACTACTTGAACACTTTTGTGTTCAAGAAACCAAGCTTTGTTGTAGAACCAAAACTTATATTGCTTTTTCAATATAAGCAATGTAGACACTAGAACAGTATGAGAGATTTGATACGGGAAAATGATGAAAAAAGGCTAGCTTGCTCTACACAGGCTGCTACATAAGGCATAATTAAAAGCCAAAGGAGGAAAACAGAATTACTGAAAATGTAGGTGAAGGTACTCCATACAGTCTACTTCATAAGTTGTGCAAGAGTGAGATCAAGAATAATAATTCAGAAGTTGCACACCAGCAATGTGATGATCCATAGTCAGGCCTATCTGTCCCTAGTGCTAGTGGAAATGTTTGAGGTCAATGCTGAATTGATTCTGCTCTTTGCTTTTATCTTCCAAGTAACATTTTAAAGCTGGATTTACTCTCAAATCCAGTTCATCACATTCCCCACAAAAATTCTCATCCTATGCCCTAAAGAAATCTTAGGCTGCTCCTGCGAAATATGTGGCTGCACATGGACTGCAAGATGTGATCTTCATGTAGCACACAAAGCCACATCACTTTTCAGCATTTAACAAAAAACAACAGCAAAACATATAAAACAATTCCTGTTTTTAAAGCGAAGTCAATTAATTTCAGACAATGTAATTGAGAAGCCACAGTTAAGAGTATGTGTCTGATCCAACTTAGGATGTGAAAACGTACTCCATCAATTTGTGCAACCAAATTCCCTTCAGGACAGTTTTTAAAGAAAAAGAACCACGGAGTTCATGCCTATTGCCCTTGAAAATTTATTGGCTGGCAACACTTGCAATATGCTTACCCAGAAAATCACAGTCAATACCTCTTATTTCCAAACACATTAGGGACACATGGGTTTACTCCATCAGACACCAGCTAAAGAACTCCCACACAAAATGGATCGTGAAGTGATGCTCTGAAAGATTTTGGGGTTTTTTCCCCAATTTTGAAGAGATTTGAATCAAGACTACCAGCTTCATTTAACTTGCTGATCAATACTGTGAACACAAGTGTTGGTGATGACCTCATTTTGGCCACTAAGATATTATGAATGGTTAAGGAAACACTTTTGGTAACAGCAATCACTTCAGCAAGTTTAGTTTCAGTGTTACATTTTTGTCTCCTGCTATCAGTCTCTATCAGCTATTTTGGATATAAGATATAAGCTGCAGCTGGACAGACTAAATCTAGCAGCTACCACTAACTCATGTAAAATATTACTGCTGCTTCTAAATCACCCTGAGCTGCTTAATCACTGCACCTGCCTCCAATATATCCACATGAAAATGTAAATGAAACTCTTTACTTGGTTTCGCTCTTTGTGTCAAATTGCTGCTTCATATTTAAAGACAAAAGACAGAATAAAAACCCCACCTCCTCCTTATTTCTGTACCTGAATTTGTTACACTCCAAAACAACCTAAAAATTTCAGTAGGAGTAAGGAGTTGTGGGTTTGCCTAATAATTTCCTAGCTACCCAAATCAGCATAAATGATGGGCAGAGCTTCCTGTTGTCTTTATTCTGTCTATTCCACTGAGAAACAAAGATTATTTAAACTGTCAAAATAAAAGTAAGTTGATTGTAAATACATGGAGGCATTCATTTCTTAGCCCAGATCTGGTGAATTTATCTAATCTCAATGTGCCAAAAAGCAAAGTACTTTCAAAGCTAGAATAAGTGAATAATAAAGGCAGCGATTTTACCAGCTCTGCACTCTGGGGTGCAAAAGTAAAAAACAAACACATTTACATCTAGTCTTCTTTCAAGCTACTATTCTATTCAAAGTGAATAGTTAGAAGAGAAATTAAAGCAAATGGGGGAAAAAAAGCCAGGAGTGCAAGGATCTTCCTTTTACACAATAAAAATATATAAAGGGAAATATTCTTTAATAAAGTAGTTCTTGAAGCTGGTTCCAAGATATCAACTTCAGGTCTTAGAGAAGAGCAATTTGATTATAACTTTAGCAATGACAGATACAGAAGAAAATGTCAACATCTGCTAATCCGTCATGTTTCTGCTGCACCAGAATAATGTCTACATTAAAAAACTCTCCACTTACCAAGTGCACTTATAGCATCCTCAAAAAGATTTGATCGAGATGTATCACCTGTTGTACTGCAAGATGAAGACAAGTGCAATGGTAATTACAAAACTTTGGAAAACTAGGCAGCAGCAGCTGTAACTCTAATAGACCGTTTTGTTTCTAAAAAACCAACAAAGCTTTCCAAAGAGCTTTCTTTTGGTCCTATAGTGAGAATAGATTTTACAAACTTACAATGCTAACACTTTTAAAACAAGGCCAACCTTCCCCCACTACCCCCCAGAAGTTTGGCTCTTGCCCATCTGCTCAGGGATTAGCCATCTGCTTGCTTGAATGCTTTGAAGGGTGGGAGAACAAGGTGGATTTTCAAAAGCACACAGCAGTCTCACTAACTACTTCCCCAGAGTCACCAGTTTGACCTCAATGAGGACCCAAGGAGGTCGGTGGCAAGCACTTATTAAAATCTCAGTATACTACTTTCCCAGGAATATAAACTGCTAACATTTGCAATTACTCTATCTCAAGTTATCAAAGTTGTTAAATTACAGGATTAAAGGCTCACCTCCATGAACAGCAAGGAACACAGAGGCACAACACTAGGCAGAGGAACACCAGTTTTAATCAGCCACAGCCAAGGGCTGCCCAGTTCCCAGGGCTGCAAAATTAGAGCATCAGCCCCCTGGTTTCAGAGTGACACCCAGGGTGGGTCAACAGGATTCCTTCAAGGGCATTACAGCCTACAGGGTGGTGCAACTCACTGTGGAGTGCCAGGAAAAAGTGTTGGGGTGAAATCTAGAGGAAGAACCAAAAGCAGGGAAAGGAAAGCTGAAGGCACCATTCACGAAGAAAAGCACGGATTAAGAGAGGAAAAAGAGGAGAAAAGGGGCCAGTCATACATAAGAAACACTTGCCTGGCTGTGCCCTGCACCTCACCACCCATCCATTCTCTCTATTAAATTCTACATCTAAACATTCTTCATAACGCAGGGTGTCTGTGTGTCTCTGTTCTACATGCACGTGTGTTTGTGGAATTCCAAGTGTTCACAGGGACAGGGAATTGTGAGTTAGGGGGATCCAGATACCTGTGGAACCAGCAACTGCTGAGACCAGACACTGTGGAAGTCTGAAGGCCAAGGACTGCAGCCAGTTCCTGGGTGAGCCTTCTCTGTGTGTGCGTGTGTGTGTGTGCATGTGCAGGCAATGGGAATCTGAGTATCAGGGCCTGGAGCAGGGTGGCAGGGCTCAGGCAGACCCCATGCTCTGGTACCAAAACCTTGGCAAACTCTAAGGAACTAGCTATCAAAACAGAAATTCCTACTTTTCATTTGTGTTTTGTATGTATTAATTTTGCCGGCGTGGCCTTTGCCCTAAATAGCCAGAAGGGAAGCAGATGTGGCTGAAATGTATGTATCTTGCATGACTGCTGGGATTTTCCCTGCCTGAGCTGACCTAAGCAGCCAGACATATATATAAAGGTATATCCATATTGTGTGCATATTTTGGGAATACATAGTCTTGATAACATGACAGACTTGAGGACATGGAGCTGCAGAAGCCTCACATTTATCAGGCTACCAGAGTTGGCAACTCCTGCCAGCCAGTGAAAGATCATCAGATCGATCTGAATGTTTTCAGAAGATGCCACTAAAAATCCAACAAGGCACTTGCAGAGATCTCTGTAAGATCTATGCAAGAAATAATTTGTTCAAACAAGAATGCTTCATTAGAATCTGCCAGTAGTTAAGATTTACAATCAAAAAAAGATCAAAGACAAAGCAGGACGCCAGCTGGCCTGGCCTTGGGTCAGTAAATCTTGCCTTAGTGATTTTAGCTTCTAAAGCAAATCAGAAGCAAACAGTATTCACTGAAATCAAGGCAGGTGATAACTTTGATGTATATGTTAAATTATATTGTTCTTCCCTCTCAAATGTGTACACTGAGGGTCCCTTACTGCAGTTTTACAAAACTGCAATCCGTACATGAAAATCACTATTTCAGTATGACAGATTGATCTTTGAACCCACTGGACAAAGTGAGCAGGGAAAAAAAAAATAACCCCATTCATTAGTATTTTTTAACAACTAAGTGAATTTGACTGATAAATGAAACATCATTTGCACTCCATTTCTGAGAGATACTCATTTCTCAGAACTGCAAAATTAAATCATCAATTTGTGTATTTAGTGCAAGAAATTTGTGGTGAGTTTTTCAATACATTAGGCAATTGCAAGTTTTGCTTCATTATCATCAAATCAGTATTCTATGCTGTTTAAATACAATCACTTTAAAAATACTGTCTTGTGCACCAGTATTCCCAGAAATAACACACAAATAATTAAAACCCAGAGTATGAAAAATGAAGATTTGACGCTATGCAGCACATCAGGGGCCATTAAATTCCAGTTAACAACATTCTAGTGCCATGCAGTACTTAAGCAACTTAAGCAAAAAAAGGCAACAGCACACATCAGGTATGAAACCTCAAACTTCCACTTGATTTTCTCAATTGTAGAAAATTGAGGTGAAAAGTTTTCCCAGGTCTCACGATTAATTACCTGCACATGGGTCAAGGAACATTCAGAAAAAACAAACAAACAAACAAAAAAAAAAACAAAAAAACAAACAAACAAAAAAACCCACAAAAACAAAAACAAAAAACCAAACAAACAAACAAACAAAAAAAAAAACCAAACAAAACAAAAAAAAAAAAAAAAAAACAAACAAACAAACAAAAAGAAAACCAAAAAACAAACCTTGTAGCTTTAAAGCATTACATGATTAAGAACAATATGACATCCTACATTTTGGAAGAAAAGCTCTTTCCAGAAATTAAGAGACTCATACAACAAAAAGGAATTTATGGTTTGAATCTGTCCAACACTATCAAAAGTACAATCAGAGGGTTATGAGCAGGACAAGACACATTTCTTTTCAGACTTCAAGAGCTTTGTGAACAGCAGATCCCCACTGCAGGTGAATATCCTCAGTCTGAAAAGAAACTTGCAGGATAGCAACTCTGAAATGCCTAACGGGAGCTCAAGCCTATTGTCATTTAACTCTCCCCTCCACAAGGTTTGTTCCCAAGACCAGACTTCCCACAGGAGAAGGCATAAGCAAGGAGAGGTGCTTCTTACAATCAGTAATATCATACTTGAGTCAGACACTGAAATCACAGTTAAGAAAGAAGAAAAATTATATAGAATGGAGAGAGTGATTTGCCTAACACTGTAATAAAAACTTAAAATCAAAACTAAAAGCAACAGAAACGGGAACCCATTTTTGGAGGCTTATTCATACCTGTCAGTTGATGATGGACTGACAGCAGCTGGTGCCTCAGGTGGTTTTTCTTCTGGCTTCTCCTCTTTTGGAGTACTCACAGGTGCTGGTTCACATGCCACTGCATCTGGTGCTGGTGGTGGAGGGACAGGAGCTGGCACAGGGGCAGGAACAGGGATTGGTGCAGCAACTGCTGTGGGAGCTGCAGTTGTTGAGCCAACAGTAGAAGTGGTATTTGATGGCTGAGTCGCTCCAGCTGCTGCTTTAGGCTACAGGAGGACAAGAGAGTTCAGGCACAGAACAAAGATCATAAATCCACGGTTCTCTAAGTTCTGTTAAGACCATTTGTGTTTGCTATCACTGCCTCAACATTAACTCTCTAACACCCTTCACTGTGTTTAAACAAGCAACTGAGAGCATCACTGAAGTACTCACACACTTGAGCGCTCACACTCTGAGGATAAAGTGAAATGCAAATATCTAAATATTTCAGACCACAATATTCTAAATATGAAAACAATCCCGTGTTTTACAAAAGCACATTTTCCAGAAGAAACCAAGAGAGTTGCCAAAAAACATCTGCAGAACAAGCACAAGCTTTTCTCACCACTCAGATCTGGAAAGAAGTGATTAAGACAGAAATCACATTTCATTATAAATGGTGTTTGCTGGAACACAAGATGCGAAAAAAAATTAAACTTCACCTGCAACATGTTTCAGTTATGCAATCTTTGCATTCAGAGCACTATAATAATATCTTAAATACTTCAGTACATGAAGTAAGCACCATGGACACAGCAGAATGAAGGACTACCAAATTTACAGCAGAATATTTAGAGTGAATAATACTTTTATGCAATTGTGAAATAATTTTCACATCTCTAATGGAAACTTGAATTTTTCTTCGATGTAGTATTAATCCAGTTACATAGAAATAGCCCCAAGGCCTGATAAAGCTGACCCCAATCTTTGCCTTTCCAAGAGAAACAGCTGAACTTTAACAAAACTACTTATTCATGGTGCACCACTTTCAGAAGTAGTTGCCTGCTTGAAGAAGAAAACATTTACTTCCTCCTTTTGTCTGCAAGGAGAGGTAAAGCTAAGAGTGAATAGCTTCCAACATGATGGGCACAGCAAATAACATTTTAATAAGCACTCAAAGAAAAACACTGACACAGTTGGAATGCAAGGGGGGTTATTTTCTGCTGGATTCCTAAACCCTTAATGCAACAATGTCTGAGCATCAAAGTTAGCAGTCTATGTGCCTACATGGCTGGGCATGTCTTATCCACAATAGAATGAGGAAAGGGCAATTGAGCTCCAAGACTAGCAAAAAGATTGTAAGACTGAAGAAATGCCCAAAGAACAAGTCCTTTATTATCAGAATAGACTGAATTTAGCAGTTCTTCATGGAGATCTGCCTTTAGAATCATAGAATTGTTGAGAAAACCTCTAAAATTATTAACTCTAACCCAGCACTGCCACACACACCACTGAACAGTGTCCCTAAGTGCCACAGCCACACATTTCTTGAATTTCCAGGAGTGGCAATTGCACAACTTCTCTGGAGTCTTCTGCTGTCAACAAAATGAAAAACTGGACTCTGACATCTCATCTGCACCTGTTTTCTTGATAAATGCCCCTGTGGCAAGCCACAGACTAGGAAGCTTCAGGAAGACAGCAACAACAGTTATCTTTAACAAGCCCACATGTTTAATTATGTTTACTATTACCAGATAGAAATAAAGGGCATATCTGGGAATAAAGGGAATATCTGTTTTCATTGTCAGGAGGAGGAACTTTAGCTTCAAAATTAATTTCATATTCCAAAAGACAGATGAAGCCAGTTTTGTTCAGATCGCAATGGTCTGGAATGCCTGGAAAATCAGTGGCTTGATTCCTGGAAGCAGCCTGACAAGTGGTTCAGAGAAGAAATACTTCAAACACATGTCACGGTCATTCCCTATAAATTGCACTTGCAGTCTTTCAAAACCCACAGGTTTGTTTACTGCCAGATGTATCCTGTCTCTACTGGTTTATGCTGTTGAGTTTGACAGAAGAAAAAGCCATGAACTATGAAAAGCAACATGGCAAGGCTGGAAGAGTTCCATATAGAGGATTTAACGACAAACTACCTAGGTTGCCTTCTTCTTTTTAATAATAAAAGGGAAATAATAACAGAGAGACTAGGAAGAATAAACAGTAAAATCAGCCATTAGCAATTTTTTTTCTTTGATACAAACATTCAGCACAGAGCAAAAGCAAAAATCAGACTAGGCAAACCAAGACTGTGAAGCAATATTTTTTATCTATTCACACTAGGTTTTTACTGTTGACCTGAACTTGCATATGATGAAATTCCACTGGTTTTAAGGATGGGCATATACAATCACTCATCATAAGAAAAAAATAGAATTAAATAAGCTTCCTTCTCAAAAGAAACGATTACTCACTTTTGTCACCATAACCACCACAAAGTTCTTCTCATCTATCTTGTATTCTTTAAGAGCAGTTTCATCATTAAGAATTTTACCTGGGAAATTAAACAGGCAAAAGTTAAGAAGCTGTTTAACAAATCAATAAACTATCTTGGGATTTCCTCACAAAAACATGTTTGATGCAGACTTATAAATAAACGTTAAACAACGCAACAAAAAGCAGTGTGGCCATTAAGCTTTGGCAGTAGAGCTAGAATTTTTCTTGTATGATGTACAGAGTAGTGGATAGCTTGAGGGCTGCTGCCCTAAGTGTTGAAGATGTTTTAAAACCATTTAAAATAAAAGCATGAAATCTGGAAAGATTCACTGGAATCTGGAAAGATCCTTAACAAAGATACATGTAATACAGAGGAAAGGCATTAGCACACAAAAAGCTTAACCAAGTAACTTATGTCTGCTTACACAGCAAGGGAAATTCTTTTCTACTTATCTTCCATTTGTTCTTCAGATAAGAGATTACCTGCAATTACAAGTGTGTGACCTTGCGACTTCAACAATTTGCAAGGCTAAAACATTAGAAAAAGCTAGAACTATTCCATAACTTGCCACCTTGACAGAAGGATGAAAAAACTATCAGCAAAAGCCAGAAACATCTGTTATACTATGACTTTTGATATTTCATAAGCAGAGGTGGTACTGTGACAAAATGGATTTGCATCACTTCTAAAAGAATTTAGGAACACAGTAAACCACATACTTTTTGCCTTTTCTTAGAATAAGCTGACTTAGAGGTAGCACCATAAATAAGAAAAACAAGTCTGTATTTCAGTGAGTTTTATAGCACTGATTTCTACTACAGAATTTTCAGGGAATATTTTACAAATTAAACAGATTAATTTTCTGAAGATGTGCCACAGACAGCTTCCATTTCACAACCTCTCTAGTGGACTGCAACCAGAAGGACACATCCTTACCCTGATGATTGCAAGGAAATCAAGCAACACATACACTTCATGGCACTCAGAACACAAAAGACTGGTTCCACCTGTCTTGCAGGTCAAACATTCAAGGAAGTATTACAAGTAGTGCAGTAATAGCAATACCTGTAGCATCTGACTCAGAACCTATGTAGGTTTACCTACAATTTTTACAGGCACTTCGAGGAAGGCTTTAATGATTGTGTATGCAATATAATATATATACTTTTTGAAAGTACATATACAGACATCCTGTCTTTTCAGAACCCACCACTCTCAGGGTTTCTAGAACTCACCCTAATACAGATGTCAACACAATGGGTCTGCCTCTTACTGAAAGTCAGCTGGGGGTATCACTTTGGTTTGCCAAACTACGAAAATTCTACAGCTCATTTTAATACAAGTAAAAATGTCATCAATATACCCTCATATCTCTTGTCCAAGGGAAAAAAAAATAAAAAAGATAATACATCTTTGGAAAATATTATATTCTCAATCTTATTTCCTACATTTCCTACTGTTTGTGAGGATTATTCAATACTGCAGATACATTCTGGCTTCACAAAACACTCAAGTCACGTCACAGAATCTTATGCAATCTTTGATTTTTGCAATCACAGAAACACAATATTAAGAGTGCCAGGCAATTACACACATTGCACAAAGCCTTCTGCCTGGTTTAAATTTCTTGGTTATGCATGAGACTTCCACCTTCATGTTCTTGACATGCATTCCCTCCACTGAAGTACCAGGGACATAAAACTTGTTATGAGATGTACTCCTGAGGAGCTGTACAAACACAAGAGACTCAAAACTTCTCTCCCATTAGTATCTCTCCACTATTAACAGTGGTTTTGGCTTATTACAAGTGAAAGGGACAATACTTGTTACAAAGCAGTACATGACAAAAGTGAAAAGTCCACCAAAGTTTCTTTCAAGGTCAGTTTTAGAGGAAAAAAAAATATGAGAGGGAGTACTGACATGAAGTGACAACAAAGAAATGGATTTCTGTATTAGCACCAGAATGCACACGGCAAGTAAAATAAAGCTCAAGTAAAGTTAATTTCACGTTTCTAACTGACATTAGACTGCTTTTTGCTAGTACATAATGCACGTTTCTAGCGACAGAGCTTAAAAGTATTGAAAGTACTTTTGTACACCTTTGGTGGTGGGTTTCTTTTGTCAATCCAAAAGAAATAATCTGATTTTTAATTCTCTGAGGTATATACAGTAATGCTTCAGCTATACACAGCATAAATTGAACAAGAAAAGAATTAAGCCAGAACAGCAGCTTTGACGTGCTTAAATCCTGAATTCTTGTAAAAAAAGCTATTTCTTCTTCACCCGGCATATCCCTAAGACATCATGTTACAAGAGGAAAGATGACAAACACACATGTATTAAAACTTAAAGAATTCTAATTCAAAATTAAGAGTTCCCTTTGACACTGAGTTAGTTTCTGTGTTTGTAGGGGTTTTTATCCTGTCTATACTTCAGTTCTTAGATATCTTAGAAGACTTAACATTCACATCCAAGTCAAATAACAACATAAAATAAAGCAGGTTCAGTTATCTTCAGTATATTCATTACCTGCATAAATTAGTTTTTGGCCAGCTACTGGAAAGGCATCTTTCCCCCTTTCTGATTCAATCTTCTCTTTCAGTGCCTTCACCTAAAGCACAAAAACAGTCTTAATGAAAACAAAGTTCACAGTACAAACCCAATTAAGTATACTTTAAGTTTTAAATACTGGAGAGTAGTTTCAGTCATGCCTTGATTATGTCTAGTTTATCAGTCTTCTGAATATGTCATTGAAACCACTTTGCAGAGCAACATGTCCCTTTCCCAAATCGTATCCTGTGCTGAATCAAATTAGATAATTAATTTTTTCATGAGAAGTTATTAGTATGAGTGTACAACAGAGTGAAAAAATAAATTAAAGAATTTGGGGAGCAAAAATGTTTTCATCTCTTGACCCATTTGCCCTGTTCTTTCTCTGAATGTAGAGGGTACACCTGCTATAAACAGAACAGAAGGTTTTCATCATCATAACCACTTTTCAGGGAATACCTGGGTGCTTTTTTGGTAAGATCACCATGACATTCAACCTTGAAGTCCCCATATGCAAAGACTTGGGCAAAATGTTCAGCTGCTTATCTTATATAAATTGTTTTCAACTCCCTCTCCTCCACAACTTCTGGAGCCTCACACAGCAATTCTAAGCCTATAAATTTACTTGCTTGCACTGATGCATCACCCACACTTTCAGAGCACCAATAGCTCAAGCATCACTGCTAGTTGTCATGTGCAAGAATGCTCTCAGTTCTCCAGGAAGACTCTGTAATGCTACCCTGAGGAGGTAAAGCAAGCTCCTGTAAAAGCATTCCTGCACTGACATATCTGCAGTCATGTTTTAAGACAAACTGCCTGCAAACACAGTCAATTCTTCTTGCTTTCCTGCAGACACTCCCAGTATACAGAAAACAAAGACAACCAGTCTGCTATGAGCATATTACTACAAGCTAACACCACCTTCTAAAGGTTGTTTTTCTTCTTCTTGGATATTCAAAAAATATTCTTCATAAAACTCTGCAAGGATACAGAACGCAACATATTGCTTCCCTCTGTGGAACTAAAAAAAAAAAAAAAAAATAGGGAGCCAGCTCTTTTTCCCCAGCAGATGAGGAAAGGATGCTTTTGGTATTTTGTACTATACATGCCATCCCAGCACCTGCCAAATGCTTTGGAATTAGTCTCCAATGAGGCAGCTGCTTTCTCACAGCAAAACTAAGAGCAGCTCACTGCCACCCGTAAGTCCAGAGGATAGTCAAATTTGACAGTAGTTTGCTGAAAGCATCATTATTCTCATGCACTTACTTTACAACAATCTGTCCTATCCTTGGATTTACATTTATTTTTAAAGCATATTTTCTTGAAAATTAAAAATGTTAACTTGTTCATTCCTCCCCAGTTTTAAGGATGGAAGTAACTCACGTTGCTACTGAACAATCTCCTTCACCACAGATAAGCCATCAAGGATTTTTTTTCTAAACATTAATAATAATACTGTCTAATACTTCACACAACTTTAAAGCTAAAGGCCTGCATGCACTAGGGCAAATCTCTTGAATCATGTTAAAAGCCTGTTATGTTTGCAAATGTCTGCTTTTTAACACTCTCCTTATGTATTCTTATACTTATGCATTTGTACCAATCACTCAAAGATAATTACTCCAGGCTGCTTCTTTTATACCCAGGTACCATGTTTGTCATAGATTTGTAACAAATATTGCAATATGACTAACGTGCATAATCTGTTTTGAGGGAGAAAATTAAAGTTTGTTTCATGTCCACTGCATTAATCAGGGTACTGGCTTCAAATGTCTACTTAGTCTCCTTTATTTTCTATTGTTTTATTCCAGACAACAGTCTTTTTCCCACAAGGAACAAAACCAAGATGTGTTCTTTCAAACATAAATGTTTGAACAGCTAAAAGTCTAGGTCAGGAAACACTGAACACACATGTTGATTTACTACACAATAATTGGATCCATGGAAAGGAATTAAGATATTTGCTGTAGGAGGATCCAACAATTCATTTGCCTTTGCTGACCACCTGTGTGTAGCATTTCCCCTTTTTATTACTGTGCTGTGATTGATGTACTCCAGGTGACCCGAGGTACTGCCATCTTCCAAAACCTTCCAAAATGTTCCCCCTTCCATAAGCCTGCAACAAACAGGACTATGCTTTCATCCCTTTGGCAGGTGGCATTCATCTCCAGACATAAGCAAACTTCCATTTACTCCAGGCGGCCAAGGGAAATGAGAAAAAAATGTTTTCTGGGAATCTGTTCCAGTGTTTCACCATCCTCAATGTACAAAATCCCTTCCTTCCATCTACTCTTAACAGACCTGCTAAGAAGTCTGTCCCCATCTTTCTTATAAGCCCCTGTTTGGCACTAGAAGATTCTCCAAGACCTCCCCAGAGCTTTCTCTTCTCCAGCATGAACAACCCCAGCTCTCTCAGCCTGTCTCCATAGGAGAGGTGCTCCACCCTCTGAACATCTTCATGGCCTCCTCTGGACCAGCTCCAAAAGGTCCACATCTTTCACGTATTGAGGACCAGCAAGAGCAGGCAGCCCCATATTCCACAGGATCACACCTAGGAAAACTAACTTGGTGGCCACAGATAGTTTCAGCCTCGTTGGACATTCAGGTGGCTGTGCTTCAGCTGTACAGGCCCCTTCCACAATCCAAAAACCCTCTCTGCATACTAATATTGACATAATTTTTATTATTGTGGTGGTCTAGGTCAGGACAGACTAAAGACATACTAATTACTGTGCAGTAACTAGATCCACATGAAGGAGTTTGGTATTTATTGCCTCAGTGAAATAGTTATCAATGCAAATAACACCATGAGGTCACAGAACCATGGTGGTTCTGAACATAAGAACAAACTACAGGTTTTCTCCTAAAGAACAGAGACAATCTTTGGCTAAAGCTTGCCAATAAAGAGGCCACCATTCACTTCTTAATTCTTGAAAAGACTGGAAATCCTGAGGAGAAAAGGCCATTACAGTTTTCAGTGCTAGTCTTTATTCTCTGCCTATATTCTTGCCACATACATCAATCAGTTTAAGAACAGATTATATCCTAAATTGGAACACAAATTACTTCAGTTCTCTGGCTGACAGCTTACAGAAATCTAGAAGAAATTTAAGCTTAACATGACTGAGCCAATTTACAGTATTTTGCTATCTATGCCCAGGGACATTGCCATTTGCAAATGGGAAGATCATTTATATAGGTCTGTCATTTAAATGGACATTCACTCTACCCTGAACTTTTGCCATCCAAAGACACCCTATATGTTATGGTGACTGACAGTAATGCACCATAGGGTCCCAATCATAAACTTAAAATTCTGTCATGTCATTCAAGTTGTTCCTTTGAAACTGAAAATACACCAAATAGTCGAGTAATTTCCAGCTTACATTCAAGAATATTCCAGAGCATTGCTCAACTGCTTGATAAAGAATAGTGATTTTAGATAAGGGAATCTGTCCTATCTCAAATGAATACAATGAACTGATTGGATCACACCTATTCAAAGGAACAAACAAAAGGATTCAGACCAACTCTTAACTACTAGAGCTTGAACCTGCAAGAAAATGCAGTCAGCTGCAGACTTCATCATTTTTGTATTAGAGAGACGTTCAAGAAACACTCAGGCTAAAATAAAAAGCGCCTGCCTATTCTTCTGGCTTTCATCACTGCCTAGCCTAGGCCAGAAACACATTATTTGCAGAGAATACAATACTAATTCTCAGAATAAAAAAGGAATAGATAAGATCAGATACATCAATTTTAACAGTAACATTCCAGTGGCATAGAATTTCCTCTTGTAGTTCTAGCTGGAGTGACTGAAGGCATAGTGAGAAAAAATTGTGCAATTAATTCTAAGAGAAGAAAATGCATAATGGTGCAACAACCTGTATATCAGACAGTAGTATGATCCACTTTCATTTAGATTTAAACCACAGATGTTCCATTTTCAAGGAGGAATTAAAAAAACAAAGAGAGAGAGAGAGAAGCCCTCTCAATTCTTTTCAGAAAAGACAGCTGCATCTTCCAGCTGCTGGTGCAGCGAACTGCTGAAAAAAGCAACATCCTAAACTTTGCCTCTTGCAAATTAGGTTGTTAAGAACCTAACATCAGCACCGCCATTGGTTATTAAGTGAAAATTAATTCTGGGGAAGCACACCCAGCACACTGATCCATCAAACTGAGAAACCATTCATAGATTATGATTTATTTTACTCATAAATACAGATCCATAAACCAGACCTTCAGGCTTCCTAGCTTTATTCAACCTGATTAGGGTTCAAAATGTATTTCAGACCTCACCAAATCCCATTTTCCCTCTGCCCTTATAAAATTTCACAGCACAATAAACAGAGCCTGTACTTTATGGCAATAACTTCCAGAATGAGCACCAATTCATCTACAAACACTTTACACTAAAGATTCAGAAACAGCACACTTGCAAGTCAAGATGACTTTCTTCTGTCCCCTGTGAATTTAGACATTAAACTCTCCCTACTACTCAGAAACTGAATGCAGTGTCATCGAGAATATGTGCCATGCAATCTGTTTAATAAAGAGCTAGAGCTGATCGACTCCTAACTAAAAGACTGAGATCTTCCAAAGAAATACCAGTAATCAACTGCATCCCAGACAGGCATCTAAAAATGGGTTTCATGAAATCACCAGTGACAAGTTTCGCAGTTGTTCCTTGCAGTCACTTTTTGCCAGCTAAGCAAGCAGGGCATGCTGGGTTCCATCCAGGCATGCAGTTCCCTTTGATCAAACACCCTCACCCTTCCCTCTCACACACTAATTTTCATTTCTCCTACCTCATATAAATGCTAACACAAAAGAGGCAAGAATTGTCAGTTAATTCAGAGACTCATTTCATAAATCCTAATGAAAAAGTGAACAGTGTACTTTCATCGGTTTTAATGTATAATTACATAATCAAGACAAATTTCTGAATTTCTTGAGATGTTGGGAGAAACTGAATACAATCTGGAAAGGATCTCTTCTGACATAAAGCCACAAACCCATCTTCCACACCACGATCTTCATCAGAAATCTGATGCACCCACAGACAAGATTGTTTGCTACTTCTACCACGAGGCTGCTACAAAGCTTACTTTGATATTGGAAATCTCCTAGATTCCAGCCCAAGTTAATTAGCAGACTATTGTTCTTATGCTGATGTTATCACTCAAGCATGAGTAGCCTTCTCACATACACTGGTGCTTGCCAGTGTAAAACATTTACATAATTTCACCAAAACTTGTGAGCTAAGCCAAGAAGGTCTCTTTAGTTTGCTTTCATGTCAGAGTCACAGTTTTCCACAGGCTCCAGGCACCTCCTTCCAAAGGTAGAAATTCATTGCCCTTGGGAACACATGGCCAGCACATGTTCAGCAGAACAGCATCACTACTCTCCCTGGATGTTTCAGGATCTATGATCTTCAGGGCTTCACGTTTTAATGAACCCGATTCCAATCAATTCATGCTGCTCATTTGAGAGCCGTTTACCAAAGTCTGACCCTCAGTTAGGCTGACAGGTACTAATGCTGAACTTGGGGTTTGCCAATGTTGTCATGCTTCTGTTGATTTGTACTCAAATTCTTATCAAATTAATTAAAGGACTGTGAAGAGATGGATCCCAAGACCAGCTCTGAAAGACCCTCACTACCAGCCTAGCTCTGCTGAACTGCTTCTCTTTGAGAATAAATGCTGCACAAGGGGTTGTTTTTCTGTTTTTTTGGGTTTTTTTTTGTTTTTTTTTTTTTTTTTTTTTTTTTTTTTTGTTTTTTTTTTTTTTTTTTTTTTTTGTTTTGGTTTTTTTTTTGTTTTGTTTTTTGTTTTGTTTTGTTTTTTTTCTAATCTACATTATAATTCTCCACCACTTTTCATCTTTTTTCTGTAGTAAGCTAATGGGTTTCTCCCAGGCTTTGGGAAAAGTCACAGTTAGACAAGGACAAAAGCTTTTACTCCAAAGGGCTTTGCTCTTTTCCTCTTTCCTCCTCCCTGAGGGAGGGCATCATAGTCTGAAAACTTGTTTAGAATTTAGGCTTAATATTCCTGAGTTTTCTCCTCCCACTTCCCTTGCAAAAATATTTACCACATGCTATACTACTACAAGAGACACTGCTCAAAGTCAGGCAAGGACAATGCAGCTGCATCAGACAATAAACCTGCTAATGAAGCAACAAAATGACCAGTGCAACAGGTTTTACTACCCCTTATCAAACTCCATGATCAGCAACTGATTAATGACAAATATTGTGCCTACTACTGAAAACACGCAGAGGATAAGAAACTACTAAGCTCATAAGTGAATGCTTTACGTACTTTTTCTGTTAAGAATGTATTTGGTTCCAGCTGCTTCTTTCTACAAATTATAAAATCAACTTTTTCTGGCACAAAACTCCATTTACAGTGTTCTCTTATACTGTCTTTCTAAACAGGACACTCAGAAGGCAATAATAATGGTGGTTACATGAACAGATCACTGCCCTACTTCAGGCCTCAAAGGCATAACAGATACAGTAATTGGGAAGAACCACAGAAGAGGAAGAGCCTTGTGAATCCAGTCAGGCTTATGAGCTTACTAAGAGCCTGGAAAAAAAAAAATCAGTTGTACTCAAATAAACAAGGCATCTAGAATTACTCCAGCATTTAAAAACAGACAGGATAAAGCATTCATAAACTCCTTTATTTACTTGCTGTATTTGCTGCTGCTGAAATTTGCATACAAAGAAAGAAGCAGCATTCTCTGGGTAAAAAAAAAAAAAACGGAATTGTCAAGGTAAAAATCCAAATTTAGCCCTGACATTTACTTCCTCTGCAATTACCTCTACCTTTCTAATTTCCTCTAAAAAATTGAGCTCATCTACACAGAAGTGAAATTTGTAAGTGTAGTAGTTGTTATGCACTGACCAGAGATCAACAGAAATAATTTCTGATCTCAAAGCTGGCCTCCAGGCCTCCACACACTTCTGCCCTGTTTTTCAAAATTGATGTATGCCCTGCCTGAAAGAGAAGACACCGGGGCCAGTCTTCTGATGCAAAAAGGTGACTAAAAGCAGCTTTGTACTAACACAGGAACACAAATGTCAACCTAAAGAAGAGCTTTCAGCTATCTGCAGCTTGAAGAAAAGTAGCAAGAGGGACAGTCCTGCCTCTGAAGGCACAAAGGCTTGTTTTAGGAAGAAAGCTCACATTCTGAGTGGTGACTCTTGCATGGTGTTATTGATTAGCACAGAAAATCCTCCTGTAGCTTTGGGCAGGTAATTTTTACAGCAGGAATATTCCCCACAAACTGATTTACAATTATAAAAGTGAAACAGTTGTTTGAGTGTGAAGAAAACTGACAAGCTATTTCCAGCAATGCTAAAAAGGCACCTAAAAACCACTTTTCCAACACTGCATGCTGACCAGACAGTTGGAGGGGTGCTTCTGACACAAAAACACAGGGAAAGACAAGGAGAGAGAGATCCAGAGTCAGTGTGTAGATAACACCCTGTGCTCACAGCCATGGCAAGCCCTTCCCTCTTCTTTTCCCGTTCCTTTGGTGCTCCCTGCAGGGCAGCACGCAGAGGACAGCCATCCTTACATCCTTAAAGGCTCTAGGTAAGACATGCTGCACATCACCATGTCCTGTAAAATAAAGAGAGATTTGTTTCACAGAGTCCACTCCACCCACAGGAACTCTGTCAAACTTTGGAGGGAGAAAACACTGCCAGTTATACCCTTCAGTGCTTTAAGTTTACATCCCCCTACCTCACACCTATAGATGACCTTTTCCGTGTTTCAGGAATTCAAAGAAAATGTTTTTGAAAGGTTTGTGAGTAAATACAGCCATCTACATACAAGGGCAGCAATGAGACTCCAAACAGCAGCAGGATCATCTGCTCTTATTAAATCTTTTAAATTAAAATGTACTCTCCACTTTTACCAACTTTCAAAGGGAACACCTTCCAACCTGTTGTTATTCATACCAAGGACAGACACCGCTGCTTTCTAATCATACCTGCAAAACAGACCTTAAATATATGTACAGAACCATCCTTAAGTGTGTACAAGCTCTGTATTTGACTTCTCAGTGTACTGGCCACGTTGGCAATGCCGGCCCAAGAAAGTTTAGATTTTGAGAAATACAGCACATAATACTGCCAAATCATTAAAAGTACAAAGCTAATTTTTCTTTGCTGACACCTAAATTGGGTAAGAACATTCTCAATAAAGTAGCTGAAAAATGATGGGCAGAGCCACAGCTTTTGAAAAATGAGCAACATGTAAAAACATATTCCAATATGAATAAAATAACTTTAGTTGTATTAAGTAATTTATGCTATCTTATCCTTTCCTTTATTATTTTTTTTTTAAATGTGTCATCCTGCCCAAACTTCTTTGGAAATTATATTTAAAACACTCACTAGAATTTCAGGAAAATATTCCTGAACATGCGAAAGCCTAGCCTTCTTCAGCCAAGAACAACCTCCTTTGCTTGAAAATCCTAACTCTAATCAGGAAAAAAAAAAAAAAAGGACTACCCACCAAAGGAAAGCAGTAGCAAAAAGCCCCTAGAGGGTTAATTAAACAACTATAAATTGAAACAGACCAAAATTCCAAAATTCTACAGCCTGTGAAGAAAATATGAAAACAATGAAAAAAAGAAATGTAGCTACTCTTATTCTAGTGATCTCTGAAGTTACAATTTTGCAAAGTCATGTATCAAACCACAAGCAGTAAGTACAAGCCCTTCAAATTCACACGTCCTCTGCTTGTGCAAGCACACAGACACAAAATAATAAAATCCTAAAAAGAGGCAAGAACAACAAAACGATCCTCCAGAAGAGGAGAAAGACACCTACTGTACAACCCAAAGAGTAATTAAAAAAGAATACCAAGACCTGAAAGACAAAAACACCTTTAACCTAGAAGGGTACTTCTGGATTTTGAACTGAGCACTTTCCTCTAACCATAAAACGATAAACTCATGGGGAAATACACTCAAACATATGTAGGAAGGAGGTTTTTAAGAGCACGTTCATTCCATTCACAAGTTACAAACCCGGAGTCAGCTTTCACCATTTCACTCAGAAGCAGTCCCTGATTCTTCCAGAACTGTTACAAAGTTAATTCTTCTGACACAGTAACGTTAGCATCCAGAAATCGCCACATAAAGCACACACATACTAAGGACACAACAGAACACAGCAGAAGCTCAAACTTCCACAGCCAAGTGTTCTGCTGACATGGTGTTAAACAAGCTGACTTTTCCTGGGTGTTCAAGTGCTGTGGTGGAACAGCGAAATGTGAAAGCCCATATTATGTGACAGAGACTGCAGCCAAAAGAGTGCTGACATCCTGAATATTCCTTGCACTTCTCTGCATTTTGACAATCAGGTTTTTAGGTTAACAGCACAGGAGGAGCTGAAAACAAAACAGGACAGACTTAACTTTTGCCTGGTGTTTCACTTTCAAAGTTAAGAATGTTTGTTGAAGATTTTTAAAACCCTGCTTTGTGTCTACATAGTGATAACTACAATAGAAGTGCCAAATTTAGACCTACAGTGTCATCTCAGACAAGAGATGTGGCTACACAGGTCTGCATCAGTGTCAGACCATGCTTATTATTTGCTCCTCACACAATGTTTAACAGATTTACTTTCTCACAGAGAGACAACAAAAAGAAGCAGCAGCTCGTGCAGATGGATACATGCCTTCATTTACCCTGGTTAAGTCTAAATGCTCAGGCCCTGAGTGGCCCCACTTGGAACACCAGAATGACAAGTGGTAAATCCACCCTCGTGTGGAGCTTGATGGGCACATCACAAAACTTAAGGAAAAACAGTCAGGCTTGCAAGAATTTAATTTGATAACAGGCCTTCCCCAATAACAGGGCCTGAGGCTAAATCTTTTCATCTTCTTTAGTCAGTCAGGGTACCTGAGAGTCTTCACCCAGTGCTTTGGCAAGCAAGATAATAGCTTCAAGTATAATTTTCACTCTTTCAAAATACTCAGCCAATGTTTTAAAACACAACCAAACCAAAACTGGATTCTCACCACTGAAGGCAAGTTTAAAATTCAACTGTGTGATTTAATAGGGAAAAAAACAAAAAACAGTTACTTGTGCAAAAAGCTAATTAGCAAGGATAATTTATTATTGGGAAGTATGTTGCTTCAAATTCTCACTAGAGGGTGGTTTAAATATTCCTATAAACGACAGCTCTCAGTTACAAGCATTAAAACCATTCAGAATTCTACCTTGCACAGTAAGATCAAGTCTCTCCAGATTAACTGGGTACTGAGAGTAAGGGGAAAAATTGCTAGGAACACAAAAGCAATTTTACAGAACTAGAACCCAGCTTCGGAGCAACAGGTTTCCTGTGCCTATCGCAACTACATGATTTTTGGCCTTGTCACAGCATAGGGCAGAAATCCAAGTAAACAAGCCTACCTCTGAGAAACACACACATGGTCCAAAGACTAAAAGTAATTTTTCCCAAACTCCATGAAACATGTTTCAAGGTCTCAGGAAATTAATCTAAGAAACCAGCACACTTAGCTAAAATTTGTGTATTACAAAAAGTCTGACTGAGAACTTCAAAGCACACACTTGTGAGGCACCTCCTCAACGTAGCATATTTCAAAGCATTTTCTGATTTTAAGACTCAGTTTGTAACAGAAGGCTCAAAGCTGAACTTCTCTTTACTAAGGTCTGTGATTTTTAGTATTTCCAACAGTACTTTCCAAAAAGTGTACCACGGAAATTTAAACACATTTTTCATCTCTACAGTTAATAAGACCAAGTCTTTATCCTGCTCTTTTTAAAACAATGTTCTTCTCAAATTCTACCAGATTTCCTCTGTCTTACCACCCATTCCTGGCCAAAACCTGAAGTTATGCTCATGAGGAGCATTTTTATTTTGAGCCACTGTAGCGGCTACATTTATAAACAGAGGGTGCAGTCTCATTTTCCCACAATCCAACTTAGTCATTGCATTCTGCTGTCTCATAAACCAGTGAAGACTTTGACTGGCAACATTCCTTCAGTCCTCTCTTTGAATTTACTTCCCAGGACCTTACTGAATGCAGAGAGCAAGAGAAAAAAAAAAAAAAAAAAAAAAAAGAAAAAAAAAAGAAAAGAGAGTTTTCTCACTAACAGCAAAGACTTATGTTTTAAATATTTGAAGGTTTCTGACCCCTGCTTCTCCTAGGCATTTGCCATGTCTCTCAGTCACAATGGTAACCCAAATGAGCTCTTAGACCAACTTTCAACTGCCATCCTTTATTTTTCTTAAGATGGAAGAGGGTAAACCAACAGACTTTATAAAAGCAGATACAATGTTCCATAGCTTCTAGAGCTTCACTGCCCACCTGTCACAGGAAAGACTGCAGGAAAGGAAAGCTGCCAGCCTCCCCAGATCTTTCAAACCAAGGCCACAAGTGTGTCTGGACTTGGCTATCAAAACAACCATCTCTGCTCAGGAAAGTGACAAGGCAACTTCCAACCCTGCCAACTCACTTAGGGCCCTTCCTCTCATCTCACAACACTGCATTTCCCCGAGGATTTTCCAGCGGGCTCCTGTGTGCCAGAATAAAACATTCAGCTGGAAGCAAAACATGTCTCCTCCTCGCTCACAGCATCATCAGACACATCCAAAGGCCCCGAGAGGGGGGATGAGGCTGCTGTGAGCCCAATCACACACTCCAACACCAGCTCCACCGGGGTCAGCAGTCTCTCCCACACACTCCCTCCCCTCCTAAGTGCAAACTGATTAATCACTGCAGCTCGCCCTGTGAGGCCAAACAATAAACCCTCCCTCCTCCACAGCACACACCTACCCGGGCACACAGCGATGCACCTGGCAGCAAACACCAGCCCCTCTTCAGATCATGCTCCTGCCCCGGCACAAAAGCCCCACAACTCTCCCAGCGTTTCCCTTGTGGGAATCCATGGAAGGAGGGGAAGGACCACCACGTTTTCCTTCTGCTGGACCCCCAGCCCCACCCCGAGAGAGAGAAGCTTTCGCAATATCCCCTCTCCCAGTGCTCCCATTATAAGCCAGCAGCGATCTGTGCCCCACTGACTGCCAACCCAGGGCACGCCGCGTCCCGAAAGGAAAAACTTCCCTTTCCTGTAGCGCTCCTCTCCTCCCCAGGACTACGTGAGATATTTATTCCCCCTCCCATCTCCCGGGCTGTTTCCCCTTTCCACCTCAGAGCTATTCCCCCTTTCCATCTCCCGAGCTATTCCCCCTCCCACCTCCGGGGTGTTCTCCTCACAAACAAGGGGGGGGAAAGTCCTTCCGCCGGAGGTTTGGCCACGGCAGCCCCTTTCCTTAGGCGATGGGAAGTCACCCTTGCCCACCAGCATCTCGAGGAAAAGGGGTCCCTCATCACTCCCAGCTGAGCTCAACCCCTCCCCCCGGCCCCGAATCCCGTAAAATCATCCCGGGCGGACACTGCATCACCCCCGCAACCCCAACCCCTCACTTAATCTCCGGCCACCTCCACCGGAGGAGTCCGTCCCCCCCTTTCCCGGGGGCGAGGGCACAGATCCCTGCATCCCTCTCCGCGGCCGCGTCCTGGGAATGGTGGGGGGGGCGGGCGGGGGACGGGGAGGGAGCCCGGGAATGGCCGCACCGTCTCCTCGGGGTCGATGTCGATGCGGAAGGTTTGCTGCTGCAGCGTCTTCAGCGTGATCTGCATGGCGGCGGGTACGTGCCGCGCTCCGGCCGCCCTCGTCCCTTCCCCGGGAAGAGGTGGCGGGGAAGAGGCCGGGAAAGGGAGGAGGAGGAGGGAGGCGGTGTCGGGCTCGGCGGGCGGGGGGGACGCGCATGCGCCACTGGAGGCGCCCGGCACGGCGCAGGCGCGGGCGCGCCTGAGGGCGGGGAGAGCGGGAGGAGGGGCGCGGGCAGAGACGCAGAAATACAAATAGAAAGAGAGAGGGAGGGCGAAGGAAAGAGAGAGAGGGGGAAAAAGGTTTGCGAGTCCGGTCACAGGCCTGACAGCACCGTGTCAGCCAGGCCGTGGCACTGAGTGACGCGTCCAGTCGTTGCTTGAACACCTCCGGGGTAGTGACTCTGCAGTTTCCCTGGGCACCCCATTCCAATGTCCAGCCATGCTTTTTGAAGAAATTCTTCCTAATATACAACTAAACCTCCCCTGGCCCAGCCTGAGGCCATTTCCTCTCCTCCTGTCCCTGATCCCTGGAGCAGAGCCTCCCCTGGCTGTCCCCTCCTGTCAGGAGTTGTGCAGAGCCACAAGGTCCCCCCTGGGCCTCCTTTTCTCCAGGCTGAGCCCCTTCCCAGCTCCCTCAGCCTCTCCTGGGGCTCCATTCCCTTCCCCAGCTCCGTTCCCTTCTCTGGCCACGCTCCAACCTCTCAATGTCCTTCTAGAAATGAGTGGCACAGGACTTACCACTTGTAAGTTGTTACACAAGTTTGTTAATACACACTTGTGGGTTTATAGCACCTCAATTTCGCCAGTGCTGGTTTCATAGAATATAAAAGACCATCTAGTCCCACTCCCTGTGCCGTGGGCAGGGACACCTCCAACTAAACCACATTGCTCAAGGTTGCTTTATCCAACCCGTCCTTGAACAACACCAGGTGTTAGGGCATCCACAACCTCCCCAGGCAAGATGTTCAGTGTCTCACCATCCTCACAGTAAAGAATTTCTTCCCTATATCCAATTTAAATTGGGGATAAATAGGGGAGATTCCCTAAACCTCCCCTCTTTCAGTTTGTACCTACCCTTCCTTCCAGGGTGAACAGCCCTAGCTTTCTCAACCTGACTTCACAGGGAAGGTGTTCCTGGTGAACTTGGTGGACTCCTCTGGACTTGCTCCAGCAGTTCCATGTCCTTCTCACTTTGAGGACTCCAGAGCTGGATGCAGCACTGCAGGTGAGGTTCTCACAAGAGGAGAAGAGAGGCAGAATTGCCTCCTTTGACCTGCTGCACACGCTGCTTTGGATGCAGCCCAGCATTCATTTGGCTTTCTGGGCTGTGAGTGCACACTGCTGGCTCACAGTGAGTTTAGTAGTTTGCAGTTTAGTATTTGAGTAGTTGATGCATACCTTTGATGGGTTATTAACCTGTGTTTGCCCTGGTGCTCCTTAGGTAATATAGGAGGAGAGCTACTACAAGTAAACTTTAAAGTTGAGCCAGCTGTGTTGGTAAAAGAGACACTTTCTCCTGCACCTTGTAACCTCTTCCATCTGCAGGTGTGGGATCTCCTGAGCCATCTTCTTTGTATAAAGGCTGTCTTTCTGCAAAAGGGGATACTTGTGTCAGATAATTGCAGTTAAACGCCAAGTTTCCCAGTATTGTGCAATGGCCAGAGAGTTTCTAGCCTGCCACATTGTCAGCTTAATGTTTGTAATGAGAACCATCTTCTAACTCATTTTTTACAGTAGGCTTGGCTTCCTCACCATTTCCTCCCAGCAGCACAGCCAGCAGACGGCATTGCCAGGCAGAGGGAAAGAGGGAGACCCCTTTCCCTGTAGGAGTGAGGGAATGGGGACATGCTACACGTACACACAGGGCTGGAGGTGCTGCTTCTGCCAGCATCCTGCTCATGCTCTGTCACACGGCTTCCAGACAGCCAGAGCCTCCTGCAGCTTTCACAACTAAAAAGAAACTGCTGACTTTTGTTAGTAGGAATCCAGCATTCTTGACAGCACAGAATTACTTGCTTGCTCTGCATGGAGAACCATTAAAAAAAAAAAAAAAAAAGAGAGAGAGAAAATATCACTTGCTATTTTTTGCTTGGGTGGTTACAACTTAAAATATGCTGCTTGTTCATTTTCACTCTGGCCTGATACACAAGTCTATACTTTGAAGATAAAAGGGATTTTTTTTTAACTTTTCATTCAGCAGTCCAGATATGTAAGTGCTGAGCTTCACATACAAACTAAAATATCTCATGCTGAGGGGTTGTGTCAGTTTCACTACCCTTTTCTGCTCAGATTGTGCTAAACTACTCATTCTGACTTCTGTGTTTGCTGGTTAGTGTGTGAAGCAGTTCTGCCCAGGGCTAAGGTTTCATTTGAACAGTGGCTGTTTAGCTCTGCTTGTAAAAGCCCCAGAATAACTGGGAAATAACTCCAGAGGCTGTGGACGGCTAAGGATGAAGGTTTTTTTTCTGACCATTTATTTGAATTTTGAAATAGAATGAGAGAAAAAAAAGAGGCTGTGTTTTTTGGGTTTTTTTGTTGTTTTTTTTTTCCCTCTGAGTGGTTCAAGAACTTATGACAACTTACTGTATGGGGAATATAATAAATAAAAAGAATCTTGGTATTTCCTCTAGCTCAGCCGATTCAGCTCCATAAAATCTGGCAGGGTTTGGCTCTCCAATTCTTTCTTGCAGTTGCAGAATTGAGGGTTGGAATTTCTCGCCCAGAGCACTCTCATAATTTAGTTTCATAGTGCTTCTCATTGACAGCCAGTACTTGGTGGTTTTTTTTTTTTTTTTTCTTTCTGTGTCTGAAGTATTTTGGGTAATCGCCGTGTACAGACTGAAGCCTCACAGTTAGCTAACTTCATTTACAACAGTTTATGTGCTGACTCAGTCAGCATACAAACCTCTTCTGTGCAAAGAGAAAAAAACTTGGATTGATTGGAGAGAGATGTGAAATGAAGCCAAAGACTTAGAAAGATGTTTTGGTGGCAAATGCATACAATGATTACTTTTGGATTCTTGCTTCTAAGTAACTTGATTTCCCTGGTGCACTTACACCAGCTGTCTGCTGCCATGGCTTTGCCCCTCTCAGCTCCTTTTGGTTGTCCATGATTCCCCAGGAGCTGCTCTTTACCCAAACCTGTTCACAGCTGTGAACACACTCCTAGGTTCAAGGACCCTGATTGTTACAGAACCTGTTGTAACATTATCAGTGCGCACATGTCTGCATGTTGTCACCTCAGGTTATGTGCGTGTCACCTCTCTAGCCACAAAAGAACTCCTTGTTGCATGATACTTGAGTTTGTCTACTTATCTTGGGAAGAATTTCTGTGATTTTCAGTGGCAAAGACTGAGGCAAAGACTCGAGTCAGTGCTCTTGGGAAGCCAATTCAACCTCTGCACTAACATGCAGTAAGTACACACACCCTCTTTGTTACCTGGGTCATCCCACTGTCTTAGGTGTCGGTATGCTACTGTCCTGGCTTGGAAGATCAGCATATATTCTATTTGCCATCTGTTGGAGGTGGGGCAGGTATCTTCTCTTGGGCAGTTTTCTTATCTCTTCCAAGAACAATGTCTCCCTCTGGGGAGATATCTTCTGTTAATGTGCCATTGAACGGCTCACTGCATGACTGAGAAAATTACATCATCCCATTGTGAGATGCTCCACCCAGAGGGAGGAGCCAAGCATCCCTACTTGCATAAAATCAGCACTTCTTGAGACAGCAGCTCAGCCTCTTCACTGGATTCCCAGAGGAAGACCAGGCTCATCTACTCTACCACCAGACCTTCAGAGAAAACTACACCCTTCTTACGGGATCATCGCTTCAGCAGCACTTCATCTGCCACTCCAGGAGCAGGAGGAGCAGCCACCATTTAACTGGACTATCACCAACACCCTGACTCCTCAGGGTGTCAGGTTTCTGACTCTATCAGTAGTTTTGTTTATACTAATTAAATGTTTTTTAATTTAGTCTTTTCCTAGTAAAGAACTGTTATTCCCATTCCCATATCTTTGCCTGAGAGCCTTTTTATTCTGAAATTGTGGTAATTCAGAGGGAGGGGTTTACCTTTTCCATTTCACGGGAGGCCCTTGCCTTCCTTCACAGACTCCTGTCTTTTCAAACCAAGACAGCTACTAAGGCCATAATTTTTATCATTGCCATATTTTTTACAAGTCCTACCCAGATTCTAGGAGTGATGGCAAATAAAGGATATGAAGGTGACTCTCACCCCAAAGAACCACTTTAGGAAAGCAAGGTGTGAAATGGTGCTTGCAAGAAAGCAGCACATTCCATTTCAGACCTTTTGAGGTGGGCTTTTCAAAAACAAGAGCACTGACAGAAGTGGCCTGAACAAGGCCCTGAAGGTGTAGAAAGCAATTTTTTTTGTCTGTGTTGAACTGGGAGGAGGCGTGCAGAGGGCAGTACTCCAGGCAGATGCTTGTCAGTCTGGATAACAGAGGTAATGGACGGGAGAGGCAAGCTTTTGAGCTGCTGGCGGTGGTTAGGAAGAGTTGTTACAAAGGTAGACCTAGAAGAGCTCCAGAAGGGCAGCACTGCCTGGAGGGGCTTGGGATCAAATAGAGCACATGCTGGTAATGGAGAGGTGAGGGAAGTTAGCACTGCCATTGACAGGCAGTAATATGACCTTATCCTTAATGAAAGGAAGCATTTCACACTTATTTCACAATAAGTGACCTATCCCTGAAAAATGCTTCAAAAGCAGTCTTTTCCGACTTGTTGTGGACATGAAATAAAAATGAATTAATGCAAGGTGTCCTAGGCTGTAGTGTTTATTTTCCGTTAGGGTGAGATTTTCCATTGAGTTGACTGGTCTCTGCCGTTCCACACTTCTCCATGCAGATCTCCCACTGGCTTTCCCAGTATCACAAATTAGTTGAGAACACCAGTGGTCTTTTTGTGAAGGCTGAACCAACTGCAGGCACATCTCTGGAGCAGGTGAACTTCTACTTAGATTCCAGTTTGCAGTAACTCATTAATTCATCCTTAATCTTATTCTACAGGCACTCTGGAGCTTTATCTGCCTCCTGTTGGCAGCATTTTTTCTTTTGGTACAGAAATAATTTGGGGGTTTACTTGTGCTGTGAAACTGCTACCATGCTTCTCAATCATCCTCATTTATTGTGCAGGACTAACACTGAGGCAGCTTCACACAGTTTGTCACAATAGTAAAGATCAGCTGTGCAGGTTAATCAGCTAATTAGACAGTGAGGTATTAGGCAGTGATCATGGTGACAGTGGTTACATGCAGCAAGGTGGTTGTAACCACTTCAGCCACTACCAGCTGCAGGGAAAGAGGGTCTGGATCTTGCTTTTCTTTGGATTTATCTGTAATCTCTCATGTCTCCATGCCTCATGGTCTGAAAAAAAAAAAAAAAAGGTCAATAAAAGGGGCTGGATCCTTCAGATTTAGAGACATCTCACTTTGAAGCAGTGGTACTGCCTTGGATGAAGGAAATCATTGGGTGCATTTTCAGCAGCACACTCAGAAGCATGGAAAATTCCATTGGAGTTCCTGTCAGTCCTTGGACACCATGGATGTTAGCACTGGAGTCTGAAGACAAGAACCTACAGTTCAGTTTTATTGCACATACTGGTGGAATGTTAGTATGAGATCAAAATGAAACCTAGTCTTTACCAATAAAAGGGACTAAAATTTCTTTTATGCAGGGTTCATACTTGAGGTCTTTTATTTTGAGAGCAATTGCTTTTCTGTTGTTAGTTTTTTAGCCTGATTGACACTCAAACAGCTGCCAAGAATACTTGGAATTCACTATAAAAGAACAGCATGGCAAGTGCATTAGACTAGCATCTTGACAAGCTTATATATTTATTATGCTAAATATGTGGGTGTAGTAATTGTATTAGGAATATTTAGATATTTTCCATCAGTAAAATCAGTACCAAGTATGGGGAAACCCGCAAAAGATTTATCAGCTGACTCTAATCTGCAAATTTTCCTTAAACATGTAATAAAAGTTCCCTTTCAGGTGCAAAGCTTTTTATTTCATCTATTCTGAGATTTAGGAGCAATAGCTATAGTAAGTATATGAACTTCTTAATTTGAAATCACTGTTATTTTATACCATTTATTAAGGAAGTGAGGGACAAGGGGTGAGGAGGGGAATCTCAGTTCAGGGCATGTCTGCAAGGCATGCTGCCTCCAGGAGCTATTCCTACAGCATAGTCCAGCTTCACAACGGCACTGGGCTTGCAGTTGGAATCTAACCCCTTTATGTATCTGTTTGTTTGTTTATATGCTCCCTTACCATCTGGTCAGTGTCATTTTGCAACTGCAGGAAATGAGGTTTGCCAAGAAAGGCCAAATGGGACTTGAAGTTGAGTACCAGGTTGCATAGTGCTTCTTGCCCCAAGCATTTCAGAGAAGAGGCCCTCTTCCAGGCTTGTAACAGCCATGGCTAGTGACTCTGGAAGCTTATCCCAGCAGTGTCAGTGCCCTGAACATATTATTGACTGGCATTGGAATCAAACTCTTTAAATCTCTGTGTGCAGAAACTACCTAGGAGAGGGAGGTATTGAATTCTCTATGCTTCAGGAGTGTTTATGTGGGAGTGAAAAAATATTTTTACTCATGTAAAGTTTCCTTATTTTATCACTGGTTTCTTTGGAGTGCCAGTGTTCTGGTTTGAAAGCAAAACCAGTGAGAGACTCCAAGTCAGAAATACAATTTATTGTGAAAAGGAAAATAAACAAAATACATGCAATAATACAAAAGGAAAACCACTGACAAAGTCAGAATACAACCTGACACCCCTTTGGCCAGCGTGTTGGTAGCAGTCCAAATTGGAGTGGCTGCAGTCCTCTTGGAGTGGCAGATGTTATTTCTGTTGGAGCAGTGGTCCTGCAGAAAAGGTGTAGTCATCCAGCAGAAACCCCAACTGTGTCCTCTTGGAAACCTGTGGGAAGGCTGCCTCTCTGCCCAAAAATCCCAGAATATTCCTAGGTGGGAATGCTTAGCTCCTCCCCCCTGGGCGGAGCATCTCACAATGGGCTGATGTCATTCTGAGTCATGAGGTGGGTCCTTGATCACCTGTTAAACAGAAACGGCTCCTGGAGGGAGTTACCTCTGAGTCATGTGGCAAGACACTGATGGGCCCATTAACAGGAGATAAGGAAAACTGTCCAGATGACAACTGCTACACAGATGGTAATAGAAAACATCCTGCTTTTCAGTCTCAGACAGCCAGACAGCTAAAAGGGAAGGGAATAAAAATGATTGGGATTTGACAAATGCCTCTGAAGACAGTTATCTGATGTCTGTGTCTGTTACCAGGAGGGGCTGCTGTGGCTCTGGTGGGGGTTACAGGGTTTCATAGTGAGACTCTTTGCCAACTATTCTAATATTTAGGCTTTGTTTGAGCTTCTGTCCTGTCTGTGTCTCTGTCTGTCCTGTAAAAACAAGGACAAATGGGAGCCGGAAGCTGTACATTGTCCTCCCGTGGTTCTGCTGCTGTGGAAAGGCCAGACAGCTGAATATTCCAAAGCAAGGCCAATAATTGCATGAGCCATACTGCAGCCAGCCAGGGCAGCCCATTACTATTGGCAGTTGTCACAGGATGAATCTTCCCAGCTTCAGGATGGGACTGAGCAGTTACAGAGTGGATTGCTGAGTGCTCTATAAAAAGCTTCTAGGAAAATGACGTCAGGAATCGTCAGCAATTACTCTGGAACATCGATTCCAAGAATAATATTTATCTGAAAAATAGTGAATCAAATTCTACAGGTCTAACTGGGCCTACTATGAGTAAATTAGATCAGTTTATTTTTGTATGAGTCATTAATCATATTGCAGTCATCACTGTGGTTATCTGAAAGTATTTTAATTTAATCAAAATGCAGTTAAAACTCATATAAACAAATTTGGCCTAAACTGAACAGCCACACACAAAACAATCTTTTCTAGTGTGATGTGAGGAATTAAACACCAAAAGAGATCTTCCTACAGTGACCTGACTATAGATTTTTACATTACTTGATTTTGAGCATGCACTTTCCCACATGTTGCTTTCTGTACTGACTGCATATAAAAGAGAACAATACACTGTGCTCTGAAGCTTTTGTCACAGTGTTCATAGCTTTTACAGGCCATCTGCTGTGGAGTAATGTTGATGCTACAGTACATTGCTTTCCTAGCATATGTGTAACCTGACAGCTGGGGAGTGTGAGCCCTCTGGATTCAACAGGAATTCACTTGGATGTGTAGTTATTCTGTCTACATAAAGCCTTGTGTAAAGTAACACCAACTTGTAGGTCACAGACCACAAAAGCATTGTAGTTGGCACAGATATGAGTAGCTTCTACCCCAAACTTTTACTTGGAGGAGAAGAATAGATTCCGGAATTAATTCAGACCCTGAAGCTCAGAGCTTTGTCCAGCCAGACTTTGAAAACCTCCAAAGACCCCACAGCCTCCTCTGGCTCCTGCTATAGTGCAAAATTATTCTCATTTTTTCCCCTTCTAACCGTATACTGAACTTCTCTAGGTTCTGCTGATGTCACTGTCTTTTGCCCTCCTGCCAGGGAGTGTTCTTCCCTGGGAAGACCCTAGCCCCATCCGCTTGATCTCATCCCCACTGGTACAAGGGTGTGCTGTGAACTGCCCCAAACTATTCTCTGTTCCATGTTGAACCAGCCCCAGCCCCACAGACCCTCCTCTCAGGGTGATTATTTCAGTCTCACAGTTCCAGTGGCCTCCCCTGAGTCCTTCTGGTTTGTCAGTTCTACCTGGGACACCAAACAGGACACAGTGCCCCAGTGAAGCCTGGTGGGTGCTGAGCAGAGGGGATCACCCTGGCCCACCTCCCTGCGCCCTGGATAGGAGAGAAAATACACTCAAGTCTGTGAGGCCCGATGAGATAGATCCCAGAGTCCTGAGGGAATTGGCTGATGTTGCCAAGCCACTCTCTATCACATTTGAAAAGTCATGGCTGTGAGGGGAATTCCCTGGTGCCTGGAAAAAAGGAAGCATTACTCCTGTTTTTAAAACTGGGAGAAAGGAAGACACAGGGAGCTGCAGACCAGTGAGCCTCACTTCTGTGCCTGGGAAGATAATGGACCAGATCCTTTTGAAGCAATGTTAGGGAACATGGAAGACAAGGACATGTTCTAAGATATCGATCATGGCTTCTCTAAGGGAAAATTGTCCCTGCCCATCTGGTGTCCCTCTGTGATGGAGTGACTGCAATAGTCAGTAAGGGAAGACTGACCAATGTCATCCACCTGTATTTCTGTGAGGCTTTTAAAGAGACCTGGGTTTGAATGGTGTAAGATTGAATAGAGGAGGATTTGGCTGGATGGACACAGACAGGGAGTTGTGGTCAATGGTTCCATGTCCAGCTGGAGGCTGGTGATGAGTGGTGTCCCTCGGGGCTGTGTCCTGGACTGGGGGTCTTCAATACCTTCAGAAGTGACACAGACAGGGAGAACAGCTCAACAGGCTAGCAGCTGACACCAAGCTGAGGGTGCTGGTGACACCCCTGAAGGATGGGGCCAGCCAGGGGTACCTGGACAAGCTCAAGAATGGGGCCCAAAGAACCCAGTGAGGTTCAACAAGTCCAAGTGCCACGTGCTCCACCTGAGGCAATGCCAGACATGAGTACAGACTGGGAGAAGAATTCATTTAGAGAAGCCCTGTGGAGAAGGACTTTGGAGTTCTTCTGGTGGAATATAAAGGTGGACATGACCTGGTGATGTGGGCTGGCAGCCCAGAAGGCCAACTACCCCCTGGGCTGCACCAAAAGCAATGAGGCAACATGTCAAAGGAAGTGATTATTCCCCTCTACCCTACCTTCTTGAGACTCTGCCTGGAGAGCTGCATCCAGCTTTGGATTTCCCAGCACAAGAAAGATGTGGACCTCTTAGAGCTGGTCCAAAGGAGGCCACAAAGATGCTCAGAAGGCTGGAGCACCTGTGGTAAGGAGAGACAGGCTGAGAGTTGAGGTTGTTCAGCCTGGAGAAGTGAAAGGAAACCTTAGAGCACTTTCCAGTACCTAAAGGGGCTACAAGAGACCTGAAGAGAGATTTTTTTTACAAGGGCATGTAATGATAAAAGGGGAATAGCTTTAAGCTGAATGAGGGCAGATATTTGGAGGAAAATCTTAGTTCAGGTGATAGTGAGGTCCTGACACAGACTTGACCAGAGAAGCTGTGAGTGCTCTGTATGAAAGCATTCAAGGCCAGGCTATATGGGGCCCAGAGCTACCTGATCTAGTGGAGGGCATCCCTGCTCTTGGGGATGGAGGGGAGGGATGGAATTAGGTTATTTTAGGGGTCTCTTCCAACCCAAACCTTTCCAAGATTCTATGAAAAGCTCCTTGTGGGAGGAATTGGGGGAGCCCAGAGGGCTGGCCAGAAGTGCTGAGATGTGGGAAAAACCTGTGGAACTTTGCACTGCAGCCTCCCAGGGAGACACGAGGTACTACCCCATGAACCTTCTTATCTCACGTGCCTGGAGTTCACTGCCCCAGACAGAGTGACCTGATGGAGCCGTGGGAATCACAGGATCATTAGGTGCCTTCTAGGTGCACATAAATCATCAAGGACCTCTCTCAGGCTCCACAACCTTTCAAGAATGGCAGAGAGTGGCCTCACACTGTCATCAGCCACCTCACTCAACCCCCTTCAGACAAATCCCACTCAGGACAATGGAATTGTATAAGACAAGATTTTCTAGGAGACCCCTGAGCTGAGTGTACTCTATTCCTCTTCATCCCTGCCTTTGGGTTAAAACACCTGTGAGCAGTGTCAGTGGAAACTGAGAGGAAGAAGGCACCAAGTACCTCATTTTTGCCTGCATTTGCTGTCAATGTACCACTCGACCCATTTGTCATAATTTATTTACCTGATTTACTTCTTACATAGCAGCAGAAGCATTTCTTGAACCCTGGCTTAGCTTTGGTTTTCCTGATTACACCTCTGCACATCCCAGCAGAAATAATAATATAATCTCTGGCATAACCTCTCCTAATTCCTACTGTACTTTTTTTTTTTTTTTTTTCTTTTTTTGGCATTGCTCTGCCATGAATTCTCTTTTTAGCCAGCCTCCTAAAATATCTGTTGTGTTTTATCCTTGAGTGTCAGCGAGGACTTCTTTTGAGGTCCTTTGCCATTCAAGCCCCACAAGACCTGGCTCCCATAAGAGCTGCTTCACACCTACCTCTTCCCTGAGTAAGTCACAGATTTCTGTAGTGAGGTTCAGGGCTATTGGCCTTCCTATTCCCCACCCTGGCCCAGGATCTTGAAATCCCCTGTCTGGATCATTACAGTTATGCCTTGACCAGTTCTTCCTTATTTCTAAGGAAGCACATTCAGACAACCATAATCCCAGCTGGTACATCTAACATCTGTGTCATCCCTGACATCCTCTAGGAATCTCCCTAATGGTCTTTCCCTTGCTGCAGGTGCCAGGGATGATGAATATCTCCAGGAGAAACAATTCTAGGGACCAGAAACTCAACCATGGCCGAGGCACTGTAGTTCTGTCCCCCACACTGTGCTCTATCTCAAATGTAGAATGCAGGAATATGAGACAGGGTCAGCATATCAAATATGACTCCCTGTTTCCTAGAAATATCTTAAAACATAATAAAATCAGGGATTTTGCTGTTGGTTTTGTGTTGTTGTTTTGTTCAAGGTATTTTACTCCATATGATTCTCCCAATTAATTATGATGAGTCAGAAACTGCTTCTCCTGTAACTGAATGTCTTCATGTCTCCTGTATAATGTGTTTGTGATCAGTTTAAACCTGTTTAGTCTTGAGCCAGGACGACCACTCAGGTTTTCAGCATTCATTTGTATTCATGTACAGTAATTGTACTACTCTCAGCTTGCATTTTGTGAGACTATATATGCCAAACTTCTGTAGTTTTGCCTTCTTTCTCACAAATATTTTAGTTGCCATTCTCTGCAGTTCTTCTGAGTTGATTCAGTCTTTCTTGAACTTGAGCTGGAGCCTATGCAGCATCTCGCTGGTGTGGTTTGTGCTTCTGGATCTTGCTTTGCACCTGCCCTATGGAACCGCTTGAGTTTCTCACAGCTTTGTCTTCTTAGTGACGTGTTGATACATTTAGGACACAGTTACACACACTTTCCTGTCTCTTTCAGCAGTTTTCAACTACTGATCTCACAGAAATTCTTACTATTGTTGCCAAACAAGGATTTGGAGTCTATGCTGCTTACATTTATATACTTTCTTCCAGTTTTCAGAGGCACATCTTTTTCCACATAGATAATGTCTGTAAATTTGAGCTAATACACCTAAGTTTCTGCAAGGTGTTTCCACATTTTGCAACACTGTCATTAAAGGAAATTCACAGTGAGTCCCCAGAGAATTTCTCAAAGATCTTACTCCTGAAATAAGGTACTGTCTCTGCACCTGCTTTCCCTATTCTTCCCTATTCTGAAGTCAGCTCCTAACCTGCTGTACCTTGATGGCACTGATCACCATTCATGCCAGTAATGCTAATTATTTCTCAGATGACCTTGAGTTATGTGGGTAATGTTTTGTCTGTGCAAAGGGCATCAGCAGAATATCCAGTATTTTTTGATGGCTCTTGGTACTCAAGACTATGTTTTGAATTGCTTCAGATGACTTGGGCTGAATAATGCTGTTGTGCCTACACACTCCTAAGACTCAAGTGGATACACACACCTAGGCACACACACACACACATATCCCTGTTCTGTACTTCCCTTTTACGTTGTCAATGTCATTTTTTAGGAAGGAATCCACAAACATTTGCACACAACTGCCACAGCAAGTGCTTGAATGCTAATGGGGCAGCAGGCTCACAGGGAAGCACTGCTTTGCTTCATTAGGTGGCTGAGAAGCGTGCTGGGTGCTATCTTTAATAGAGATCTGCACAGATTCTTAGTTGGCTGCAGTACGCATTCCAGTTGAGCACTACTTACCAGCCAAATCTCAATTGTTTCAGCAAACAATTGAGCTAGGGCAGACAGAATAGTTACAGAGTTGTGAAAGGCTGAAATGTAAAACAGATGAACAGATTGTTCCCTCTACATGTCAACCTTGGTGGGGAAAAAATGTTCAGCTTCTAGGTAGCGGTGGTCTCTTAGCTCAGAGGGGCCTTCCCTCTCTCCCAAAGCCCAGAATCATGCTTTAGGCTGCATTGCACACAGCAGTGTCTCATCTTCAGTTAGTGTATTGTGTGTTTCTGACACCCAGCTTATCACAGGACTCATGTGCTCAGGCTGCACACACCAGTTCCCTGCAAAATACCATGTCCAAGGGTGCTGTTCTAATCAGCACTGCAGAGTCTCTCAAGTCCACCTGGCCATTTCTTATTTAGGGTTAGATCCCTACTGAACCTCTCAGGTAAAGCTTTTTCTAGTGCTAACTGAGCCACCTTTCGCTGATATGCCCTTTTCCATTGCAGCTGTTCTGTCTCTGTCTGCACTGTAGTGAGGGATTGCAGTACACAAGAGGGTACCAGGTTTGGCTCCAGTTTCCCATGGTTACCAGTGAAATCAAATATGTATAAAACAGAGGGCTGATTTCCTCAGGATTTAGTAGCTTTTTTTTTCCTCTTTACTCCCAACTGGCTAAAATATTTTTTTCTTTTCTTTTTCTGCAGTTTCCAACTGCAAATTTAAGAAGTGGTTCAGAGGGGTGGGTAGGATGCCTGACTGGGGGTAAAGAGGCCTGCCTGCTAATCCTGCCCAAAATAAATGATCAGCTAATGGTTTTGATTTTAGCTGTATGTGGCTCAATCTTCTCCCATTGGGCAGACTCTGCAAAGTGCAATGACTTGAAAATTAGCTTCACAATATTTTTTTTTAAATTAAAATGAAAGAGTAAATTAAATTACTGCCAGTGAGAACGAGAAGTAACAGTCATTCACTAATTGTTTGTCAGAAAACAGGTTCAGTGAAGGGGAAAATCAAACTTGATCGGTATTGCTGGGTTTGTCTTCATACTTTCTTGGCTAAATGGTGTCTTCTGAGATGAAGAAGAGAACCAAACAACAGCAATTCTGTTTCAGGATTTATGCAGAGTTCACTTGCATGTCAGGTTACAAATGTTGGTAGTTACAGTGGCACTTCATTTCTGCTACAATTGTCACATACAAATAAGATTATTGGAAGTGCAAGAGGCCTGAAAGGGATAATTTGCTTGAGGTAAGAACTTAAAAAAAAACTAAGCATAAAGACATTCAAGTTGGGTATGAAGGGTAAACATCAGAGTAGGCAAAGCAAGCAGACTTTAACCAAGCTTTTGTGAGACCTAGTGGAGAGGTTATGTTGTCAAGTTAACTAGCACTGAGAAGAGAAATTAAAGTTAGCGTTATCAGGAGTTATACATTTTTCTTTCTCCTGAGCATCGCTGTTGCATGGTTGCTGTGAAAGACTGAAAGGACCCTGCTTCCATAGAAGTGCACACTTTAAAAAGGAGCAGAAAAGAAGTAATGGGGAAAACAGAAAAAACCTGGCAGTGGAGCAATACCAGTACATGTTCAATAGCACTTCACATTGAGAGGCAAAAGGCCCAAATAACCACAACCCTCAGCAGTGTGCTGCTTCTTATAAAGGATGGGGCTTTCATGTTTCCAGCTGAAGCACAAGAGACAGGCAGCTCATGTGAATTACATGCTTATCCATGTACAAATGCCACCCAATGCACTCAGGATGGATTAAACCTCTTCTACCTGCTGAGAACAGGACAGAGGACGTGTCCTGTGCATGGAAACCCAAGTGATATTAGCCCCAGCTATTTAGCACAGCAGCCATGCACAATTGCTTCAGCTGGTAGCCATGGTTCAGGCCATTCTGGGATCTCATCAGAGACTTCCAGCTTTGCAGAACACACTGTCAACATCCTGCTGGAGAAAAAAAAAAAAAAAAAAAAAAGAAAGAAAGGGCAAAGGACCCTCTAAAAGAGCAGGAAACTCCACAGCCAAGACTCAGTGAAGATTATTTGGCTTAGCATGAAGATTCAGGTCTGCATGCCCCAAGGAAAACAATTATGTTGTTCATGCCTATAGTAAAAATTTAATTGTAATATGATAAGTGCTGTTTTTTCCAATATGCACATATTGACTGTATTGGGTTGGGAAAAATAGTTAGCTCATGCATCAACATGCACTTCTCAAGTATCTGACAGCTGCTTCAGGTAGGAGATTCCCAAATCTTACTGCTCACTTACTGCACTGCCTCATTTTTCTCTGCCAAGTGTCGTTGCCATTTGCTCTCTGAATGGGAGTATCACAGAAACCTTACTGCTTTGTGAATGTCACATAACAGTCCAAACTTGCACAGCACAAAACTGGTAAATAGACAAAATAAACTAGAAATCTCACTTTTGTGAGCCTTCAAATGAGAAAAAGTCCTTTGGAATCTTTTATCCCTGGAGTTTTATTTGTCAGTCTCCTGCCATTTACAACTAAGATGTAAATCTTAGACCATCTGTACTTGCAATTTTGTTGTAGCTTCTTCTCATGTCTCTCATCTTTGAAGTGTAAGTCTTGTTTAAAGATAAGACTTCTGTCCTAACTTTAGGACCCAAGCAGAGAGGCTACTGTGTTGAAAGGAATCTTACTGGAGAAACCTGTTTGAAAGTTGTGAAGTTGGTGCCCACTTCCTTCTTTCTTGAAATAGTTATTCCCTCTTTGCATGGAATTGAGATGTCACTTTATTGTTTTACATCCTACTTTCTTCCTTTTTTTTTTTTTTCATTCCCTGGAGAGCTGCCCAGTTCCAAGAAGCTTTTGGGGGTGTTTTTGGGGTTGTTTTTTTTTTTTTTTTTTCTAATTCTGCTGTCACTTTTTTAGGAATCGGCAGTTGCAGGGCCAGCCCGTGGTCAGTTTTCCATGTGGGAATGGAAAAGTGCTGTGTGGATGTCGGGATCACTGCACCCTTTTTACCCGGACAGCAGATGGCATCGAAGCTCCAGAAACGTCACTGCTGTCTCAGACCCTGACCAGGTTCTTTTTTGGCTTCGACATCTTGGTGCAAACATTATTATTTCAATAGGCTTCCATTTGGCCTGCTGTTAACTTAAAAGAACCTTTTGATAGTAGTATATGTACACATTTTTAAAATCTGGTGATCTTTCTCCTGAAGCTTAACTTACTTTTCTCATTCAGGGTACTTAGAGGAAATTTAAGATTTTCTCTTATAATGGTTTTAAGTGAGGATTCATTTTATATCTCATTTTAAGTCTGATTTATCAAATTAATTTTAAAAAATAATATCTGTTCTTCAAAAGTTTGGTTATTATTAATGCTGACTTGGGTAAAAGAGCAGATGATAACCAGATGTATTAAAGTAATATTATTTCTAAATGGTATTGCTTCCTGATGTTAGACTTCACAGTTTATGTATAGCATTCAATAACTTATGAATACTCAGTGCAAAACTGCTGCTCACATCTTAAAAAAACTAATACAAAAAGCCCATTGTAAATATATAAGATCTAATTAATTCAGTTGCAAAGTTGACTCTGATTTCTATACTTTATTAGAAGAAAGAAATTTGTAATTATCACTTCAGTTCTTATGAAAATTAAAGTATAACCTATTTGCTGTTTCCTTTCCAGGATGGCAAAAGACAGCTGACCATGTCTAATCCCATACACACTAGTCTTCATGGAAAGTGTTTTGTGCCAGTTTCTCTCCTGGGAAGCACTTTCCACAGGTGCAAACAGAACAAGAAAAAGTATTCAATTAGTAGGGTTTTTTTCCCTGTTGTTTTTCTTTTTAACAAAACCATTTTGACACTGTCAACAACAGGGATATTAAATAACATTTGAAGGGGGGAGCCCAAATAATTCTCTTAGTTCAACAGAATTTATGTATGGTAGAATATTTTTCTTCAGAAATCCAAAAAACAGTCCTTTAGGTTAAAAAAAAAAAAAAAGAGCCATTTATCTGATTAAAATATTTATGGATTAAATAGTTGTAGCTCATCCCTTATAATTTGTGGTACTCAAATATCTTTCTATGTCTCCCTGATATGAACAATAAAATAGATAAGAGAAGTTTAAAAAGTGAAGTCCATCTGGCATTAAATAAGATAGGAAGCTAACCATTTCTGGTGGTAGGATTTCTCCTGACTTTCAGAATCATGTATTGCTCAAGATGTATGTAGACATTGGATGAGTAATTTTTGCCTGTTCTCAATTTATCCATTGTAAATTCAGTTACTGGTGTTGGGAAAACAGCAACATCTGGATCAACAACTTTTTACATCCCTCAGTGGCATGGATTCTGTCATAAATGTATTTGTTAAACATCTTTTGAAGTTTTACTTAGTAGATTTTTTAGGTTATACAGGACATTCAAGTGTCTTCCTCTGTGATTGTTTTCCGTATGATTAAAAATTTGCAGCTCATATTAATTCTAATTCTACTATAATTGACCCTACTCTTAAAAACTATGCTAATATTCTATTCTTAATTCTGTTTCACTGAGGTGATCTGTGCTAGTTAACGATAGTTTTTTCAGATATGTAATATGACAGAATTTATCACATTCTTAGTAAATAAATAATATGTTGGTAGTTAATAAGATTAATTTAATGCATATCTGCATGGTTGCACACTTGCGTAACATTCCCAAGAAGACAAATAATACTCATTCTTGAATGATGCTTCAAAATATTTAATTTTATTTATTTAATCAGTTAACAGACATAATAATTTAATTGCTACTACACCATTGCAGTAAACAAAAGTAAGAACTGTAGAAAACATAATGTGAAATGATGCTTGTTAAATATTGAATAAGTACTGAGACTGCCAGGTTAATTGGTCATGTGGCTGATTCTGTATTCTGCTACCAGAAGCCAAAGTTTGCTCTCAGAACAAAAGGCATCTGTGAAAAAGAAGGAATGGCAGGTGGGAGGAATCTGTCTGTACCAGGTTTTGATTCAGGCTGGTGGGGAAGGTCTCAGTTCTTGGATTCACTGCCAGTGGGCAGTGATCTGTGTGAGACCATGGAGCTCCAAGTGCTGTGTGACTCTGGCTGGGCAGCTCCTCAGCTCGCCACTCACTGCTTTTCCAGGACACAGGTTCCAGCAGCTGAGAATGGTCAGAGAGCTCCATCCAAACCCCCAGTGCTGCTGCAGTACAAATAACAAGGAGTTGTCTATTGTTCAGAATTCCTGCTCAGATGAATCTCGAACAGAGGTTCGATTTTTTAGGAAATTGAGGCTGGTAATATCCAGATCGCCAGTTCTGCTGGCATGAGAAAAAACTGGGTTTGTGAGCACATTTTGTCTGCAGGCTCTTTCTCTGCCGTTATCAAAGTCAGTGGAACGGTAGGGAGGGTCAAACAGAGGTGAGGATCATTTGTACTGGTGTCCTCAGCTTCTTTCTTTGTCGTGGAGGCAGTGAGCAGGACTGTAACTGTGCTTAGGAGGCAAGCTTCAGTCAGGTGTCATTGTCTCTGCCCACTGCAGACAGTAAATGACAATTAAAAGGCCTTCTCTGCTACTTCAGCAGGTAGCTCAAGTTCTGTTAATTCTGATAGGTTCTAATAGTTCTTTTCCTCCCTAATTATCTGTGAAAAAGATCTTTTTCTTCTGCATGTTTTGAAGCCTCAGGTGCTCACCCACAGCCATAAAATAGCCATATGCCTGTCTTATGTATGGTCAGCTCTCAGAAGCACCTCTCTGATTCTTTGTTTCTCAGTCTCAACTTATTAGAGAAATCGTGTGCAGACTCACAGCAAATCTTGCACGGGCAGGACAGGCTCTCTTCTCATGCCTTTGTGCAAGGAAACTACCCCTTTGTCAAAAGCAGCTTCATCTGGTTATCAGCAGCTCTCTCAAATGGCACATGCAAGCTGCTGTCCATCCTCCAGCTAACTCAGTATTTGCTGGGAAAACAGCACAGTGCTGCACCAGCCATGGGCCTTTCTGTGCCCCTTGGAGGGCAAAGGAGCTCAGGAGTACTGGAATATTTTCAGTTTCAAGGCATAAAATTGGCCTACACTCTTCATCAGGAAAAGGAAGGAAAACATCCTGTAAACAATATCAGTATCAGTAAGTTACTGATAGAGCTCCAATGCAAAAGAGAGATACGAGAGAGATGGAAAAGGTGAGAATAACACAAAGAAATACAGAAATAGTGCTCCTGCATGCAGTGATGTAGTTAGTCAAGAAAAAATTCAGCCAGAGCTCAAATTGGCAAATGATGTGAAACACAGCAAATAAAAGGCTGTTATTGCTCTGTTTCAGAGTGGAAGTATGATGAAGCTGCAGGTGTGCTGCTGAATGGTGATGGAAGGTTAATTAAAAATGCCCACAGAAAAGACAGAAGTACTCAGTGCCCTCTTCACATCAGTCATCATGGGTGAGATCAGCCCCCAGGCCTCTATGCTGAGAAGCAATGGCAAACAAATGTATCAGAGAGTTCATTTAAGGACCATCTCCACAAATTGGACATCTATAGAAAGCTTCCCCGGTTTCAGGGGGAAAAAACATCACCGTGAGAGTTATTAGCCATGGGAGCCAGGAAAGTGGTGGACTTTTCTTGATGAAGGTATTCAAGAGACAGTTTGACAGAGAATGGAGAACTTAATCTAAGGCACTGCTTTCCATGGAAGTTTGAAGAAGTTCTGTTCAAATCTGGACCTTTATGTCATTTTTATGGTCATCTCTGGTTTCTGCAGAAGAATTACAATGAGTGAAAGAAGTAAGTAGTCTGATTACAAACCTGTTGTACGTTTCTAGTGGTGACTTTAATAAACACTTGTACATAGCTCATTCCTTCAGTTTAAACTTTATCTCTCTTTTTCTTGCCTGACAGTCCTGTCCCCCTGCACTAAAGATCACAGAAGAAGCTGCAGAGAGAGATGTTTTATTCCCCAAACCCCTGAATTTTTTATTCTGAATTATTTGCTCATAATGCTTGAGCTTTGGCTTCTGACATTAGCTCTTAACTTCTGTTTAAGGGTCAATGGAAAAGCACTTTTTCTTAATGATAAAATTTTGTTGTAATTTCTGGTATTTGCAGCTACTCACCAGGTTATGCCTTACAGAGCAAGATGTAATAACTTCTTCTCAACTCCCACTTGAATAATTTCCACTTTGTTGCTCTGTTGTTTTAGTACACCCCTCTCTGCTCTTGTGCTACCACACAGCAAGAAGGAGGCACACTTTTGTACCTCCATTCCAGGAGATTCTGTCTTCAAAACTATTGCTCAAAGATTTTGGCAGATCTGATTTTTGAGGTCTTAGTGAGGAACATCTGAATTTCCACTCTGCACCAGAACAATATCCAGCTGACTACTATGTTCTTCCTGTTTACTCCCCTAAGGTGTCCTGGAGCCTTTTAGGGCCTCACCAGACAGCAGTGGTGTGATTACCTCCTGAAGAGGGAGAGGCTGTGCTGTCACAAACCTGCAAATACTCACCCAAATATTGCCTTTTGAGTTTCAATGGGCTGAGTGAACATTGCTGTGACTTCAGGCTCTGTCTCTTGGACACTCCACAGCCTTTGTGGCTGGGATTTCACAGACCAGCCTCCCAGACCTGGTGCTGACATCCAGAGTGCTCTGACTAATTCCTTCCCCAGGCTGCAAGTCCAAGAGCTCTGTGAGCTTGCCACATGATTTTCCCAGGACATGTATGTTTGCCAGCAAGCCTAATTACTTTTTGGCTGATGCAAGACATTCAGAGGGGAGAAAAATACCATCAAAAAAAGAAAGGGCACATTGTACACATTAGCCTGCCTCTGTGCCCCTGTGGCCATGCAACCTTAAGGTTTGGATTAGAGCCTTTTAAAGATCCCACCCTTCTTTGTCTCCCTTTTTCCTCCTGAAAGTGGTCTTTTCCTCTCCTTCCAGCAGATGTTTTTCTGCTCTCAGTCTTTCTTCATTTTTTGGCATGACTGAAGAGAGAATACTTCCTGGGTTGTCATTAGTCTCCTTGTCAAGAGCCTCACAGATCAGGCCTGTCAGATGTGCAAAATCTATCACTACCTCATCCACAGTTTACTTGTTACCCTGCCGAGTTTTAGATTGGAATAATTAGTTTGCCTTGAGCCATTGCCAATTATTTTGCTGCTGTATGATTAAATGGACTGTAACTGAATAGCTGGTCACCAAGACTTAATGACTCTCCACTGTTATATCTAGCCAAGTTAAAGGTTTTTTTTTTTTCCCTGTCATCTCCCAGAGGACTTCAGCTGAAACTGAAGGCAAAAGGTCACAGGCATGCACAACGAGAACAAAATTTGCAATGTAGAATAGAATAACACAGAGGGTCCCTAGTATCAGACAGAGTTTATAAGCAGGGTTGTTAACAGGTTGTTTTGCATGCACACAGAGACAGACACAAATAAAAAAAGTACAAAATGGACTTACTTATAAGAGCTATATCTTCTTTCTTAATTAAGAAAACTTTCTTCTTTAGTATGCAACAAGGCTGGATCAAAGCATACTTTTAAATATAAAGTTATATGCTCAAGAAAATGGATTCTTCATCTATGACTAAGATTCTTGCAATAAATTAATGTTTGTTTCCCCAAATTGATCTCCTGGAAATAAGACATTTGTTCTCTAGTTGTAAATTGCCACCTCACTAGAAAAAAAGGCATAGTCTGTTCTTAATGTGTCTATGCCAAGTTTTGATTACTATTATGTAACTCAGCTATTGAAACTGTAAATGTATTAAAATGAAAGAATTCTGTTTGAGTCTTGGACTGAAACACTGTGGGCAATTAATCTATAGTCTGGACCAGCACATTTAAGCACATCAGCAAAAAGATGTGGATAGTTCTATGTCTTGCTCAGAAAAGAAATCACAATGTCCCTATAGCACAATCTGTTAAGCAAAGCTTCCAGCAAATGTGGGTTTGTGGGTGACCAGCAAAAGCACTGATGTGATTTTTGTAATTGGATTTAGATGTGTAGATCTGATCTATTAATTAGATCACGTACATGCAAAGCAGTGCCTCCTACATCCCTTGGTATTGCAAACAGCCAAGCAATGATTCATCAGACCAACATCCTCTTGATGGGAAAACTGAATCATTGAAGGCCTTCTGTGTTCATATCAATGAAGAAAAAGATACTGCCACTCATTCACATTCTTCTGGCAGCTGCAATATGCAGGTAGTGCCCCAAACACAATAGGCTTTTCCTTGTCCTGGAATGCTCCTGCTGCTCAGCACCACCACCAGCACCACAGACAGTGAGCTGCCAGCTGTGCATCCCCAGGAGACCTTTGGCTGCCTTTCACCCTGAACCCCTCTTCTTCAGGTCTTCTTTTCCAGCCAGGACAAAATGCTGAGTGCCTCTCTGACCTGGACAAGGCCAGCTGGCACAGTCTGGTGGTACACATTGGTTCAGTGAGGGAAGAGGCCACTTCTGCCTGTCAAGCCAGCCATGCTTCCAGCTCTGGGGGAGAAACTGGCACTTCTGCCAGGAGCGTCTGCCTGGGCTCTACCATATCTCTGTTCTTATCACCACAGGGAAACAGTCCCTGAGCAGAAGGAGCAGTGGGAGAGCCTTTGGGTGCAAGGCATGGACTGGGAGTGGGGTGCATGCCTGGCCAGCAGCAGGCAAGGATCCTTAGGGACTGGGGGGTTTAGCCATAGAAATGTTGTGTCTTTGAATTCAAAACAAAGTTCTGGCTGTCTGGAGGCTTGGGACAGGTTGGAAGAAGAAGCAGGGACAAGCAGGGTATGCAGGAGGAGCAGCCTGTCCCAACAAACATCTGAGTTGGCTGTGACAAAATCTGAGGCTGGAGCAAAACCCAGCCCCAGGAACTCACCAGGTACAGATTTCTCAGAGTGTATTCATGAAGATTACACTGTGAAAGGGTACTTAAGGGAGTGTTAAAATAAGACACAATAAGTGCATTTACAAACAAGTTGTGCAATAGACAAAAGAAACCCCAATTGCTAGTGTTTGTCTGCATAGAACCTTCAATATCCAGTGAATAAGGCTGTGGAGCTGGAGAGATACTATCATTGTTTCTGTCTTCACTATCAACATACAGATTTTCATAGTTCTTATGGGGAAACTAATTGCCAAGTTTGGATGAAATTTGCAAGCAATTTTGGAGGTCATGCAAACTGTTTTCACAGAAGCTAAATCCGAACTAGACCTTAACTAACCTTAAGCAAGTCCACTACAACTGCAGGCACTGCTGTGTATGAGCACAGCACTAATTGATTTTTGCTAATTAAAAATATTCAGAGGCAGGTACAGCTATCTCTGGCTTTAATGTAATCAATAGGTAAGCCTGGGTGGAAATCAGAAACCCTTGTTTTGCATCTGCAGAAGCTGATTGTGTGCACATCCATCTGTGCAAAAGAAATATGATTCTCTTCTGCAGACAGCAGATAAATATCATGTCAGCTCTCCTCCGCCGCAGAATCCCTGGATGATCCTGTTATCTTTCTTTCATTGTTATTTTCCCTGGCAGCAGGAGCCCTTCAGCAGTCCTTACTCTGTGCCTGGAGTGCGAGGTGGGGTGTGAGGCACTCAGCCACAGCACCCCCAGGCATATCCTCATCTCCGTTTCACCAGGGACCAGCACTGGGAACCTGAGCACAACACTTCATTTGTGGTCTGCTGGCTTCTTCTCCACATTTTTTGTTTCTCTTGTCTATTCAGCCTGTAATCTTTTCAAAGTCTGGGACTGTCTCTGACTGTCTAGACATACAGGACCTATTACAATGGGACATTGATTTCTGATGGGGTCTCCATCTGCCTACTGTATTGCAAATGATTACTGCTAACTTTAAAAGAGCTACATTTCAGCATCAGGGTTCAGCACTAATAAGGACATTTGGACTTTATTGCAAAGGTAAATAATGCCTCTACTAATGTACTAATGAACAGAGAAACAATCTATTTCAAAATCACAGAAGTTTATAGGTTAAAGGTGGATTATGTGGTTTTCATGCTTGGCCAATGATGTATGCTCTTGCTTTCTTTCTCTGCTATCTGCTGAAGCCAACTGAAATATTTGATAAGTGGCTTCATTTTTCTGTGCAGTATCTGTAATATATACTGCTATTTCTTAGCACTTTTTGTTGTTATTCTTACCACTACCGCCTCTGAATGTCTCAAAACACCTCAGGAATTTATTTGTAATACATAAATGTTATTGTACCCGTATTATGGAGTGAAATATAAAGGCATGAAGTGATACACAGACATGTAAAAATTATCTTCCAAGGAGAAAAATCCAGATACCTTGTCTAATGCTTTAATCATGGGTCTAGACTTTCTACAGTACAGTATTTTATTGGAGAGCCTCAAGAAAATCTCTCCTTAACACATGAAAAATAATAAGTGTGATTCCTGCCAAGATTTTTTTTTTTTGAGTTGACAAAACCGTTGCCATATCAAAACAGTTCTCAGAACTGCATCTTTTGTCTGATTTTTCACATCCTTTTCCTCTGCTTATGTAGGCAAGCAAGAAGATTCTGGGAAGCTGCAGCTTCCTTTAGAAATATTCCTTTCTTCCACAATTATGTGACCACCTAAGAGAGCAGAGGGGATGTTTGGCACGGGGTGGATGAGCAACAAGAGACATCCCTCTGTCCCTTTATAGGATAACAGCTGCAACACCATCACAGGCCCTGAGAAGACAGAAATAATGTGTTTGTGGCCAATTGTTCAGCCTTGGCAAGTGACCCTGGAGAGTCAGTGTTAGCAGCTATTGATACCAAGAGCAACGGTCTCTTCCTGCTTTTGTAAGAGCACACTTTGGATTACCCAGGGTGCTCTGCAATCCTGCTTTTGAAACATGCCCAGCTCACCAGGCATCCCAACCTAATGGGAAAAAAAAAAAATTAAAAAAAAAACAACAAAAAAACAAACAAACAAAACAAAAAAAAAAACCAAACCAAACCAAAACAAAACAAAAAAAAAAACAGCAAAGGCTGCTACACAGAGCAGCATTTGAATAGAGAGCAGCCAATTTACCAGTACAATTATTCTGCATTGAGCTGATTCCTAGATATGAATATCCCTTTCAGGGAGAGCTTCCCAAATGAGGGAAATCCACAAGCCGGCTTTTGAGCGTGAAATTCCCTGGGAATTCAGCATACAGCTTTGCCTGGCAGTGTTCCCACTGAAGAACCAACAAAAAGCAACTGGCTCTAATCCTTCTCCTTATGTATTTTGGCAGCTTTCTTCCATTTAAAAGGAAAATAAAAATAAAAGTCCATCTTGCTCCCACACTGGAAGAAGTCCAAGATACACACATTGGGAGTACAGGAACTGGCATTTAAGGTCCTCCTGACACTTTTTATGCTGGGTCTTTGATCACACAGAAAAAGGCAGTTTATTTTTGCCTTTTATGGTCTTAAAACAAAAAGTTGCTCTTGGAAGCTGTCTGCAATACAATTTGGTGTTCAGCCTTCCTGATAAAACTGTTCCAAATAGTGCTATAAAACAACAAACACGCCAATAATCTTGGTTAGGCCTCCCGTGTATCTCTTCTGAACCATGAATTTTGTGAAGATTAAAATAAATGTAAGACCAAAACTGCACCTTTGTTTTGTTTTGTCTTGTCATTTGTATGACCATTTTTTTTTAAAGCAGCAAATGTCTGGGAGCTCAAGACTGCACTAAGACACAAACACACACACTTTTAGTGTCATAAGCCTTCCTGCTTTTTAGATAAGATGAAGTCTGAGATAAAGTTGTGGGGAAGATACAGTGTGAGATGATGGCAAAAAGCCATTTGTGTCGCTTCTGCTGCCCTTCAGGCATGCTGTCCTCAGACAGGCATATCAGAAAGTCTGATCCAGGATTTTTATAAACTGTGCTGCTCTGTCCAGGTCTGCTCTAAGTGATATGTTTTCTCTGTCAAGCATTTAGTCATGCAGAGTATTAGCTGCTAGTACTTGTAGAGAACTTCTGTTCACTACGACACTTTGACCTTTATAGGGGAACACAAACAAGACATTGCAGTTGTCCAAGTGATTTATAGTAAAGATGTTATGAATTGGCATTTAGAATAGGTATTGTTCTCATGTAGCAAGCATCAGGCCTTGTATTTCATCACGTAACACGTCTTAATTTGGCTGTTAGGGAAAAGTCATATCTTACCCACATGAAATACTCTTGTTTATCCCAGGAGTAGTTTCAGAAACAGTTTGGAGAAGGCAGAATTCCCAAACTGGAAAGAAAAACTATCTGCTTTTATTCAGACAGACCAAGAAATGCAAATATGGTCAGCTTAAAAAGCAAGATCCTCAGATCTTGTGATGTCCTAGAATCAGTGGAAAATCTGATTTACACCTACAGAGTTCCTAGCAAGTGTCTAATTTGGATACTCTGGAATTTAACAAATTCTAACTAAAAACACTGAAGAGAAAGGTGTGCACTACTGCATATACTAGGCAAGAATCAGAACGAAATTCAGTGCTCCTTTTAAATGGAAACTGATAGCATATGAAGCATGAGATCTTATCTAGCAGTTTTTAATACTCAGTCAGGAAAGGCAAAACTGGATAGATAAACCATTGTTGTTTCTACCAGCATCTCTGAGTGGTGATGGTTTTCCATGCTGGTGCATCCTCACCAATGGAGATGGAATTCATCAAGAGGTTCATAAGACAGAAGAGGCCCCCACTTTGACATGTTGCTATGTTGTTTTTAGGGGCATAACTTTTGTTCAGATGAGGGACATTTGGGCAGATGAAAAAATAAGGCTGTAATTGGCAGAGGTTACTGATGGAAATTACAACATGACAACAAAGGCTGTCTGTAGGGTATGTTCATGCCTCCACATACCTTGGCTGACAGCAGCATTTCAAACCTGTCATGGAGATCTCACCACAGGATAATTCTGCTGTTTCATTTCCCTGATCATGGAAGCAGATGTGTGTGTGCTGAGAGCTGCTAGCAGTGGGGACTTGTCACAGGGACATTCTTCTTTCTTTCAGGATTTTTCATAAAGCAGCACAGAGGAAAGAAATTTCTGTTTCTACTCCTTGTTTTTCCCATGTGGAATGTGTTTGGAGAATGGTTTACCTGGGGTGATTGCTTGATTGGATTCTGGTGAGGATTGTTTGAGCCTGATGGCCAATCCAACCCACCTGGGTCTGGACTCGAGAAAGAGGGTTACGAGTTGTGAGGAAGTTAGATATGATATTTAGAACTAGTAGGTTTCTAGTTTTAATATCTCCTTTAAATGGTATATTAATGTATTATAGTATAGTTATAATAAAGAAATCATTCAGCCTTCTGAACTGGAGTCAGACATCATCATTTCTTCCCACCAGGTTCACCTGCTTTTACAATAGGGACTGCTCTGGGGGATGCCTGCATTGCAGAGTGCAGTGCAAAAATGAGTCTGAGCTCAGCAACATCCCACTCTGATTGAACAGAAAAGGACAAGCAAAGCCTGCAGGCTGCAAAGGTAAGGACTAGCTTGGGACACACAACAGCCTTGCAGGTAAGGCCAGTCCTGGACGACAGAGCTGTTGGGGTGAACCAGTGAGGAGACACTGCTTGCAGAAAGCACTGTGCTATCAGTAGTGAAGAACAGCCAAGAAAGGATTGCCCCAGAATTCTCACCTGGAATTCTTGACAGCATCCTTAATTTGCTCTGTATGTGCAGGTTTCCTCTGTGGTTTCTTCTTCCCCAGCACAGGAAGGACATCAACCTGTTGGAGCCAGTCCAGATGAGACCACCAGGATGAGCAGAGGGATGGAGCAGCTCCACTGTGAGGAAAGACTGAGAGAACTGGGCTTGTCCAGCCTTGAGAAGAGGAGGCTTCAGGGTGACCTAATTGCCCCTTCCAGTGCCTGAAGGAGCCAACAAGAAAGATGGAGAAATTATTTACAAGGGGGAATGGCTTCAAACTGAAAGAGAGTAGGTTGTTTTGATAGCAATTCTAACCCCAAACTTGCTGACTTCTCTGACTGCTATGTAGTTTTTTTCTACAATAAAATATTTTTAATTAAATAGCACAGGGGAAAAGGTGTGTTCAGATATTTGATCCTGTCCTGCCCCATTTGGATTGTGCTGGCCTCCATACTCTGCAGCAGCTGGAAATGCACTGAAATTTTGGGTTTACCATACAACAAATGCAGCTCTAACTGCACAGCACAGCTCTTTCAGTGACTGACTCTGCCTGAATTGTGGTTTCACTTCTGCAGCTGCAAATCTGGCAGTTGCATCTGTCTGACAAATTGTGGCTGCAGATTCAGCTGGATAGATTGTGGGGTATTTGTTTCTAACCACACATAAGTGGTAATGAAATCATGTTTCACAATACTCATCAAAGTAACACATTCAGGAGAACTTTTCACAGGGATCAGAAATTGTCTATTTAGAGCAAAAGGGTTCTTCAGGAATAGACAGTGGTAAAGATTCAGCTGGTTTTTTTACAAGTACAACAAGTACAAAACAACTATGAGGAAAGTCAGCTAGGTCTCCAGGGCATCAGTACACTGCTTAACTTGTAGTATCCAGGCAATCCAACCATTTTGCTCTGGTCCTCTGCACTGTTCTTGCCTGGCACTTCTCTCTTATTCAGAAACTGTTTATCTGGATCTGGCTGGTTCCCCCCTTCATCCTTTCTGGGCAAGTGCTGAGGTGCTGCTCACCTTTCTTCTCCTGCTACCAAAGGTTTTCTGCTTCTGTGGAAAGGGGCAGCAGGAAAGGGCATGAGCCTTTGTCTCAGCCACCACTGTTCACTGCCCAGCACATTTACTGGCAGACAAAAATAAAACCCTGAGCAAGTAGAGAGCAGCAGAGGTCTAGAGACATGATCTGATCTCCCCCTCCTCCCAAATGTGGGTGGTAGCCTCCTGCAGAGGAATCAGATTTTGGCCCTTTCAGTCATGAAGAAATTCTCAGAGACACAAAAGGCCTAAAAGAGTTAATCAACACAACAATGCCTGCTTCATCTACCAGAACTCCCAAGACAGGGAATCAAGATAAATTTCCATTTATTCAGTGGTGTGGTAGCCCAAAGCTACCGCTTCCCAAAGGGTCACAAGTAGTCATGCTCTGTGTTGATGGCCTGTTTGGACACTTTTACCTGGAGTAAATGTGAGGTAGTACAAAGTACCCTTATGCCAGAAAAAAAGTGAGAAATTTCACTTACTGCATAATGCCATAGAAAGAGCACATTTAAGGACAGCTGGAGCAGAGTATACATATGATATCCAGTGTATGGCAATCACTTTGCTCTGGTTTTGGCTGGAACACAGCTAATTTCCTTCACACAGGAATGTGGCCATACTTTGGATCCATGCTGGAAGCAGTGCTGATAACACAGGGATGTGCTGCTTGTGGAAGCTCAGTGTTTGCCCATCAAGGCTTTGCTGCTCTTCACAAGTACCTGGGAGGGGACACAGCCAGGACAGCTGAGCCCAGCTGGCCCAAGGGGTGGTCTAGACCATCGGGGACTGGGCTCAACACACAGAGCTGGGGCAGAAGGAACAGGGAACATCTGGAGTGATGACCTTTGTCTTCCCAAGCCACCTGTGATGGAGCCTGGCTTTCCTGGGCATGGCTGAGCACTGCCTGCCCATGGGGAGCAGGGAATTAATTCCTCATCTTTCTTTGCTTGTGTGTGCAGATTTTGCTTTTCCTATTCAACTGTCTTGGAATTGCCAGGAATTTTTTTCATTTTTCCTCATCCACTTTTTCCCCCACTGCACTGTTGGGGGGAGTGAGCAAGTGGCTGTGTGGTAATTACTTGTTGTCAGTCCTTTTTGGCACCCAAAATGGGATATCAAGGGCTTGAGATAATGACAGATTTGACTGGAATGTGCCTTTTAGAACTGCCACTGGCTTTGTTTTGGTATGCAGTACAGTTGGCTCACCATAAAGAAATATGTGTCCTATTTTAGACAGCTTCAGTTGAAGGTATGTATAAAGATGGAATACAAGAGAATTGCTCATTATCCAGGCTGGCCCCATGCTGTCACATGTGTGATTCCTGCATGCTTTTCTTCCTGGAAGACAAGCAGGAATCTGGAACTAGAAAGCAGGAATTTGCTAGAAAGAGGGCGATAAGGAATGGAAATAAAAATGTTGTGCCACACACAGTCCTCTTCCTCTGGTTTAGTAAGAGCTCCACTCTTTCCCCACCTCACACATGAGAACCTGTGCTTTACACCCTGGTAATTGTGATGTCTTGAAGTCAGAACTGAAGCCTCCAGGCCTCAGATTTCTGGAGTCTTGACCCTTTAGTCAAGCATGGGTGTTCACGAATCAGCATGTGTCCTGGCTTGTAAAATAAACATTTATTCTATTTGCCATCTGTTGGGCAGTTTTCTTATCTTTTCCAAGAACAATGTCTCCCTCCGGGGAGATATCTGCTGTTAATGGGCCATTGAATGGCTCACGGCATGACTGAGAAAATTACATCATCCCATTGTGAGATGCTCCACCCAGAGGGAGGAGCCAAGCATCCCTACCTGCATAAAATCAGCATTTCTTGAGAGAGCAACTCAGCCTCAGCCTCTTCACTGGATTCCCAGAGGAAGACCAGGCTCATCTACTCTACCACCAGACCTTCAGAGAAAACTACACCCTTTTTACGGGATCATCGCTTCAGCAGCACTTCATCTGCCACTCCAGGAGCAGGAGGAGCAGCCACCATTTAACTGGACTATCACCAACACCCTGACTCCTCAGGGTGTCAGGTTTCTGACTCTATCAGTAGTTTTGTTTGTACTAATTAAATGTTTTTTAATTTAGTCTTTTCCTAGTAAAGAACTGTTATTCCCATTCCCATATCTTTGCCTGAGAGCCTTTTTATTTTGAAATTGTGGTAATTTGGAGGGAGGGGGTTTACCTTTTCCATTTCATGGGAGGCCCTTGCCTTCCTTCACAGACTCCTGTCTTTTCAAATGAAGACAGCATGGGATCACTTAACTGTCCCCTCTGCTACTCCTATTTGTTTACTTTTATCCACAAAAAGTGGAAAACTTCTTACTTCAGTTCTTAAGTTGAAGTAAGAATTGATTGTCTACTGTGTCTGATAGTGCCACAGTCAGTGTGGAAATGCCTGATTGATTTACTCAACTGCTGTAGGTTTTGTGGGAGTTTTATTCTCAGCTAACTCTGCTGCAGAGGAGGAGCAGAGCACTGGACACTGCTGCTTGATGGGACATGGCAGCTTCCAGCTCAGGAGTGATACCTTCCATCTGTTCTTACAGCCATTGCAGCTTGGCTACTCAAAACCTTCTGATGAAATCCACACTATGGAAAGCATGTTAGGAAAAAAACACTGCACTTGTTTTGTCTCACCTCCTGCTTAAATCAGGCTTCCATTTGTCTTTGCTGCTAACAATTGGTTGGACTTTCCCACTGGAGAGGTGAAGCAGAGGCCCTCTCTAAGCCATTTGCATCGTTGTAGGCACTGGTGGCTAGAAAAAATGTCCTGGAATACATTTACACCCCTAGGTCCAAGATGTTCTCATGTGCTGAATGCCCTGGGATTATTTTTGGTAGGAGACACATTCATAAGATGTCCTGTGCTCCAAGAGAATTAATTCTCACCCCTCACCCTGCACCTCCTCCTGAGGTCTAGCTGTGCTGTTTTGGCTGTAAAAAGGAAGCAGCTGAGTGGAGCAATTTTGGGCGAAGGACTCTTTGTGGAGTTCCATGAAACTTTTTTAAGTGAGGCCATGATGATGATGTCTTCACTTCTTAATGAAACCTTCAGCTTTGTGTGTTTGTAGATCTGCCTTTTTTAGGGATTGCAGCCTGGGTGGATAGCAGTGAACTCCTCAATAACTCTCCTTGCAGTTCAGCTGGGGTGTTTAGAAGCCCAAGGATTCTTTCCTTGCCATGAACCCAACGCGACTAACTGCGAAGGACAGGGCTAGAGCTTTTCTGTATGTGTTAGAGTGGCCACAGAGCCACCACCTGAGACCAGGGGCCAGTGGCCACACCAGTGTCTGCTTAGATACACCTTTGGCACACAGGCCTTTACAGGAGAAGCAGTTTGCCCAAAGCCGTGCAGACGAGGCCACCTCACCCCTGCAGGCCATGCTGCCACTGCCAGGACACCTCCCTAAATTCCAGATGTGAATCCTCCAAACTCCCCTCTGTCATTTTTGCTTCAGAGCAGCTCCAGGACCTGGCCTCCTATTTGCTTCCTATGGAAATTCCTGAAAATCTTCTGAGAGGTTAACAAAATGTTGTCTTGCAGAACTGCCAGCATACCAGGTAGGGAAAATCTTAGGAGATCAAGCCTTCCTGCTGGCAGCTGCTCCTGAGAGCAGCCTGTAAAACCCAGTGCTGGTGACTCTGAACACAGCCCCTGGTCTTGCCTTGGTCTCAGTCCAATGCCAGAATCACCACCCACTCCTAACCAAGACCCAGCAGGAGTTGTGCAGAGCACCCCCAACATGTACAGGGTGCTAATCAAGGTGCTTAGAAATTGTTAACATTTTAGAAGGATTCCTTCCCCTGCTTTTCCTTCCCCCTTGAAATTAGATTAGTAATTCCCCTCAGAGTTTCAGAATGCAAGACTTGGATCAGTCCTAACACTCACATATATTTTATGCCCTTATTTAGGGCCAAGTACTGATCTCTGTGCTCAGTTTTCAGACATACTGCCTATTCCTTGGCACAGCCTCTCTGTTTCACAAGTACTCAGGCAGAGCAGCCTGTCAACCAGAACCTGGCACTCCTGTAGGCAACAGGATGAAGAGGGGAGACAAATGTGGTTTTGGGATCACCAGTGCTGCAGGTTGCTCAGCAGAGCCAGCTTGCAGGGGAAGGAGCAAATGAGCGAGAGACAGAATAGAGGCAAGAGCTGCTCAATTTTTTTTTTATCCTGGGGCGAAGGTGGGGAAAAGCAAAGTAAAGTCAAAACTCTAACAATCTGCTCTAGGCAGGGGAACTTAGAGTTGCTTCCACTATGGGCCATTATCAACACTTTCCTACACATGCATGTAATTAACACTGATTGGTCCTGAAGAGTCGTTAATTTTGGTGTCCTCCTGTCCCATCCACAAGCAAGCCAAATCCTTACTTTTGGCAGAAACTGTGAGTTCCTCTTGACCCTCCCACTTGATCACTGGAATTGCTGATGCAGATAAGGAAGAGTAGTGCTCATACCACTTCTCCCACTGGGACATTCACTGAAAAGCTTCCCTCCATATTTGAGGCTGTTCCCATAACAGAGTCCCTTTGTTGTATTTTGGAGCTTCCATGTTTTGGTTTTATTCCCTGTGGAGTTAGGAGCCCATAATCACATTTTTAAAATAAAAGGGAAGCTTTAAAGCGATGCTGTGCCCTTGTTAGTACAACATCACTGGTTTCCAGGCTTTCTCTTTGCCTGTTAATCTTGCAGCCCTCAAAGAGTCATCCTGGCCTCCTGAGCAGACAGTCTGATGCCCAGAGATGCATCAGAGGAACAAGTCCTCTCTGCTGCTTTTTCCCTGCTGCTAAAGGGGGACTCTCTGCTGCTGGCCTTCAACACGAGGAAATCTTATTTCCTCCAGCTTTATGAGCAAATAGAAAAGGCAGAGCACTGGCCCCTTCCTCTCTGCTTCCTACAAAAACATTGCCTTCCTTCTGAGGCCCACAGGTCTCAGAAGAATGCTCCCAAGAATGAGCCTTTGTCACATGTTAAACCCTGAAAATGTCAAGTCCGAGCATTGTTCAAATGATGTCTCTGTGTCCCTTTGCCCTGCTTCCACCCACCTTTTTGCCTCTGTCCTCCTCCACGTTTGCCTCATTTCCTTTTCCTGCACCAGGCACCTGTTAAACTGGAGCAGAAAAGGAAAAGAAATGTCTTGTGAAATAGGCAGGGAGGTGGGTCATAACAATTGAAAAAGCAGTTAAGTAGCACAGCAGCACTCTTATGGGGCTTTTCTCTTCCAAGCACTGTGATTTTTCAGCTGGAGTGCAGTCAGCTTATAAATTTGCTATTTAATCTGCCGTGTTCATGGCAGTGCAAGCAATCAACAAATTAGCACCATTTAATTTCTTTTCATTGTATCTGTTGGTCACCATCCCATTCTCAGAAGAGAGAGCTGGTATTTCTTTTTTTCTCTTTATTTTCTTTTAATAACCTTGAGCTGCTCTAAGGACTACAGCAGTGCTGCATCTGGCAGTGTGTCACATAGACCACACGGAGAGACGAGGTCAGCGTGGAGCGAGCACCAAAATTCTTGCACAGCATCAGCTGAGGCGGATTGGGAAATGCACTGACAGAGCTCAGTCCCCCCCTATCCCATTCTGAGCCTCCAGCTCCAGTGCCTGCCTAGGAGAGGGCTCCTTGCCCTGGCAAGCAGGGATGGCTGGGATGGGTCTCCTTCCTTGAGCCATCAGGCAACTCTGTGCTGGAAGCAGCTGTGGGGATCTGAGCCAGCAGACTGCCTCTGCCCAGGCAGATGTGGCAGCTCAAATGTTCATACGAGGCCTGTCCAGCCCCTCCAGAGAGGGGAACATCAGTCAGCAAGTCCTATGCAGCAAAATGATGAGCACCAGCTGCTGCAAGAGGGTGCCCCAGTGGGTCCTGACTAGAATTGTGCCAGCTTACCCTTTGGTCCTCTGTCTTTGGTGCCTCACTGTGGAAATGGTCTGAACTTTATCACTTTCCCTGTTTTAGTGGATCAAAGTAGTTTCTTTCTGCTTGTAGCAGAATAGTTCTAATTTTCAAGTCTATAACAAAGTTCCTCCTAGGATTTTGGCTTATCTTCTACAGGTGTTGGACATTTTGTTTATTTTAGACATGTCCAAGGGTTCCTCCTTCAATTGCTGATTGACACTGGCCAAACCAAAACAAAAAACACAGGCTTTGTCTTTGAACTATACAGTGGAGTGATCAGGAGTGTGGTAAAAAATTACTTTGCTGGGTTACCATCTTTATTTGTGATTAAGATGATCTCTCCCTGGTGGGTGACATTTGGCAAGTCACTTCACCTGCTTTGTCTCCTCTTAAACTGTATTAACTCATCCTCTCTATTTTTTTTTTTTGCTCTAAGGTCTGCAAAACAGGTGGTGTGCTTTGGTCTGTGGCTGCCCAGACCTGACCTCCACCTTGCCTTCGAATAGTGAGAATCTAGAAATGAAAATATTCAGGCAGGACCAGGACATTGCCACAAAGTAGAAATCTGTTACTTTGCCTGTGTAGTTTGTATTTTTCACCATCCTGCTCTATCCAGCAGATCTCCCAGGGACTTTCTTACTAAACAATAAATGAAGTGGGTACTTTCTTGGGGTCAATGATTGGGCCAGATGGGAATTTGTTAAAGTATTTAGAAATAAATTATTAAAGGTGTAGCACACCAGAGAAAGAGTTTGATTTCTTTGGTTTAAAGTGGGTTGTATTCTTGGCTTACTGCAAAGAGCAGTAGAAAATTATTTGTTTTGGGATCCTAGTGTAGATATTTGCCAAAGGTACTCAGCTGTCATGGCAATCCTGCAATGTGTGCCCACGAGCAAAGGGCTCTGGGGTCAGGGTGACCTGGTGGGTACATGGCACACTGCAGGGAGCAAAGGGGTTCAACTAGCAAAACAGCTTAACTTTCATAGGTAAGAAGTTCTGAGATAAGTTGTTCTGCTCTGGAGGGGCGGGGGGGGAAATTATCTTCTTGAAAGCGCAGCTGAAAGGATACAGCATAATTAAAATATGTCCCATTTAATTGCTGTGTGGGTGGGATGGTCTACCAACAATCTGCTGGAATATCTTGTATTTATCTGAAGTAGATAAGCTCTTGCCTCTGCTTTTTTTTTTTTTTTTTTTTTTCACTGTAAAACAAGGCTAGTTACTTAGCTAGAGAGTCTTTTAATTACTCGGTGATGAGACTTGATCAGTGTGCTGCTGTCTGACAACCTTTCTTTCCACTCCAAAAACCAGGGACTTTTACTTTATTTTTCACCTCACAAGTGCAGAGCCCTGAGCCGACTTGTGGTCTCAGATGTTACTGTTACAGAAGTACTGTCACTGGCTTTTGTTTGTTTTTATCTTTGTGCTTAAGTCTTCTGGCCCTGCGCAGTCAGAGGATGCTTGCATCCTGTCCTCCTGCACCAGGGTAATTCAGCTGCATTAGGGAAAGATGGATCACTTCAGCACAAGTTGTCAAAGTGGGAGCTTTGAAGTGGGTTTGAGAAAGGAGTCTCAGCCTAGCGTCAAACAGGGCATCAAGAGCTTAAATGGTAATTTTATATTTTTTTCAAAGATCAAAATATAGGATTTATGCTGTCATTTTTTTTCCACTGGCAGAAGTTCTGTGCTGTAAGCTATCACATTTTCCATAGTGTCTGACTGCATGGGATAGGAACATACCTTTCCCTCCACTTAAATCCAAAAAAAAGGTTGGCAAACTACGAGTGCAACAAAAACACGGGAGCAACTGCATGTAGATGAAGAAAACACTACACTGCAGTAAGTTGCAGAATCAAAATATCCTCTTTTGTACCCCAGGATGAGTAAAGAATCCGATTTATTCTCCTTTCTCTCCCTTCTGTGCTCTTTTCTTTGTGATGCATATTCTTATGGCTGTGGTTAAGAAAAACAAAAAAAAACCCAAGTCACTGGACAGGCATGCACCACCAACCCTCATTTCTAAATCTCACATTCTATCTTTAGCAGCTGTTTCTGCTGTAGATATTGAAGTTCTGCTGAGTGAGCCATGAAGGGGAAGCACTCTCTTTCATGGGCAGTGTGTGTTTTGCGAGTTGGTGAGGAGCTTTCCAAGGCTTTTCTTCTCTTCAGAATGTGGAATTTCTGGTGGTGTGGTGGCAATGCTAAAGGTTTGTATAGCCTGAGAAACAAGGTGTATAATGTTAGTGCACTGAAACACATACCTTCCAAATTGCATCTTTCAATGCCCACAACAGCAGGGAGAAATTCCTGTCTTGCTAACTTCTTTATATTTAATTGCAATTCCTGGGGTCAGACCCTGATCCCCCTGTCCCCTCCTGTCAGGAGCTGTGCAGAGCCAGAGGGTCCCCCCTGAGCCTCCCTTTCTCCAGGCTGAGCCCCTTCCCAGCTCCCTCAGCCTCTCCTGGGGCTCCAGACCCTTCCCCAGCTCCGTTCCCTTCTCTGGACATGCTCCAGCCCCTCAATTCCCTGTGTGAGGGGCCCAAAAGTGACCCTGGGATTTGAGGTGTGGCCTCAGCAGGGCCAGCACAGGGACAGTCCTGCCCTGCTCCTGCTGCCACCCCACAGCTGGCACAGCCCAGGGGCCTTTGGCCTTCTTGGCCACCTGGGCACCCCTGGGCTCGTGTCCAGCCCCTATTAACAAACTACCCCTCAGGAAGCCCTACAAAAAACCCAAAATGCAGACAGAAAAGATTCAGGCACACCAGGGTAAGTTTATTTTCCTCTGAGCTCCTTGGAGACCATGAGCTGTTCTCTGGTCACAGCTGCTAGATAAATTGGTGCTGTTAGTGCTGAGTGGAAGTCACACTGGAGATCAAGAAGCTCCCACCACGCCAGATCTGTTTGCTATTGATGGTAGGCCTGAACACAAGCCAGCTCCCAGCTTCCTCACTGGCTAGGCTGAGCAGAATGCCATTCTTAACCTGATTTTAAAAAGTAAAATAAAAGAGTTTCAGACCTTTGCCTGCTTTGCATGACATGCTGAAGCAGGGATGGAACTGCTTATTTGGTGGAGCTGTGTTTAGCCTAGCACCAGGCAGGCATCTGCAACCTGCTAGAACTCACCCCTGCCCTGCAGCACTTCACAACCAGCTCCCTGAAGAGTGCTGAAATTCAGGCAGACCTGGTGGAAACTGTGGAGATGGCTTTCCACCACCTGAAAGGCCCAGGAAACAGGGAGCCACAACTGATCAGGGTGCAGCAGAACCAGAGGGGATGTGGCAGTGGTTTGCTGCTGTGGGAAAAGCAAGGAAAAGAAGGTGAGGCTGTGAGGTGTGCAATCAGGGTTTTTATGTACAGCACACCCAGAGCAATTCCCTTCTCTGCATGGCAGCTGTGTCCCATTTTGGAAATAATTTCCAATCCATGCTAGGAATAGTGAGAAGTGTGGAAAATGCTGGACTGGGAGAAAGTTTGTGAAGAGATTCAAGAAGATCATGACAGAGAATTTCAAATACTTAAGAAGAAGAGGTAGAAAAGGAATGGAAATCTCCATAGCTGAAGGGGTGATGAGCTCAAGCTGTGGTGTTGAAGCTTGGGCAATCCTGCAGCAATGAGGCATTGGGAGAGAAGGTGGGGCCTCTGTCAGGGGATGTATTTAAGAAAATGTTATAAGAAAATATTCACTGTGAATTAACCTAGACACAGCTGAGCCTGCCTTGGACCCAGAAAGTGATGATCTCCTGAGGTCTCTTCTGATAGACTTGCCTGCCTTTAGTCATGGTGATGGCAAGAAGTGTGAAAATTGGGATAGGACCAGTTGCTAGGCTGAATTTGGAGGTCAGTATCAAATATCCCCTTCCCTCCCACACCTACTCCTTGTGTTGGAAAACCAGCACACTGCTGGTTTTGCACTCAGAGAGGCTGCTTTCTTTTGTTTCCAGGAGATGGATGCTCATCCCTGAATTCATCCATTAATTCACAGTTCACACTGCCACAGCTTTGTGCTCTGCCACGGAGGCCAAGGATGTGGCCACACTCCTGCTCTGAGTGCATGACAAAATCAGGGTAGGACTTAAATGCATAGTGGTCTCCTTGACCCAGATAAACACACTTTTTCCACAAACACGGTGAATTTGCCCTTTCTTCTAAGTGCAGGTGAGCACTGGGCATGGAGAGCTAAAAAAACATTTTGTGCTCACACAGTCTGGGGTTCAGTGGCCTTTTTGCCCTTGAGTGATCTGCTCTCATAAAGCACATCGGTCTCCAAAGCACTGGAAGGACTCAGCAAGCTGGACATGCTGGAGCTTCTCAGTGTGTCATTCCAGTAGCATTCACCAGTGACTCACCAGCAGCATGACAGCTGCATTAATGCCTGTGGTTTCCCTCACACAGCAGCACAAATATTTTTACCGTTCTTATCTTGAAAATAATGTTGGAAGTGTGTGGGCTCTCTCTGAAGAAGCTGCTGCCTTTTTGCAGGTCTCTGCTGCAAAAAAGCACACTGAGCTTGCTTCCTCTGATGCACTGTGCCCTATCAAATGGGGATAAATATTGGTGAGTTCCACAGTAACTCCTTAGTGCCTGAGATCAAGGCTCATTTCCACAAGCTCTGCAAGGAGGCAGGCAGGCAGTCAGCAGCAAGGCTTATCCAGTGGAAAAATGGAAAGGTAGACCTAGCTGAAAAGCAGGGGTAACACTTCAGTGCCAAAGTGCAGGAAGTCCTCAACGCTGCTGTTCTGCTTTCTGTCTCACAGTCCTGGCTCATTCCAGCTATCACACCTCATCTAGCCAGTCCTGGAGCATGGAGACTTGTGTCTCTCTGGTTTTTGCCCTGAAAAGCCACTTCAGGAACTGCTTGCCCAGGCCAAGAATAACAAGGATTACCTGTCTCTCTCAAGGAATTCCTGTCCCACCAAGGGAGGGGAATCACACGGAGCAGCTGAGCGCCCTTGTGGCAGCACCTCTGAAAAACCCCAGCAGGTTATGAGCTACTTTTGGGAATCTCTGAGGCCCCAGATAGAGCTTTCTGAGGTACCACTTCCACCCTGCAGGGGAGTCTGCAGCCACAGCCCCCTTCCTCCACAGATCCAGCTGGGTTGGGAGCTGCCTCTGAGGTCTCACAGCTCACCTTGCAGGAGTGCCTGAGCACCTCATGGGTACCTTTCCCAAGAGGATGCAATAGTGATGTGAATAGCATCACCTTCACCCATCTTTTGCAAATTAGGACTTCAGTTCCCTAAACCATTAGAGCAACTTGCCCTTTTTTTTCAGCACACAGTCTTGGTGCTGGAATCTGAAATGCAGGGAACTCTCAGAACTTTGGGCTCGTGAGCCAAATCTTAGAATTAAATATAAGATTTGATCTGAGACCTTGGAAAAGGCTTCCAAACTCAGGTGCTAGTAGTGAGAATGTGGATATATAGTTTAAAGCAGAGGTACGTTAAACTAAGTAAAGGAAAGTTTAGAGCTTTAGAGTTTAAGATATAAAAATAAAAGTAGTTACAAAGGTAAACAAGGAGTTTAGAATGCAGTGCTGTAGGTTCGTGTGTCATAACAAGATTGGCTAAGATAGCTTATACTGTAGCATGGGTCCATAAAATGAAATCTTTAAGGATTGGGTCAAAAACATAAATATCTTTGTTAGCAGTGTTTTATTAATCAACAACTCCTTAAAAGATCTTGTAACTAGGGGTCTTGTGACCTTCTGAACCATGGGGTAAAGATGTGAGCTGAATTCACCCTTCCTGCCTAAGTCGAAGACAAGAAAAATGAATCACATCACCAAAAACAACTCAGACGTCCTGTCTCTAGCTCATTCAAAATTCCTTCAGAAATCCCCATACCTGAATACTTTGCTGTTATTAATTCATTATAGATCACAATCTGACAAAAAAAAAAAATAACACTAATCCATTCTTTACCTGTGCCAGTGAAGAGCCTTTATGGAGAGAGAAACAAATACAGGTAAAAAGTTGGAAGGTTGGTTTCTTTCTTTGTTGTTTTTTTCTGGAAAACAACCTAGGCAAAAGAACATTACTTTAAAAAATACTCAGTCTTGCTGGCTCAAATCTGATTTTAATTCTCAAAATGACAATTTTAAAAGTAAAACATCTTATTTTTTATGTAAAGTCACACAGTGTTCAGTTCTCATTCATACCAATGCAGAATGTGGAGGGCTCATTTTTGTTTCCTTTAACTATTACAAAGCAAGTCTAAGTTTTCTTCAACTCTTCAAGGAAAATAAAAACCCCTACTTCCATGACGTCTATCTAGGCCTCCTATAATTACAATATTAGCTGGCTCTTCATTTTCATGTTTACTGCATTAAGAATGTAATGAATTGCAGTCTGACTCTCCTATGGGAACAGTGAAGTATTATTGCAGTATAAAATAGTTAATTTGTTGTTAATTAACAGTAAGCTGGATTCAGGTCCACACAGTGCAAACCCTGGGGAGGAGCCACCAGGGAGCATGTGGCGGTGTCACTATCACCTGCAGGAGGTGGCAGCTGCCCTCAAGCCTTCCTTCCCCCACTTTCTCAGGCATTTTTATTCCCATTTTGAGGCTGGGAATGGACACCATCCATCCTTGCTGCCTGAGAGGTTGGAAAATCCCTCATCTGTAATACAAGGGCTGGAGGAGTAATCCAGCAGCATCAGTGCCAGCAGAAAAGGAGGGCTGGGGGCAGTGTGTGTGTGCAAAAATCAGCGTTGTGCTACTTGGCTCTGCATTTAGCAAGGATAAAAACCCACACTTGCTTACTGATGGAAATTTCTCTTGGCTTTTTTGCAAAAGTAACACCACCACACACAGGTGGCTGTGGCTCTCCTGAGACAGCACAGCAGCTGTGCACAGTTCTCCATGTCCTGACAAACACAGTGGGCAGAAAGTGTGCCCAAGGGGCAGCATCTTCCGTGCAGATGAGTTGGAGGGATTTTCATTCAGGGATTCTTCCTCAGGAAGCCAGCAAGTCACTTTCAAAGCCAGCCTGAATTCTCACCCCTAAACCAGTCCCCCCTCCTCATCTCATCCTAGTGCAGAGCAAAAGAGACCCTCAGTGCTCATGAGGATTGCATTAACCTTGAAAGAAGAACCCCCTAAAAGATTTGAGCCTACCATGGTGGGCTGAACCTTGCTGGCTCTCAGGAGCCCACCAATATTCCCTGTAATTCTTCCTCCTCAAGTGAAGGGGGAAAATGAAGTGACAAAAGGATCATGGGTTGAGTTAAGGACAGGGAGAGATTACTCACAAATTGCCATCATGGTCAAACCAGATTCAGCTTGGGGGAATTAAATTCAATTTCTTGCCAATCAAACAGATTAGTACAATGAGAAATAAGGACAAACCCAAAACCACCTTCCTTGTGCTCTTCCCTTCCTTCAGCTTCACTCCAGATTTTTTCTATGTCCTCCCCCCCAGGGGGGATGGGAATGGGGCTTGTGGTCACTTCATCACACATTGCCTCTGCCACTCCTTTCTCTTACCCTGCTCCACCTTCTCCTGAGTGGTTCAGTTCTTCATAGACTGCTCCAGCATGGATCCTTTCCACAGGGAACAAACTGTTCCATTGTTGCTTAAACCAAAACCTCCTGCTCATAACGTTTCCAGTTTCTGTGATATTTATCTTAAAGCTCATCCCAAGGATATCCAGTCTACCATTCCTTTGTCAGATGTCAACTGGTAGGTTCTAGGTCCTCCACATTTAGCCAACTGTAGACAACAGTTCATTTAACCAAAAAATCCCTCCCCCCCAAAAAAAAAAGAAATAAAACAAAGATCTAGTCCTATTAGTTGCGAAGAGAAAAGATAGGACATGAAAGTTCACATGATAATGAAAAATAAACAGCCAGTGCTACCTATTAAGCTAGACATGTTAGCTAATGACCTGCCCCAAAATCTCCAAAATCTTTGAAATCCCACTCTGTCCTCATCCTATTTGTCTTGTATTTCCTACATTGCCTGCAAATGATTAGGAGAAGCAGCAAGCTGTCAAGAGAAAATGAGCTCAGGATATCAAGAGGCCATAAAAGAAAGAAAAATGTTTGACGGTTCAAATTTCTGCTTTAGATATGATAATTCAAGACCTTTCACTAAATCAGGACAATTACACCTTTTCCCTCAAAAAAAAGCAAAACCCCCAACTCACAGCCTGATGGAATAGCTCAGGAGCAGACAGATGGTGCTCTCTGCTGTTACAGTTAATAATAGGCTGTCAAGCCTAAAACCAGTAAACAGCTCCAGCATTGAGGCCAGCAGGATTTCTTCTAAACCTCTGGATGCAAAGCAAAGTGTGTCAGGACAAGTGCCCTGCTTTCTTTCACTGGGCTGCTCCCTGTTGGGGGCAACCTCCCCCTCCTGATCATTCACGTGGAGAGAAGATGTGACCCTTTCACCACTTCATTCCTATCAAGCTTTTTTGAAGCACGGAGGCAAAGAAGATTATCATTCCAGATCAGGGAAATTGCCTGGTTTTACCTCCACGACTCAGAAAGCCCTTAAGTCACAGATTAGTGGCGTCGCTCAAGGCAGAGTAGTGGGTGTTTTTTGGTGTCCACACTGGCCCATAAAGGGGTGCACACCTCTCATTTTGTATTGGTCACAGCCAGCAGCACGGGGCCTGCCCTGGTTTGCATTTGTAGCTTTTTGGTCAGGTGAAAAGCAAAGCCAAAAAGCTTCCAAGGAGTGCCAAACAAGAAAAAAAAAAAAAAAAAAGTGGTGGCATTGGGTTTCTCCTTCCCACTGAGGGGCACAACTAGGAGCCACATGCTAAAGCCTCCATGGAGTCTTTGCCATGTTCAGGTCTTGATGCACTGTGTAAAATCCAAAATCACGCTTGAAGAGAGTGAAGATTTAAGGAGAGTGGGATAAATTTTGTATTCTTTTTGCTCGTCTTCTGGAAATTGCAGATCCATCCCCTAATCTTCACCTGTATTACCTGTCCAGGTTTACACTTCTCTATCTCTCTGCTGTATCCCAGAGCTCAGTAGAAAGCATCTTTCTGTCCACCCTTGGAGAACTGAGCCATGATGAAACCTGCAAAACCAGTAAGTCACTGTAATCTAACCCAGGCTGGGTTCACAGGACTGAGAAACACTGCTCTAGATTGAAAGCTTTTCAGAGCAGCACATTTCTCTTTGATCAGGGATGTGAAATGGCTTGTCCTGTTGGTACTGTGATATTATTTTGGACCTTCAGGTAGGGCTGATATAAAAATAATAGGTGGTTTTCATTCTAGGTCTGTCCTGTTCAAACAGTTAGGAGGGAAAGAAGCAACCAAGAAACCTCGAAACCAAACAAACAAACAAACACAAAAAAAACCATGCAAACAAATAAAAAGACAAATAAACAAACAAAAAAACACACACAAAAAAAAAAAAAAAAAAAAAAAAAACCAACAAAAACCCAAACCCCAAACAGAAGACCAACCACACAAACGCCCCTCAAAAAAAACTCAAAAAAAACCCAAAAAAAACCAAACAAAACAAAAACAAAACAAAACAAAACAAAACAACCCAAAAACAAAACAAACAAACAAAAAACAAACAAACAAAAAAACAAACAAAAAAAAAAACATAAAACCCCTACTGGAAATCTGGAGAACTGTGCTGATGTATGGCAAGGATAAAATTACTCATCTTTCCTGATACACTCCTATTTCAAGTATTCATTCCTAATTTCTGTTCCAGCAGTAACAGAATAAAAAGATAAAAAAGTGGCACTTGGAATGCACAATGGGGAAAAAAAAAAAAAATAAAGCAGACAAGGCACTTAAACTGGACAAACTGAATGTCAGTATTAAAAATCTCTGTGTTATGGAGGCTTCTACCATTTTGGTGCAGATTTAAATTGGAAATATTTCAGATATATGAAGGTGTGTTTTCTTTCACCATTCAAATAACAGAACTTTGCTTTTTACTTAGAGGTCAGATTTTCTTCTGCTGGTATTTGAAGTTACCACTCATCCACAACTAGAGAACAGGACTAGGAGCAGAATCCCAGAGTTATTTGCCTGAGCAAATGAGAAGTCTCTGTGCAGGGCACCAAGCCTCTCCTAATTTGGACACAAGTGAATTATGAAAACACTCATCCTGAGGTGACCTCCCTACCAGTGCTTAGCTTCATTACCAATCTCCACTGGCAGAGGAAGAAAAAACTTGGAAATTCAACTGTGAAATGCTCACAGGTGGGCTGTTGACTGATTAAATCAAAATGATGTTTTGTTCAATCAGGCCAATTATTGGGAAACTACATGAGCAGGTACTTGAAGAGTTAAACTTCCTGAGATCCATGGGCCTGCAGCTTGAGTAAAAGTGAGTTGTGTTTCCAAAGAGTTTTT